>NC_135328.1:1538252-1853443 GCF_023851605.1 Tamandua tetradactyla
TAACCTGTAGGTCAGACTCTCAGTTACAGCTTCCTCTCCATCAAAATGCGACCTGCCTCCCCCACGGCTAACCAACACTAGACATCAAGGACATTAGACAAAATCCGTTTTGACGTTTAAAGTCTATTACTAGCTTTAGTCATGACAACTGGTGTAACTCGTAAGTATGTGATTATCACAACAGGGAAAACCCAATCTCTGTAGCAAACTTCTTTTTCTACATAGATGAATACGTGCCCTAATTAGATGTGAGAAATAATTTGCATTTGGTAGCTATTTCACTTAAGGGCCTCCCACTTTAACAAATAGAGCTGTTAGGCTCTATCTGAAAGTTTGGAAGGACTAGCCACCATGGGATGAGATCCGGAACCCAGCAAGGCCATAAGCAGAAACAATATTTCAAGTTCTGAAATTCCAGATGATGTCACAGACAGTCATTATATTCAGCAAAACTTAAGACAGAGCATAAAATTCTCCAACATTTCACCTCAAAAAAGGTAAGAATTTCTGAGTTGATGTAATATAAAAATGATGACCTCACATCTACAATCGTTCTACTACTAATAGTCAAGAAATCCACAAGCCCACAGACATGCACATTTTCCACATAGTTTCCGAATAAATTAAGGAGCAATCCATGGCGGGGACGCAAAAGGACAGCAATCCGTGCTGCACACGGGCCAGCGAGCACGCCTCATGGACGGCAGAGCGGATGGCACGCGGTGAGCAGGCAGAGCCCACCTGCGGCCAGGCCCCCCGCCCCGCCCACCCTCAGCCCACTCGGGCGCCGGCTGCAGGCTCGGGAGCCACACTGGTGTTACCAACTTCCTTTCCACCTTCCACCCGGGATTCTGTCCAGGTGACGTTACTCCACCTGCGTTCAGTCTCCCTCAAGTAATGCCGATGGCCCCTGGGTGGTCCTGCAAGGTCCGAACTCCCGGCCCGGGGTGCGTGCTGAGGGAGGGGCTGCTCCTCCACCGCAGCCCTCGCCTGCACATGCCGTGCGTGGAGCAGCCTCTTCAGGCGGAGGGAACGACGCCAGGAGGCAGACAGGTGGAGGCGCGCAGTGGTCGTCCACACAAAACCGCCTTCTCAGGCGCACTGTGCAGTCCTACAGGCCTCTGCAGGGACGAGGCAGCGTGACAGCGTCTCGCGTGCAGCGGGTGGGGGGGCACCCTCTGACCAGGCCCCGGGGGAGGCGAGCGGTGTACACGACAATCAGGGAAAACTGCCCTTTTACAACAGTTACTCTCACCATTGAAAAAATTTCTTTCGTTGACATTTGAATTTCTTCAAGTTCAAATCTGAAACACCTAGAATGCGTGTTTTAAAATCTATCAAGCCAAAACAGAGGTTACAAGTATGTATAAATACATGCTTATCTGTATTTAACTCAATACTCTAAAGCGCTTGATAGAAAACCAGTGACATCAACCCCCCGGGCCAGAGCCTGTCCCTCAGACTCACAATCTACAGCTGCCCCTCCAGGGTCCGCGGCAGCACCAGTGACGTCAGGAGTCACCCCTCAGCGCCCACAGCCCCCCGCCCCCAACAACACCCTGGGAGGCTGTTGCCTCTGCTGGCCCTAAGGCGAGAGAACAGCTAAGGGCGGTTTCATAAGGAGCTATACTGTATGTGCATTATTAGATTACTTCACAGAATTTACTTCAGGCTACAAAAAAGCAAAAATGCACAAAACAAATTTTTCTATGTAACACCCTTGTTTTGGTGGCAAAAGATTTATTTAAGGGACCCAAACAGATTTTACCGTTGGTTGTAGAAATAATCTACTTTGTCTCATGATTTTGCTCCCAATGCTGAAGGTCTAGGAACACGCGCACACACGCACACACACACCACACGCACACACACACCACACGCACGCACACAACAAGCACACGTGCACTTTACAAAGCACAGATCACACACATTGGGTGTGCGTCCCTTGGGCTTCCTCAGGAAACGCTCTTACTCAGCCAAACCATCCTGACCTTGGCCCACGTGGCGCTTTCCACTTGCTCAGCTCTGTTCTCAGCTCTCCTGAATCGTTCTAACAATGACTTGATGGTTTTTGTTTTCAGTGGGGAAATAACTTGCTGATAGAGGATTTTCATTCTCAAATTCAGAGCACTTGGGCCTCTCTCTCCCTCCTCTGCTCAAGTCCCACAGAGACTCTGTGCCTCCAGGCTAAGGGCACGCGTCCTAGCTCTGGGGTCTCCTGGCCTGGGCATGCCTGCCAGCCTCTGGGTCCCAGGTGGCTCTCAGCAACAGGGCGCTGAGGGCCTGGGCGCGCACAGCTCCCCGCCAGGACGCCACATGTGCATGCCTGCGAGAACCGCCGCCTGGCCCTCGCTGCCAGGCCCTGGACAAGGCAGGAGCGGCCGTGGTTGCTTGGGACCACTCAGGCGAAGGGCTGTGCGGAGAAAGCCACCATACAGACGCAGGAGGAGAGAAGCACTAGCTCCTTCTCGCAGCTCTCAGCACTACTGCCGACTGCCTCCAACACTCAGGACAAAACCGGCTCACATCTAATTTAGAAAACACACGTCTTTACGGGACAGAATAGATGTGAGCTAACCCAAATGCTCTGTTCCAAAAGCAAAGTTGCTAATGTCTTGCTTTAGTTTTAAAGTTTGGAAATAGCCTAACTGGGGGAGTTTCTGAGCATACCACCACTTCATAGCTTTGTGCCCTTTGGTGGCAGGGTCAGGGCAGTGGACACGGTGCCCAGGTGCCCACCTGAGAGCAAGGGCCTCCTGAAGTTCTGAGCCCGGACACCTGGCCTGCCGTGTCCCAGCCCGGGCCGGTACCAAGTACTAGGACGGGGCAGAAAACTGACTGTGGTACAAGCTGGGCTTGTAGCACGCACTGAAAAATCACTGGTCAGACACGGACTCCCCGCTCGGGCCCAGGCAGTCCGACTTCCAGAACATCCTGAGGGGACCCTGGCTGGGAACTGAATTAGCCAAGAGCATTAGGATAATAAAACTATCTCCGTAATGGTGCTATTTTAGAAAGGTTTGCTCATGCTACCCTTTTAAAATAGGAGAATATCAGAATCCCAGAGGTCAGCTATTCCAAACACTGCTGGGATGGACAAATCTGTGCATCACGTCACCAAATATTTATCTAGTCTTTCCCACTGGCAGGGGAACTTGCTAATTCAGGAAGCCGTCTACTTCTAAAAGACTAAATATGAAATTGTCTTCCTTACCTCACACTAAACCAAATTCTTATATTGGCAAAAACAACTCTAGGGAATTATTTTCTAAGTTATTGGACACAAAATCCATAACGTATTTTCTTTTCAGAAAGTACAGCATCAAAATTTAATTTTAGGACATAAAACACTTACATACGAGCTGCAGTAAAATCCGAGTATTTTCAGACAGAATTCAATCACCTTCTGTTAGTATGTGACACTCAACACCTTGGAAGTCTGTCACAGCACTCATCGTGGGACCATTTCAGCCCAGGGACAATAAAAACGTCCCCTCTTGGGTACCAAGTCCACGGGCTGGCAGCGGCTGCGCCTCGACGCGCCGTGCAAAGAGCTGCTGGAAGCACTCAGAGCCTGGGCAGCGGCTGCGCCTCGACGCGCCGTGCAAAGAGCTGCTGGGAGCACTCAGAGCTTGGGCAGGGGCCACAGCAAGCACGTAGCACCTGGAGGTCAGGACCAGGGTCAAGGGACTTCAGTGACCTCTGCACACTAGAGCCCGCTGGACTGGCGATCTGTGGATATTACACGTGTGGCGTATCTGGGGAAGAGCTGTTGATTACTTGCTGAGGTTTCCTGGGGGGTTATGAAAAACAAAAACAAAAGACATGCAAACAAACAAAAACAAGACTTCAGCTGCTTCAGAGGGCAGAAACCGAAACGGGTCCTGAAGCCTTTTGTTTCCTCTGCACAGGAAAACTGATCAGCAGCTTCTAAAGAGCATAGGTGGGGAAGCAGGAGGTAGGCTCCAACCGGCTCTGCAGTTCCTAATGCTGACACATCCTCCATCTCGCAAAGGTAAATGCTGTGAGACGTGTTTCTTAAACCTTGGATAGCTGAGGCTGCAGGCAGCCTGATGTCCACAAAGACAGAATGTTTAACAAGCCACAGAGTAGGGAGGAGAACATGGCACTCTAGATATGCAGTCAAATGCTACTGACCTTGCTCATTTCCCCACTTCTACTAAGACCTAGGAAATAAATATTAGCCCCAAAGCGTAGCTTCAGAGACTGGCCTGTCATCACACTCTGCCTAAGCGAGCACGGCTGGTGCTGGAGGGCTACTCAAGGTCCCGTCAAAACGGAAAGAGGAATGCTGCTCCTGGAGAGCTGCTCAAAGTAAAGACGTTCAATGTACCAACAGCCTCCACTGAGAGGACGGGGAAAACCAATTTTCACACATGTCAAATCACACTAATAGTGACCATGTTAAGGTACTCCAGTTCACAGTATAACCCACCACAAAACCTAATAAGCAGTCTCACTTTCTGGGCACAAACAAAATATTTCTAAAGCAAACTAGAATGGGATAAACCAATATTCCTTTTGGCTTTTCTTGATAGTTAAAAGAAATATGGAAATACACATACAAAAACCCTTTATAAAAGTAGTGTTCATTGCACATACTCTTCCTACTTCTAAAAATTTATCTCGTGTTTGTAACTGATGTCCAACTACTTTTTATAACCATGTTTCTTTTACTTCTTTAATTTTGAGACAATAGAGAAGACTCGCTAGAGGAGTGTGAGGCGAGAAGACAGGTCAGTTTATCAACTGGATGGTATTAATTTTAAAATGTGCAAAATCATTGAGTTTTAGCTTCCGAATCTTCACTTTTCAGTTACCACTGAGGCTACACATTCAAGTACAATCTTTTAAACAGAATTTGACCCCTCCTTGCCATCCCCTCTCCCACCGGGTGGCAGTCTATGGACAGAGGGTACCTGCAACCTGGTCCTGACAGCAAACCGCAGGGCAGGAGGCTGTGGCAGGCCGGGCAGGGAGAGGGGCCCTCCCTCAGCAAGGGCTCTGGGGCGAAGGTGGAGACGCGGTGACTGGTGAGGGGGGAGGGCCAACAAAGCCCGCTCGGCCTCTCTGTGCTCACGTGAGCCAGCCGCTGCAGGAGAAGCAGCGGGCTGGTGCCAGCCCCGCATCCTCGGACACTGCCGGGGCCACACTTGTCACGGGTGGACGGTCTGCCCGTGCGTAGATATGAGCTGCTCTCTTCACTTACCCCACTGCTAAGACAGAATTTCACCACAGTGGCCTTCAGTGACAAAAAACAGTAACAAACATATTCTAAGGGACTTCTTAAAAATAAAATTATAGAACTTGGGAATGGAAAATCAACAGCATGTATGTAATTCAATGACTTTTAAAGGCCGGAATTTTTCTTAGGATCAGGTATCCTATTTCAACCATATAATAAGTTTAAAAAAGAAACAATGGTAAATCACATTAACTGTAAATTATGAGGCTCATCACATGCCTTGCTCAAGAGGCTAGATTTCCAAACGAGCATGTCTTAAAACTTGTGAGGGTCAAATATTTTTTAAAATCACCCCGTAGACTTGATATTCCCACTCAACACTCCCCTGAAAAGTAGGCCAGCGCGGGACCACTGCTCTCGAGGCCACGGACAGAAGCGTGTCCGTGGTCCATCTCACATAGCCGCCTCAGCTGGACATGGCCCGTTTCCCACTGAGCCCCGGAAGGAGGTTCTGGTACCAGCCCGCCGATAACAACGAGCATGAGACATCCTGAGCTTTCAGATCTCGGCAGCCAAGCACGCCCTGAGAAACTCTGAGGGCTCAACTTCATTCCCGCTGGAGCCAGCTGGAGCTTCAAGAGGGACAGTGTTGCTTCCTCGTGACACTGAACTATGTGTCAACTCACGGCCCTTTCAGGTACTGGCCCCAACATGAACAGCACGCCGAGAGTAGGCACTGAAGAGGGGGCTGAGACCTGCCGCTAGGGCACCAGGAGGTCACCGGAGCGCAGGCCCTGCTGGCTAGCCTGGGGTACATGGACAGCGCCAGGCTCAGCGTCCAGAAGCCGCTCAGGACAGCCCTGCCCTGGAGAAGGGGCATCCCAACCACAGGGACGAGCACTGGAGAGGCGCCATCGATGTAAAAACACAGACAGGTAAGCTTCTTCCCCCATCGATGTCATCGTGCGTGAGCAGGTCTGTCCCGTCAGCATTTCACGAAGGCCTGGGGATCCAGACTCCAAAGCTGCGGATACAAACCCTGCCAGCCAGGGTGGGCACTGTGGCTCCACGGCAGAGTTCTCACCTGCCATGCCGGAGACCGGGTTCGATTCCCAATGCCAGCCCACGCAAAAAAAAAAAAGAAAAAAAAATCCTGCCAGCCAAATCACAGCATCACTGAAGCTGCTCAACCTTAAACACAGGCAAATTTACACATCTTTTCCATTCAGAGGTCCATTTTTATTTGTAAGAGCACATTAATAACACATTTCTCTAAATAAGCATTTAAATTCCAGAGGCGTAATTTAACTTTTCCAGCCAATGGTCATTTAAATCTGCCCTTCTTTCCCACTGGAAGGGAACTCTTCTTCAGCTCAGTGCATCGGTCCCTAATCCAACCACTCTCTTTCTAAATAGAAACAAGACTCATTCAACCTTCCATCCTTCCCCCTGGCCGACAAAGAAGTCAAAACCCCAGTTCCTAGATAACCTGGGCAGAGACGGTCCCAAGTTTGCTCACGTGGACTTCACAAAGGACCCCAGCCGCGGCCAGCACATTCGCAGGTGCCAGGTCACTGTCTAACATTTCAAACTGGACACCTGTATTTCCAATAATCCATGTGCCTATATTAATCATTCGTTCTTTTTATTGCATGCTAGACATTTATACAATAACAGAAATGTTTATAACATCACTTTTAAAATCTTAACTACTGTTTTGAACTACACTTAGCAGAACTGTAGCCTTAGTTCCTCCCACTCAGCTGGAGAAAACCCCCTTCTCTTCCCAGGCCCTAGCCAGGCCTAAACCCTTGTCCTTGCTACTAGCTGGCCCCCCTTCCCTAAACTAATTCCTCTAATGTGCCCTCACCAAGAAAGGGGGTCCTCTCCCCTCCTAATGAACATGCCGATACCCTACAGCCACTTCACCTGGAGCTGCACAATTTTCCCCCTTTCCCTGATATATCTTACTAAATCCTTCCCATTGGTCAAAAGAAGAACACAACACTAATCAAACTATTCCATCTCCTATCCTCAGAAAGAAGAAGAGAGGAGGAAAAGGGGGGAGAGAAAATGAAGAGAGAACTTCTGCCAAATTCTCTGACGCTGTGTCCTATTCCACACACCTCAGCCACATCGAAATACTTTGTTCTCCCCGCGCCCTTCCTCTGCCTTCCGTGACCCCCGCTTTGTCACTTTTTAATTTTTTTTACTTTTTTATTGTATAGTATAACATATACACAAAGAAAAGAAATAAAAAAGCAGTAGTTTTGAAAGCACTCTTCAACAAGCAGTCACAGGACAGATCCCAGAGGCTGTCATGGGCTACCATACCATCCTCTCAGATTTTTCCTTCTGGCTGCTCCAGGATATAGGAGGCTAGAGGACTTAAATATTTTTTTTTATCATCACAATCGATTTGTTTTCCTTCTTTTTTTGTGAAAAATAACATACATATTAAAAAACACAACAAAAAACTATAAATTTCAGAGCATAGCACAACAATTAGTTGTAGAACATATTTCAGACTTTGACATGGGTTACAGTTACACAATTTTAGGTTTTTGCTTCTAGCTGCTCTGAAATACTGGAGACTAAAAGAGAAATCAATTTAATGATTCAGCATTCATATCCATTTGTTAAATCCTATCTTCTATGTATAACTCCACCATCACCTTTGATCTTTCCATCTTCTCATTGGGGGTGTTTGGGCTGTGCCCATTCTAACTTTTTCATGTTGGAAGGGTCTGTCACTAATATGGGGTAGGGAGATGGAACTATCTGATGTTCTGGAGAGGCTGGGCCCTCTAGGTTTCAGGACTTACCTGGTGCAGGGACCCATTTGGAGGTTGTAAGTTTCTGGAAAGTTACCCTAGTGCCTGGAACCCTTGTGGAATCTTATATATTGCCCCAGGTGTTCTTTAGGATTGGCCAGAATGGTCCTGGTTGGGGGTTGGCAGGTTATGACAGGTAGCAATGTCTAACTGAAGCTTGCGTAAGAGCAACCTCCAGAGTAGCCTCTCGACTCTATTTGAACTCTCTCTGCCACTGATACTTTATTAATTACACTTCTTTTCCCCCTTTTGGTCAGGATGGAATTGTTGATCCCATGGTGCCAGGTATGGATTCATCCCTGGAAGTCATTTCCCCTGGAAGTCATCTCCACGTCGCCAGGGAGACTTTCACCCCTGGATGTCGTGTCCCATGTAGGAGGGAGGGCAATGATTTCACTTGCAGAGTTGGGCTTAGAGAGACTGAGGCCATGTCTGAGCAACAACAGAGGTCCTCCAGAAGTAACTCTCAGGCATGCCTATAGGTAGTCTGAGCTTCTCTGCTACCTACATATGCTTCACAAGAGTAAACCTCAGGATCAAGGGCATGGCCTATTGATTTGGGTGTCCCTGAAGTTTGACACAGTATCAGGGGATTCCCTGACGGTAAAGTTTAATGGTTCTATATCCTTTCTCCCCTCCCTCAGGGGACTTTGACAATACTTTTTTATTAACTGCTTAATATATACACTAGGATGATTTTAGGCATTACAATAATCTATACAGGATTAAAGGACCTCTTTCTTATTCTGTGCTCCCTGTGTTTCAATTGTTCAAATGAGCTATACAGATGGGTTGAATTAGATTATGCACGACAGAAAATTTCAGTTCCAGACTTCTTTCTTTGGTCTCAAAGAGTACGTGTGGTTCTAAAATACAGACACTGTCTTCCTGACCCCTGTGCTCTGAATTACTTTAACCCAAAACTGATCAGCTTCATTCTTATCTGTAAATATCAGGATATACATAAAACAGCCTTCTGAAATCCAGAAACAACAATCACCATTCCAGACTTAATGTGTCTGCTCTAAAAGCTTATGACCTAGGCCCGTCTCGCTTTGTTTCTTGAACGGAGTCCGCAGCTTCCAGAGCCCCTGCCCTAACTGCCTGCACTGCAGCTCCTGACCGGCCTATTCCCTCGTCCCCAAAATTGAGGAAAATCTCCCGTCTACACTGAGATGCCCACCGCCACCTCGCTGGGGCACCCTGCACTGCGCGACTGCACCACATCGCACACATAGGCTGTCTGGGTTCTCCGAGACTCTGCCAGCACTTCTTTTCTGTCTTCCCAACTTCACACCTATATCCTCCAACCACCAGCCAGGGCTGGTCTCTGACACGGCAAATACGGCCCCACCACGCCTCTGCTTACAACAGTGGACAGAGGAGACGCTTCTGCCGGCTCGGCCCTGCCTAAGTCCAAGCCGCCCCCGCTCCCCGTCACGTGCCCTGTATACCTCAGCCCTTCAGAACAATCCGCCCTGCTTCAAAGAAGCAATGCTCTGGTCTTCATGCTCAGAAGATGCTGGTCCACTGAGCTCAATGCCCTGCCCAGCCTTTCCCCTGCTGTCTGCTAACAGGACATTCTGGCGCAACTTAGGTGCAAAACGAATTCCTACGAAAGGAATTTCCTAAGTTCTGTCAATGTGGGAGAACAAAAGCGAGGTTTCAGCACCACACTGCAGAGGAGCAGAGGGCAGAGGAGACTCTCGTTTACAGTTCTCAGCTCTACGGCGGGGCCTGGCATCACGCGTCACAGGTAAGGAGGCTACAGGTCACACTCAGTCACAGCTACTCTACACTCTCGGGAAGCATGAACCACACACGGTACGCCAGTCTCGGGGTCACCTGGTGTTCTCCAGGGTATGGCCACGGGAAATTCCCCGAAGAGGAAACTAACAAAGGTGACTGGCTTTGGAACGCATGAGCGGATAAAGTAAGCGAGAAGCGCAGACTCTCACCGTGACAGCCAGAGCCGGTGGCCCAGAGGACTGCAGGGCTTCAACAGGCTCTGGTGTAAAGGAAGCAGACTCATAGAGGGGCCTGCCAGGCAGCACACTGGTTCAGCGCCTCAGCCCAGGAGAAAAGCAAGCAGCACCAGGAAACTCAGCCACAGAGAACGGATTAGGGTCAAAGAGCCCTGTGAGCTCAACAGGGCAAAGGAGAAAGGCACAAGGTCACGGCTTCAGTGGCAAGTGGCACTGCCGTGGCGGCGAGCTCAGGAACAACAACCACACACAAAACCCACCAACGCCATTCTTTTTCTGGTCAAGTGAATCCACAATGTGAGAAAAGAGTCCGAACATAGGTATTTTTTATCTTAGAAAAGAACATTGATGCGCAATACTAGGGACTTCAGATGTTATCTCCAGCCATGCAGGAAAGAGAAGGGCACATTGTGTGAAGTCCTGTGGAGCCAGCATCGTCTTTTCCTTTTCAGCTCAGCACTCACTTTCAGTAGTTTCTTCAAGTAATGGTAGTGACAGATGCTTAAGGCTTACAAAAATCACAATTTTGTCCTATAAACAAAAGGTTCAGGAATACTTAATTCTGTTATGAAAGCACTTCGAAGGAAATTTAGGAATCTACTGAACTTAGCTTGTACAACTCCTAGACTCTCTAGCTTAAGGTCCCAAAGCTAAGATACCTTATATACCTTGTCCGTGACTGAAAATCAGCTTCACTCATCTAAGAATATTTACATACATAACTTAAGTATTTAAATCTATAATTTATAATTTGTAATGGACTAAATATTCTTGGCTTACAGAATGATTTAGTAATTTACAATTTCTACCATTCATAATTTGCTTATTTTAGACTGTTTGTTTTAGGACACGTCTATTTCCTATAAAATACATACTAAGTTTACTTTCCTTACATTAGTATATAAAATAACGAAGCGAAAGGCATTTTTTCCCCTGAAATATCACACGGACCCACTGGAAGATGGAAATGCGTTTGACCTTGACTCTTACCCACTTCTGCGTCTTGCCCTCTTCCCTCTGGAACCGCACAGAGCACTGAAGAGGGTTCTCAGCACGCCAGGCCAGTGCAGCAACGACACGCCGGCAGCCCAGTGCAGAAGCCACAGCTGCAGAGCTGCACACGACCGTCTGGGGCCAGGGCCAGGCGGGTTCGGGCCTTCTGGAGAGCAGAGGCCCCTCCTAAAACCACAGCACAGGTGCCACCCTGACCCTCACTATGAAGGCATGCTCATTCCAGAATATGATGGCAAATGCCAGGACACTTTTCAGACCCACACTGAGTTTGAAGCGTAAACCTACTGCTTTATTATTTTGCAGAATAAACATCATTATGGGAACATTACTGAGGAAAAAATACTTGTAACTCCCTTTCTAAAAACCTCTCCTTTGGCCCTCCTGCCCACTGTGAGAGTTCTCCTCCTTTACAGGAGGCCCTCAGGTTAATTCAGCAATGACTCTTCTACCACGTTAGAAAATGCACAAGAGATTACGAGGTACTGAAGAAAACAAACAATGGATTTTTACAGTACATACATTCTGGTGGAAGTCTGTTCTTTCTAAAAGCAAGTCTCTCAGTTTTCTTTCTGCTTTCTGCCAAACTAAACAGGACTCCGTACACACACTGGCGGGCCGGCCTATAGAGCACGGCGGCGGGAGGCAGGTCTTTACTGGCTTCATCTTCAATAGAAACAGCGATTTTGATTTCACCCTTTGCATGGAAGAAAGCAGAATAATATTGCACATTTTTCATGTTGAACTTACAACAGATTCAGAAATATATTGTATAATCGCCACTTAAGGACATTACAATTCTAATCCAAAGTAATCGTTTAAAAACCTGTCTACGCTGAGATGTTTAGGAAGAGCTCATTGGGTAGGTTGTGGTCAGGACATATGCTCAAATAGTGAAAAGAAAACTACATTGCTTTGTTCTTAGTCTGAAACCAAGCACAAAAGAAAACCACGTACATAACCCCACCAGTTTTCAAACAACCTAGACAGATGACACCAGACAACTCAGAATAGACAAAGTAGAGAACTTCCAAATTTTATTTACTGCGCCAAGATGGCCACCTTTAACAGAGTTTATACTTTGCAATGACTATGTGAAATCCAAGGAACTATCCTGAAAACAAAATGGTCAAATTTTCTTTGCCCTTTTCCCTAAAAAATTATCATGCTAAAAATAACCTGCCTGAGGGGATTCTAAAACGTTTCTTTCCTGAGTTTTAAATGCATGCCCAAGCTCCTGCCACAGCGCAGTAGGTGTGCGAGGACCGCAAGGAAGGCGTGACCAGCCGCTGGGGGCAGAGAAGGACAAGCTCCCTGTCTCGTGCACAGCCCACTGCCACACATCAAGGGCTTCATCTGGGCTCAAGAACATGCCACTGAGAGACCAGCTGACTGCACCTCCCACAACTGAGACTGCTGCAAAGAATTCTGTGGTCACCTGTCCCAGGTATTTTACGATATCAAGGTATAACTGCAAGGAATTTTATTTATGTACATTCATAACATAAAAAGACATTTATGATCTCCAATGTCTATTAAATTTGTTGATATATATACCCTTTACTAGTTCTTTTATAACATCTGCTCTTTCTTTCACATGATTTTAAAATTGGTCATTTTCCTAATCATATACTTAATATTTAAATTAACAAATCATTCATCATGCAAGCAAAGTATTTTCACAGTTTTCAATATTAATATGTTCCAACACTCACCCAGGCATCACTGGGTGTCAATATTACGATAACTTGATAATTCTGTGCAATATCAACGAGGCTTCTCACTGCAAATCGTATTTTTGCCTCGACAATTTAATAACTGAGCAGTCTGGCTCTCAGGAAGTAAGTATACTTTATCATCTAAACTTTCCCCTAATCGACATGATAATGTTTCTTTTAATCTGAAGACAGTCATGTTTACTTTTCTCACTAGCAGTCATGTCAATATTTGCTTCTGAAATGAGTGACTACTGAAGAAGCATTAACAGTACAGCCTTCTATCACTTGCACTGATTCGATGAACTGTCCGTGCACCAGACACACCGAGTGTGCTCACGGTGTAGAACTGATCACTCCTACACACGCACGTCCGGCCAGGAGCCCTCATACCTCAACCACCCCACTGGGGAAAGTCTGTAGTCTCCTCACGCATTATTTTGAAAGATGTCTTCCCAAAACTTTGGTCCTTGTAAACTTAGCAAAATCCTTTTCCCGGAACAATAACTTTCCACTTACCCTTTATAATTTATGTTGAACCTGAAAAATAAAGTGTTTACCTCACAACCATAATCTGAAAAGGGATGCCACACGTGCATACCCATATCAAGTAACACATGCAACCTGGAGGCAATGACAATTAAAGCAATAAAGTAGAGGAGCTGAGTAAACAGCATTGATCTAAACAGTTTTCATTTTCTTCAATTTATAAAAATAAGCAGCGTCTAGATTAGTCGATTAATACTTGAAGAAGCCTACTTGGTGAGTTCTGTGGTATAGGAGAGCCTTTTGTACTTACTAACTCCATTTTACAAACAAAAGGTTGACTGGAGAATAGAGAAAGAAAAAAGTCTGATGGCACAGATATTGATGAAAACATGTTAACACATGATCCGAATACACCAATTCTGCATGAGATGTCTGGTCATTATGGTCACTTAAAAAACTGTGAGTCTAAGATTATAACACCAACATGAAGTCTACACATCACTGAGGAAATTAAGTAACGCCACACTCTACGTATATACTTAAGCACACATTTGGTAAAGCGCCAATAAAGTCGTATTATGACACTGTGTAAAAAGGTAATTGCATTTTCTGACTATGAACATTTTATAATATCCTGTATTTCATTTTTTTTTGCCATTAAACAGTACAAAAACTGGACTCAGTGAGCTAGAAAAACAAGTCAAAACAGATTTAGGACTATTAGCCTCTCAGAAGAGGTGCCATTTTCTAAAGATAAACTGTTAACAAATTAGACATCATAAGTGCATTAGAATTAAAACTGACATGATGGTACAGATGTGGTGTAAGAAATTTCAAAATTGGAAAAATAAAATTACAAGTCATAAAATAACGTGTTCTGTCATTATTTAATGAGAAAGCCCTAAAATGTTTTATATTAAACAAAGGGAAAAGTGAGACTTTTCACAATCTCTCTTTCTTTTACTGTATTTACAGGTGTAAAGTCTCGTCCTCTGCTCAGTGTTTCAAAAGGGGAACTGCGCTGTTGCAAGCAGTGTAGGGGAGGGAAGCGCTCCAGGAGCAGCCCCGGGAGAGCAGCTGCAGCCGGCCCCGACAGTACCTTCGTCAGGACATGGAAGATGTAGGGGTACATGAGCCCCTTCTTGTGCCTGTGCTCGGCCACTCGCAGCACCTCGGGGGCGACTGGGGGCAAGGGCGGCGTGGTGATGTCCATGTGGCTCCGGGTGGGCATGGACAGGAGGCAGGGGATTGGCTGAACTGTGCCAATCTGGCCGCCCTTCCCCTCTGCGATCTGGCTTCCGGAAGAGGCAGTGGACGAACCTTCTGCCTACAGCACAATGGGCAAGAAGGAAAAAGAGAGCTCATTTCGCATTTTCTTCCGCTCCCACACACAGGAGGGCTGCACACGCCCAGAGGGAAGGGCATGACGGTGAGCACTGTCCAGACGAGATGGACAGTCCTCCAGAGCAGCAGGGAAGGTGCACCGTGGAGTGAGGCGGCCCAACCACGCTCAGCTGACGGATGGACTCGGGATCTGGCTGAGGCCCCCACCTGCGGAGACCACCCCACATCCATGACGCCCCTCACGTCCCCAAGAACCTGTGCGGTGGTGCGGTGGTGTGCTGGTGTGCTGGCCTGCTGCCTGCTCCCTCTCGGCTGTCCCCTCCCTGTCCCCCCTCTTATCAGGACCTGATCTCTCCAAGCAATGCTTCCAGTTCATGGCTCCAGTTTGACCACTGCCCCTTCAGTCTCCGCTCTGCAGCGGACCCCATCCACAAGGGGCCCTGGCCCGCAGCCTAGGGACGAAAAAGCTATCTTTGGCTGCTGCTAACTGCTAGGTGGCCTCACTCAGCTGCGGACCCCCGTGTGGCAGATTCTCCCACTCTGCATGCCTAGATGGTTTCTGTTCTCCTCCCCAGTCCTGCCCAATGCCAAATGCGCATTATTTTTCTCCACAGATGAGAAAACCAAAGCTCAGAAACATGATGTAATTTGTCCATGATTTAAATCTAAACTTTGGAATGGTTCTAATCTTGGAAAGGGCCAAGACTGAGCCTGATGAACCCTGCTCTTAACCACAAAATTGGTATGTAAAGAAGAAACAAACAAAAAAAAAACAAATTCAAGCATTCTCTCTAGTCATTAAAGAGCCATATATTAATTATATCTAGGAAATTGTAAAACTTTAAAGAACAAAACAAAACTAACTCCATTAAAAATGAAGGAACAGGGTGGTATGACAGTGGCTCAGCAGGCAGAGCTCTTGCCTGCCATGCTGGAGACCCGGGTTCGATTTCTGGTGCCTGCCCATGCCAAACAAAAAAAGAAGGAACAGATCTGTATTTGCCGATATAGAAAGATGTCCATGAAAATTACCCATTCTTTTAACAACCAACCCCTAGAATACTGAATATTAAATAGGAAAGAATTTGGACACTAAATTATTAATTTAATGATCGCTTACTGTGAGAAAAGAGGACGAGGAGGACGTTTAATCTTTATAAATGTCAGCACAGTGCGAACTGATCATCGAGAGCCATTCTTATTTGTACAATAATTTCTTTTCTCTCTGAGAATAAATGTTAGGGAAAAATGCTTATTGCTTGATTTACTCCTAATCTGAAGACATATACATTTTGTTTCAAAACAAAATGTGTTATCTATAATGGTAAGTAACTAGGTGCTTAATTTTATCTTTCAAAACATCGAGTGTCAGAATTGGCCTTAAGAAGAACAACTCGTGGATAATTCACTGATGTTCTGTCTACTCTCCAGCCCACAAGGAGGAAGACATGTAGTGACGGGAAAATGCCTGGGGAGGTGCACTGCAAACACAGGCATCCACAGAGCACCTCTGTTGTACATGAGTTTTGAAAAAAATTTAGATATTTGGACCAACCTTGTGTGTGAGCAGACCTCCCACCAAACCCGCTCCTCACTAGTGGTCAAGTATAAAAGTCGTGGTTCTGGAAACTGAATTGGGGGGGTGGGGAGGGAGAAGAAATTTGTTTTATTTTCATTTTTAATGTATACACCCCAAATGCCTTCTTACTTAATTCACATAACGTTCCTACAAGAAACAGAACAAGATCTTAGAGCGGCTTTAGGCCCCTTGCCCGCGGTTATGTGGCTGGAGGACAGACAGAGGGTCGTGGCCGCTGCAGGCTTTCTCCTCGGCCACGGGAAAAGAAAGGCAGGCTGTGCACCACGGCTCTGTAAAGTCAGAAGGGAAGGGGATTCTTCAACTCTCGCCCCCTTTGGAAATTCTGTATTACTGATAACATGCTTTAAAAAAGAGGATGTCTTTAAGCCACTCAAAATCAGAGGAAAGAAGGGGGGAGACCCTCTACCTTTGCTTGGTCTCCTGGCTCTCCGCGTGCTGGAGCTTCCGAGCGGCTTCCCGCCTTCTCCCAGCTGAGCTTGTTCCCGCTGATGTGGCTGAATGGAGAAGGGAGATGATTACTGTCCACCCTTTCCCAAACCCACAGTAACAAGTGCCCTGGACTGCAGCTACAGACTCCTAACAACACGTCCTGCTTTACCAACCTCCCCTCCTCCAAAACGTGTCTCCAGTATTAATTCTATTGTAAGACTAATTTTTTCCAGCTTCAGATCAGTAAGAAATAACAACTGTGGAAAAAAGAATACTGAGCATCTATCCTACGAACTACAGGCACAGAAGAAACGAATGGAGCTTCCTTCGAGGACCCTTCAACTACCACGGTGCACACCAGACGGAGAGTCCCGCCACCAGACAGCTGGCAGGCCACAGGGATGGCGGTCACACTGGGCTCAGGAAGACACCTACGGGTCGCGTGCCGAGGAACACTCAGCACAGGGCCTCCAGGCTCTCATGGGAAGGGGGCAGCCAAAGCCATGTCCAGGCTGACTCACTGAAAACCCAGATGGGCGGCAGGGAGGTGGGGGTCATTTCCTCCACGAGGTGGAATGAATTCCTCCAGTTCAGGGGCAGGGAGTTCACTGGGACTTATCTAAGGAATGGCTTATTCAGCATCATAGGAAAAAACAGGGTGGGGGAAAGATGGGGAGGGTCACAGGGTACCTCGAATGCAGAATGCGTTATTTAAACCAGCATTCCTTTAAAACTGTGGGGTGTCACCCATTAGTAGGAGGGAGAAAAAAATTAGCAGGCTTCAGCCAGTGCTTTACAAAGGTGAAATGGGAGAGACCAGAGCGGAGCAAGAGCAAGTGACTCTTCCTGAGTTCTCTGGACGTAAAGTGAACAGCTTATCCCGGGCCCAGGTGGCAGTGCGGGGAAGTGGCAGGCAGGGAACCTGACCCCGGAACGCGCAGTGGGCCACCAGGAGGCAAGGGCGTGCCCAGCAAGGTGGGGGAGGCAGCTGTGTGGACGACACGCCAGGCAGCCGGGGGCTCTGGGTGCGTGACCCCGCTCCTGGGCTCTCACTCTGCCCTTCACCGCCACGCTCCGGCCCCAGAGTCCAAACCTGGCCCTGACCACAGCACGTGCACCTGCCTCATCTTTCTAAGGGGCCTGAGCGACACAGAGACACCTTCAGGGCCGTTAACACTTCTCTTCAGAACACTTCATTTCAGTTCTTGGTCCAGCCAAGAGCCCTGTCCCAGTCCGTGTGAGCTCCTCAGTCCTGGCCACGGGGCCCGAGACACTGCCGCACAGAAAGAGGGCAGCTCAGCTGCCTTGGTGCCACAGGGTTTGATGCCATGAGCTCTCAGGAGGCTCATTCTGCCCAGGGCGGCACCTCGGGCATGAGCACAGCTCAAGCCTTGCAAAAGGAGAGGAGACCAGGGCGACGGCTCGGAGGCACCGACATGCACGCAGCAGCCCGAGACCACAACGGCCTCTTCTGTCCAAGAGCAAGGAGGGCAGTAGCTGTACGGCCGGGCACTGAGAGGCTGGGGATGGTCAGGACTTCACCTGAGAGAGTAGCCTGGTTACTGCGTCTAGACCAGGAAACCTGCCATTCTCAGCACACGTGGGCACACTACAAACACTCCAAGAAACAGAGTCAATGGCCAGCAGCTGAGGTTTTCTAAAATATGGCATAAAGAGAGCTGCTCATGTACATTTCCATGAAAAGGCCAGTGACATTGATTCAGTGAAGGTTTCCAACAGATTACTTGGATAATCTACAAGTTCTACAAACAGATATATTGACTACTCACAATTTTTAACCATTAAAGTATATCATACCCACACAAAAAATGCAGTTATCCCAAGTGTACCTCTTAATGAATTTCCACAAACTGTACACACCCATTTAACCAACAATCAAATCAAGGCAAACGAGGGGCCCCTCCTCCTTGATCTCTTCCAGTCACTTCCTTCCTCAGGGTTAGAGTGCTGTCCGGACTTCCAACTGCAAGGACGCCCGTTGAACACAAGAGAAATGGGATCCTATCGTCTGTGATCTGTTCTCCCCCACCAGGCTTTGCTCAATACCGGGCTTGTGAGACTCGGCAATGTTATGGCATATTAGTGCCAGTCCGATCTCACCGCTTCCACTGTATGAACACAGAGCGTGCTGGTTTGAAAGGACGCATGGACCCCAGAAAAGCCATGTTTTAATCCTAGTCCCATTTTGTAAAGGCAGCCATTATTTTGTACTTCATTGTGTTGCTGCTGAAAGGTTTAAGGTTTCTGATATTGTTATGAAATTAATGTATTTTGCATATGGGAAAAACATGTCTTTTTTAGGGGTCAGAGGGTGGAATGTGCTGGTTTGAAAGGAAGCATGCCCCCTAAGAAAAGCCATGTTTTAATATAAATCCCATTTCATAAAGGTAGAATAATCTCTATTCAATACTGTATGTTTGAAACTGTAATGAGATCATCTCCCTGATTGATGAGATTTAGTTAAGAATGGTTGTTAAACTGGATTAGGGGATGACATGTCTCCACCCATTTGAGCGGGTCTTGATTAGTTTCTGAAGTCCTATAAAAGAGGAAACATTTTGGAGAATGAGAGACTCAGAGAGGGCAGAGAATGCTGCCACACCACGAAGCAGAGAGTCCACCAGCCAGTGACCTTTGGAGATGAAGAAGGAAGATGCCTCCCGGGGAGCTTCATGAAACAGGAAGCCAGGAGAGAAAGCTAGCAGATGACGTCGTATTTGCCATGTGCCCTTCCAGCTGAGAGAGAAGCCCTGACTGTGTTTGCCATGTGCCTCCTCACTTGAGAGAGAAACCCTGAACTTCATCGGCCTTCTTGAACCAGGGTGTCTTTCCCTGGATGCCTTTGATTGGACATTTCTATAGACTTGTTTTAATTGGGACATTTTCTCGGCCTTGGAACTGTAAACTAGCATCTGATTAAATTCCCATTTTTAAAAGCCATTCTGTTTCTGATACATTGCATTCCGGCAGCTAGCAAACTAGAACACCCAGCAACTTATTTTTCCAGTCTACTGCTCACGGAATTTTGGTCAGTTTCCAGTTTGGGGCTGTTACCAATAGTGCTGCTACGGTAGTATGTCTATGCCTTTGTGTAAAAATACCCATGCATTTCTGTTGGTGTGTCGCTGGGGTAAACTGTGTTCAGCTTTAATGGACCCTGCTAGACTGCTTTCCACAGTAGTGACGGCACGCATGCGAGCCCCAGGTGCTCCACACACTCGCTAAATGCAGTGTTTTCTGTTGTGTCATGTCAGCCGTTTTGGAGAGCATGTAGTGGTATCTCAGCATGGGTTAAATGTGCAATTATCTGACAATAAGGAAGAGGAACACCTCTTCACATATGACTGGCCGTTCAGATATCTTCTTGACTGAGTGCCCACTTTTCTACCTGTCAGGCCATCATATGCTTGGGGTACAAGTGCTTTATGGGGTACGTGTGGTGGAGAACGCTGCCCCGGCCCCACCCTGCAAGGCGTGTGCACTAAGGCTCCTTCCTGGGATGCCTCCTCTCGCAGCCCCTCATTCAGGTGCCCCAGCCCCGCCCTGCCCTTGCAGCGCTGTCTCCTTCAGCGCATTTATCACAACTTTAGCTAAATATGCTGTTTAACACGTCGTTGCTGTTCATCACTAAATGAAGACTGAAGTTTCCAGCCATCCTCGCTGCATTCAACGTCCACATCAAGTCTGCAGGAGCTCAACCGCTGAATGTGGAAGCCACTCATCGCAGCTGGAAAGCACACACAGGCATGAGCCTCACCTGTTCCCGACGTGACAACGCACAACAAAAGTCTCAAGTCACTACTCATAAAACTCCCCTCGATCGGAGCCCAGGGGAGCCCTAACGATCTGAGTCAGCATCTCACTAGACAAGCACACCAGGACACAGTGACAGGGAGACCCTGATATCAGGGGAAGTTCCCGTAAAGGACAGCTCATCTCCACACTAACAGTGAAATCCAGGGCGGTGCAAGGTGGGCTCGCTGGCAGAGTTCTCACCTCACATGCCCGAGACCCGGGTTTGATTCCCTGAACCTGTACATGCCAAAAGAAATAAAAAGTTAAATCTGAGGCATTACTTGTTCTATTTAAGATTACTCAGAAAAAAAAATTGAAGAACCTATATTTATAAATTGTACTTTTATTCTATATACATCAAATTAAAATATAACCTTAATCTAGATGTTCATGGGATCGTCTAGCAATTATACTATATCAAAAATTCTGTCTGAAAGACAGTATCTTGACAGAGCCAATTAAAAAATGACCAGCATATTTCAACAGGATAAAACCACATTACTCTGCAACTTAAGAAAACAAAAAACCCGAATAGGAAAATGCTTTGCTTTGAAGGACAGATGGATTACTCTTAGCTTTCAGAATCTCTCTCTACAGTTAAACTTCATCTTTCATAACCGATGATACCTTAAAATGGTACTTCGAAGTACGCTGGACGTCTCCCTGCCTTGTGCTATGCTGAGGCACACCAGAGCACGCCGGGTCCACGGAAGTGGACTCGCAGGGGCCTGTGACCACTCAAATCCCACAGCCACATCTTTACACTCCGGACGTGACAGAACCTCGGCTAAGTGAGAAGGAAGCGAATCGCTGCCACGAGAAAAGCCCCTGGAAGCACAGCCGGTCCCCGAGGCCACACCACAACTGCGCTCGGTCTCACGGGGGTCACGCCTGCGCTCAGCAATGCCACCGGCACCCGGCAGAAAACATCACTCCCACAAAGCAGTGACAAAGGGTGCAATCCACCGCGCACCGCCCACCACAGCGCACCAAAGCTTGTCGGCGTCCGCTCACCTCGAGTGGCCAGGGCCCCAGAGTCGGGGTTTTCTTTCACGGAGCAGAGGAGGACGGTAACGGAGACAGAGGCTGATGCAACGGTCCACAGGAAAACAAGAGCAGAGCCAAATACAATCAAAGTGGAAGAACTAAGGTGCAAAGAAAAGGTAAAAGAGAAACCGATAGTAGAAAAGTGTGTGTGTGTGCGTGGTCGGCGTGTAAAGTCAAACACGGAGAGTCAAACTAAGTGAAGTTTAGTTTCATCAAGTGCATACTAGTGTTTTCATTTCTGTTTGTTCCACAACTAAACAGGACTGAGAACAGAAACACCTGGGACGCTTGTGCAGAAGTTTAAGAAATAAGAGGGTGAAATACGGCGGTGCAGCAGATGGAAGGGAAGGAGCTGATGTAAGACAGGTACCCAGAGCTCTAAGGGCTGAGCGGGAAGCTACAGGATTTCTGAAACTTGAGTTACCGAGCTCCCTGACAAGGGAAGTTACTGTTTAGCACAACAAGACTGACTCACAAAAACATGCCGGTCAGTATATTCTCCTCTTCCCCTAATAAGGCAACGTCACGCATTCAGGTTCTTTCATGAGGGGTGAGCATTTAAAATCAGAAACAGTAAAAGCACTTCGTTCCTGACTCGGCAGTGGGCAGGCTGGAGCTCAAGCCCCAGGGGCGGCTTCAGGAGCTCCTCACAAGGCCCCCGTGGGCAAGAGGAGCAGCCCGGGCCCACCCCGGCCCCACCCCCCGGCCCCACCCCCAGGGCCCAAGCCCACCCCCCGGCCCCACCCCCAGGCCTAACCCCCAGGGCCCAGGCCCGCCCACCCCCAGGGCCCACCTGGTGTGGAGTGTCCTCGGGGCGGAGGGAGGGTTCAGACACATGCGTGTGGCTCACGGGCAGCGAGTACACACAAAGACACACTCGCCCTCTTGCTAAAGGCATGCATCATAATTAATTTTTGCCAATACACAAAAGTAATTCAGATTTGTTTTTATGAGAGGATAATAAAAAATCTGCTGTTTGTTAAAAAATCAAAATATAAATGTAAAGATTCTTGTCTGTCACAACAGCATAACAATCTGAAAGGAAAAGCTACAGCTGTGCTGAAACCAGCCATCAGCGTCCAGCACCCCACGACTCAGTAACCTAACGGCAGGGTAGCATGCAATCCCCTTTTGTGAGCTTTTACTGGAAATCTAGTTTGACAAGGATTCAAAGTAGAGGAGAAACTTCACAGCCACCTTGAAAAAAAAGAAGCATTAGGAGCTTTTCTCCTGGGACACCAGATCGAGAGGCGCTGAATGAAACACTTCAGCTACCTTATATTAGAAATCAAGTCGATGTCTCAGCGTCTTTTAACCTGCACCAAGAACTTCAAACAACAGTGATGGCTGCCATCTACAGAGTTACCTCTGAGCTCATTTAATTCACAAAACAACTCAATAAAACTCTCGCACTCATGAGTGCACTGGGACGTGGCCAGCCTGAGCACACACGACAGGTAGCAACCACTAACTGGAAACCGCCAAGGGCCCTCGACCGGTCCTGCCCTCGGCCGGTCCTCAGAGCTGCAGAGGGAAGCATTCAAGCGGAGGCTGGCCAGCCCTGCCCTCAGCTGGTCCTGCCCTCGGCCGGTCCTGCCCTCGGCCGGTCCTGCCCTCGGCCGGTCCTGCCCTCAGCTGGTCCTGCCCTCAGCTGGTCCTGCCCTCGGCCGGTCCTGCCCTCGGCCGGTCCTCAGAGCTGCAGAGGGAAGCGTTCAAGCGGAGGCTGGCCAGCCCTGCCCTCAGCTGGTCCTGCCCTCGGCCGGTCCTGCCCTCGGCCGGCCCTGCCCTCGGCCGGCCCTGCCCTCGGCCGGCCCTGCCCTCGGCCGGTCCTGCCTTCAGCTGGTCCTCAGAGCTGCAGAGGGAAGCGTTCAAGCGGAGGCTGGCCAGCCCTGCCCTGCAGGGCGGTGCAGCTTCCACTGGCCAGATGTGGCCCTACAGGGTCACACGCCGTGACCGTAGGCCCGTTGGGGGAGTGGGCTGCAAAGCTGCTTTAACAGATGCCACCACAACACTACACCACAAAACAAACGATCAATGGTGAAGAACGCTGCTGCGCTGGGCTTCTCTACCCAAGTAAAACAGGCATATAAATGTATAAGGAAGTGCAACAAATTTATCACAAATTCACGACGTTGAGAAAAATTAAGTTAGCCTTCTCTCCTCACAGGACTTTAAAAACTATCAGTAATGATATGCAGAAGCACCGAAGCAATATTAAGTACGTATGCACATATATACACTTAGAAATACAAATAAGCATACTCACAGTATATTAAGTATTAAAAAAAGAAAGAAAACAAAAAAATGCAAGTTGCAGTCCTCAAGCTAAGATCCCAGAGTTGTAAAAACTGTGGCATGTACAGAGAAAAGGGTTTGAAGACACATCAATCTTCTGAAAACAGTTCTCTCACTGGAGGTGGGATCCTGGAGGATATTTCCGTATTGTTTTCTAATGGCTGAATGCTGCATAACACTGTACTGAGGTCATAACCAGAAAAAAAAGATAGAAAACAAAGAACTAAAAACTTTAAATGAGCAACCTCAAATCTGATTCAAATTCTAAAAGCCCAAACGAACTATACTTGTTAATTTAAAGAACATGAATTTACAAAGATCTGACAACGGCTAGTAAGAAGAAAAACAGAGACGTCACTTAAAATTTTAACCATGAACAGAGCAAGAAATACATTCCGATGATACTTTAAGAAGAGGAACAGGAGAGAAAAGCAGAAAGCACACTTCTTTCTTATTTTATGGCCAAAATCATTCCCTGGGGTCTGGAATCACTGGGCAGATAGCGGTCAGTGCCAGGGCCCTGGTCCCCCGTCCACTGCAGACGCGGGTGCAGAGGGCTAGAGCAGAGGGGCGCCTCGCTGGGAGGGCGGAGACAGGCCCATTAATTCCAGGCTGAGCCGCAGCAGGCAGGTCCCGCCCAGCAGGGGCCATGATTAGCCAAAGCTGGGCGACAGGATGGCCACTCATACCCTCAGAGCTTCTTGCCTAATGCACGTTCTGCAAGAATTCCAAAGAGAAACGTGGCCAAGAAATTTCCACATTCTGCCGACATACAACCGTTCTTGCATACAACAAGGCGCCATGGACTTCTTTTCATATCAGAACATTTCTTAGGGGCTGCACTCCTTAGGGCCCCTGCGCCCGCGCCCCACCCGGCCCTTACACGCCGACGGCAAGCGTACTGCAGTTCCGGAAAGCTCCACCCACGGAAGTGCCCGCCAGCCAGGGCAGGCACCTGCCACCCCCACCAGAGGAGCATCGCCCACCAAGGCCACCCACCTCCCGTGCCAAGTTTACCTCAAAAAGAAGCAAAGTATGACAACTTAACAGGTAAAAAGAACTAAGGAATCTTCTGCTTTACGTTGCATTGTTTGAGTTTTCAGCGCGGGTGAGCCCCCTGGTGTTTACTGCCCTCCTGTGTCTTCTGTGAACCGCATGTTTATGTCAACTGCATTTTAAACTGTTAAAATTTCACCTTTTTAAATTCGTATGAAGGTTTATTTATTTGTTCGTTTTCTTACTTATATACTTTTTGATTAAGACTCTTTTATTTATTTGACATCAGCGTCCTTCATCTTTCATCACCCTTCTAAAGACGATATTGGTTTACTGTTAGAGAAACTAGGTCATTTATTTTCAAGAATGTCCCACACTCTGAATTTTGCTTATTGCTTCCTTGTGGAATCATGTAACTCGTATGGTAGGAAATATCTTTAAACTGTAGAAGCGGACCCCTTGTTTCCTGGGGTGGATACTGTGCGCCGTGGCGAACACCGCGCAGGCCTGCCTTTGTGGCACCTATACTCGTTCCAGAAGACGGGGGCGCAGGAGCCTTACGGCGGTTCATAAGGCCCCTGAAGACGCAGGCAGGGCACGAGGGTACGAGAATAACGGGCAGGAGAGCAGACGCGGCACAGGGTCATGGAGGACCTCTCTCCTCCGCCGGTCAGACCTAAGCATGTCTTGAGGTAGAGAAGCCATAAAGCTCCGGCAATCTCTCTGGTGAAGGAGTTAAGAGCAGATGCTCTGAGTCCAGCTGTGCAGATCTGTGTCCCTAGGGCAAACGGTACCACACAGCAGGAAACCCATCTACCGAGAAATGGCAGGATCTTTCCGGTGCAAGGGCCACCCTAAGCAAACTCAACGGTGCCTGCATCCCACAAAAACTCAAACCCTACTGCCGCCAGGCTGGCCCTATACGACCTCCCTCGACTCCTCCCCTCTCTGGCTGGCCCACGACCCTTCGGCCAGATGAGCCTCTTTTCACTCCCCACGGTCACCCAGGATGGAAAGTCCTTTCCCAGGCCCTCGGTCCCCGAAGCCGCAGCTCAGCTCTCACGTCTTTGGAAAGGCTTTTCCTGACGTCCCATCCCAAGAGGCTTCCACATCCCAGGCACGTTTTCTGCGGCGTCTCTTCACCGCCCTTGTGCCACCTTGCGAGACCCTGCCCAGCCCTGCTCACTGGCTCGCACACTGCCCGCTGCTGTCTTCCTCAGAGCGCAATGTAAGTTCTGGGATTCAAGTCCAGACCAAAGGTAAACCAAATCCGGAGTGATCACTTCCACTGGATTTTTTAAGCACGAAAACAGTCTGTTTCTATGATAGCCTCATGCTGGCCGTGTAGCATACCACGCACAAGACGCTCCGCGCACTGGACCCTCCTGAGGCTATGGGCTCCATCCCTTCCTGGCACCCTGCCGTGCACATGAGGTTGTGCCCTGGCACCCTGAGCAAAGATGCCCGTGAGCAACCATAGGACCCAGAGGTGTACCGACCAACAAGGCTGAAGCCTTCAAGCACAAGGGCCCTTATCTCCTCTTTCTCCCTGCACCTCAGTTTTCATGCGCTGGACTCTTCCTTACCATGACCAGCGTGGAGGCAGCTTCCAGGAGGCAAGGTGACTGCCGAGCCACACAACCTGGGTCCCCCTGCTGGCCCCAGGCCTCGCGGCCCTCCACACCACAGCCAGAGGCTGTCCCTGCGCGGAGGAGCACACGCTCCAGCAGCAGAAATGAGACGCACCTCCAGGAAAAGGAACAAAAATGGCTCATGGAGGGTAAAGACGGGGAATGCCTCAGAGCAGAGGTGGAGCCAAGCACTACCAGCCAGGGACAGCCCGAGGACCACAGCCCTTTCAAACCAGAAAGGGATGGGTGCACAGAAAAGGGGGAAATACCCCCAAGCTCAACTTTTATCCTAACAAGGACAACTTGCCAAATGTAGATGGGCAACTTGGTTCTCCTGACTCCCTAAGCAATGAGACGGCCTCAAGCCAGATTTCCCAAATGAGCTCTTCCATCGGATTTCTATATTTTAACTCTTAAAGTCATAAAGCGCCCTCCTTTTGTTTGTCTTATTTTATCTGAGCAGTTCTCATTAAAATGAACTTGTACTGGACAGGTGCTCTAGTGACCTGCTGACACGAGTCCATTTTAAAAAGGGAGCTTGGCTCCTTGGTGCCAAGGGCTTCTGAGGGCGCTCACGGGCAGCTCTCAAACCCCAGCGCTAGCTCACTCGGGGCTGGTTCAAAATGTGGCTCTGGGCCCCAAGCTGCAGACTCCGAGTGAGCAGTCCTTACACATTTCTAAAGTATATCTGTGCCAGAAGGCTGATTTTAAAATTTGAATGCTAAAGCACAACTCCTACTTCATTTCAGAATTTTAGGATTTCACACACAGCAAACAAACATTTATACATTTTATGCTTCTTTGCAAAAGGGGGATACCATTAATACGTGGTAATAAATTTCCCTGTAACGGCCAGCCTGGGAGGTAAGTACATAATATTTTCCATTTACAGATGAAGAAACAGAGACAAAAGAGGTGACATAACTTACCTCGGGAAACAACACCTAATACGAATTGGCACTAAGACTGCAAACTAAATCTCTCACATTCCTTACGTTAAAAATCAATGTCATGTTTCTTGAAGATGATTGTGTAATGATACAGCTTTCACAGTGTGACTATGTGGTTGTGAAAACCTTGTGTCTGACGCTCCCTTTATCTACCTTGTCAACAGACGAGTAGAACATATGGAATAAAAATAAATAATAGGGGGAACAAATGCTAAAATAAATTTAGTTGGAAATGTTAGTGATCAATGAAAGCGAGGGGTAAGGGGTATGGTATGTACAAATTTTTTTCTGTTGTCTTTTCATTTCTTTTTCTGAATTGATGCAAATGTTCTGAGAAATAATCATGATGATGAATATACTTTCTGCAATGATATTGTGAATTACTGATTATATATGTAGAACAGAAGGATCGTAAGTTAAGAAAGTTTGTGTTGTTACATTTTTAAAAAGTAATTTAAAAAAAGAAAAAAATCAATGTCAGATTAACTTGCTAGCTATACTCTAAACTGGAGTTTGAACTAAGGAAAAAAAGATACAGATTTAAAGGAAAAGATGTTTGCATCAGGGAAATAGTGTACGTTCAAGATTTCCTCGATCAGACTCTAAACATAATTCTGTGGATTCGTTAATTAAGGAATCCAGATTGTTTGATTACTTCTCTATAGGAAGAATTCCAGCCCGGGTCTAAGGTAGCTTTCGATGGTTTTATCTGGGCAAACAGTGACGTTTTAAGAACAGTCCTATGAGTTGCTGAGTTGGGATTTGAAATGCTGAATTTGGAGGAGAGAAAGTTTAGGACTGTCCTCATCCAAGAGCCAAAATACTGAGAACCAGAGATGCCTAACTTAGCAAAATACTTCCTCGGGGTGGTTAGTGGGGGAGTGATGGGAAGAAACCTCACCCCAAGAGAGAGTAAGAGTCAGAGACGTCAGATCAAACAAACTCAACCTCACCTTCTGGCTGTCACACAAAGCAATTACTGCAAAACTCCTTCCCAAAAAAGGGGCTGCCCAGGTTTCCCTCAGCTCAGCACCAACTCAAAACCTCGGAAACCTGAGGAAACTATTTATATTTCCTCCCTCCTCAGTGTCCAAGCAGCCACCGTGCAAACACAGAACGGCTACCGTTAAATATCCGCCACAAAATGGGCCTGTGGGCAAAACCTCGCGTGGATGCAGGCGGCCACCCCAGAGCAGGCCCACTGCCGCCCCACCCGGGAGAGACCGGCTGCAGGCTACTCACTTTGCAGCTCCTCCGCTGCCTTCATCGTTATCCGAAGACGACGATGTCGAAGAGCCAGGAAAGTAGGCCGAGTCCACATGATTGGGACTGCCACTCTGAGCGGGGTTGATGGGAGAGGACCGCTCATACAGTGGCGTGTGCTTTCCTTCGTGAGGAATGTTACTGTAGCTGTTGTGCTCAGCCAGGCCCTTCCCGCTGGCGTCCGGGGCGCGCGGCGGCTCGGGGAGGCCGTAGGGGTAGGGGCCCTGGGCCACAGCGCTGCCCGGGCTTGGCGCCGCCAGGGCCTGCAACGAGAGGCACATGTCACGGCACGCGGGGGCAGCCCGGGCACGGGCAGTACGTTCTTTCCCTGCTTTCTGCTTAATGCAACATTCAAGGGCCTAAGAAATACTTGAGCACTCATTAAAATGCAACACAGAGGCAGCACGAACGGGCGACACCCCCCCCCCACCAGATTCAGGCCACACAGCTGCCATGAGGTGGGAGCCCCCTTACCACAGGTTTTGCTTGCAGAGAGGTCTGTGGAATGTTGAGCATCTGGGGGGGGACGTACGGTGGCACTATCCCAGGCATTCCAAACTGATTTGGTCTGGCTGTTCGAGCAACATGGAAAGAAAATAATAGAACGACTGTGAACAGAACGGCCCCTACCCGCACGGGGTACTTCGCGGTGAGCCTGTGCCCCCAACCGTCTCGCACCCACGCAGGCAGACACCACCACTGGCCCCACTTCTCACAGAGAGCGGAAAATTGGTGTTTATAACATTGAAACATTGATAATTTTATAGTGATAAATTTTAAATACTGGGGCCAGAATTTTATCTCTTGTTTCTGTTTTTAGACCACTGCCTCATGTCTCATGCGTCTCTGCTGTCCTTTAGTGGAGGGCTGCGCTCAGTTAATCAGTGCCTCTCACTTTTCCCTGCTGCTTCCTGCTTCTTTAACGTGAAATCTCAGCAAAATCAGAAGTCCTGACAACACCCTAGCCATTAAAGGAAGAAAACAGGGACAAAACACTTTTCCTTAAATTTGTAAGAATTTTTCTATTAAAACCATTTTACATTGATTAAAATTAGATTGTTGGCTAACTAGCAAGTTTTAAGTAAAAAAAATAAACTACAGTAGTTGCTGTTTATAATTGTGTTTTTTTTAAATTGTTACACAAAATCATTATCAGGCTACACATTTTAACAAGCATTACAGAATCAGCAATATGGGATCTTATGCTCTTTTAAAACATCATTTTATGAAAAGATTTTGACATACGCTGGCACTTGCTATTCATTACTTTCCTGCTAGTTTGTAAAAGCAAGGAAAAGAATGCCTTGTAGAAAAACGGCTGCAAATATGACATCAGGAGTGGGTGCTAACTCAGTTTCAAGAAATAACAGAAAACAACCCACTCAGCCAAGCAGAGCCAGGAAAAGCTGCAATATCGAAGATACTTTAATTTGCCTTGTGGGGTCTAGAGGCAAGGAGACGCCCCGGAGTCAAGTCAGCTGACATCAGCTGGACTAGTGAGTCGTCACGTTCTATCCAAGCTGCAAGGCTGGCTCTCCAGAAAACACAAGACGCGCAGCCACACGGGGCGGACGGCGACCCAATCGTCAAACACGGTTCACAGCAGCAGGCAGAGTAAAAATGCCAAGTGGACTCCTCACAGCTTCCTTCACTCCTCAGCAAGTCAGCACAGACTCCAGTGAGGCTCGAAGGACCAGGCAGCAGAAACGAGACAGTCCCAAGAGAGTGCCATCAAAGGACTTACAGACCGTAGACAGATGCAAAAGAAAATACAAAAAACACAAACACAAAACAGAGACACCACTGACAGACTCTTCCTTAGCTTTCCTTTACAAACAGAACAAAAAAAACGAAACCTAGAGATTCCTGACCTCCAATTTCCTTCTCTAACCCGTCAGAGTGTTTCTCCAACCGCTCACTGAACACTCGGCGAGAAAAATACAACCCACAAGCCACAACCCATCACATTACCTATTTTTCAAAACAAATAAATAAATACACACCCCAGGGTGGGTGTGCGGGCCACAAGCCAGGGGCTTCCATACCCGGGCTCGGAAGTGCCACCACTCTCCAACCCCGGCTCACTGAGAGAAAATCTTGGCACAACTTCTACCTTTACACCGAACAGCAACACCAACAAAATGCAGCACGAGTGGCAGGGCATGGCAAAATCGGCATGTGTGCACACGGACACACCCCCACACACAAAGGAGACACTGATCAAACGGGAAATCTACCAGGTTCCAGTCTCTGCGGGTGAGCTTCCAGGGCCTGCATTCCTCCAGGTGCTCCTCTCAGGTTCACAGCTAGGGCCAGATTTTGGACCAAATAACATTATGAAATCCATTCGGGCGCTGACATTTCACTTCCAAACACCTCCGCGTGGTCTGCTCCGGCCGCCCTCCCACACCTGGCTCCCGGACCACGCGTGGAGGCGGCTCTCTCGAGGCACAGCAGCATGTAAGCGAAGACGAGCATCTTTCCCTTTCATTCTATTTTAGGCCTTCACAGTCCAGAAACTTACTGAAAAGCATAAACTTCTTAAAACAAAGCAAGGCAAACAAAAAACTATGCTACCACTTAAAACCAAAACTTTCCAAGGAAAGAATATTTTCTAAAAGCATACAGCAACCATCAACCCAAACAAACCTCTGAAAATCCGCAAAGCTAGTTCCTGCTCTAACCTAACTTTGTCCAGTCAGTGAACTGATCTGTCTAAAATTTCTTTTAAGGCTACTAAAATGCACACTGACGCAGCTGGGGCGTGCCTCTGACTGCACGCCTTCCTCCGAGCCGGCCTGTGTGCTCAGCCTGCGGGGCGGCCAGCGAGCGGCCAGCATAGCGTGTCCTCCTCCCGGCAGGGAGCCTCAGGACGACGCGGGCTCACGGAGGAGACCAGCACCAGTTTCTCAGCCGCCTTCTCTCAGAAACTCTTACTGGAGAGGTAGGCTTTTGTAAGAAAAGCATGCATAGTGGAGGCAAAGGAGAATAATGCAGGGGGAAACATTCAATTATTATATGAAAAGTATTTCCATAGTCCTAGAAACGTCTCTCAGTCCCGAGGCCTTCCTCAGGATGAAGAGGAAGGACAAGTGCCTGCAGCTCTCACTGCTGCGTCCAGCTGAGCTTTTCACCACCACACGAGGCTCACTGCTCAGCAACAGCCGTCCCCAAAGACGTGCTAGGTCTAGAGCAAACTGTCCATCTTTTGCTCCAAATTAAAATGCTATGTGAGATCTTTAAAAGTAATGGTTTTAAACTAGGACTTCTGCTGAACTCAGTCAGCCCTACTCCAATCTCCACCCCTGGCTCAACTTAACAAATGCCTCCCACATTACATTAAATGAAACAAAAAGCAACAAAGCAAGCTTTGATAAAAACTTCTATGATGCATATGCGTGCTAATAAACTCATTTTTCAAAGTTTAGACATAGCTTTGTAAATTAGATTTAAAAATTAAACAGTATATTCCCTACTACCCACACTAGTTTTCAGTGTTCACAAAAATTTCCAACTATTTTAAACATGTTTGAATGAACATTAACTAAATATCAGCATTCTATGAGTTAAGGCACAAAGCTGTACGAAGGAAACTTCCGCGTCATCTGTTTCTGTTATATTCTAGAACAGTTTGGGAAAAGGCAGGAAAGGGGCAGGGGAGCACACGTGGGGACAAGCAGGCTGGTTTGCCCAGAGGCGGCGTGGAGGGGAGACAAGCCGAGCCGGGATGTACAGCCACGGCACAGAAGTCAGAGCCCAAAGACAGCTTTTCAGCAAGCAGTCACGAGTCAGGTCTCTGCTCTCAGAGGCTTCGATTCTGCAGAGAGGAACAGCGGCTTCTGGTTAACACACCACGTCCCGGGGCAGCTGCCGGGGAACGGCTGAGCCCACCAGGAGAGAGAAGAGCCAGAGGCCACCGTCCAGGAGAGCGGCCCTAACGCGAAGGCAGGTGGCAGTGGAGGCTGTCAGCCTGCAAAGGTGAGGACATGGGTAAAGGCAGCAAGTACAGCCAGTACGGCTCCTGAAAGAGGAATTCTGAAAAGACAGGGAAAAATTAAACTAGGGAAACGCTTTTCAAATCCACAGAAATAAGGATTTTCCCTGAATCACAGTAGCTCAAGTGACGAGGTCGCTTTGCTGATGGTTTGATTTTCTCATACGAGAATAAGCCGCGGCGGGCACTCAGCTGGCATGAAACCAGTACCCCCTGCCAGCCACCAAATCCTGGATTCAGACAGAGCAAGCGTGGACCCCAGAGGGACCACACTACTGAAACTGTATTTAATCTGTTCACTTCCTGACTCCACTTACTCAGAGTGAATTCAGAGAGCAAATACTCATGCTTATAAGCCTATGACAAAACCACAGTTTAGATATATTAGTTTCTAAGCCCGTGAATTTTTAAAAAGTACAATCTAAAAGAAAAACCTCACAGGCTTTTTCCTGAAGTAATCAGTAAATTAAACTGGACTTCCTCCTTTGTTGCCTAATACTTCAATCACTGACAAACACAAAACACAAGCAATATGTCCATCTTTTAAAGCTGCACCCAAGTGTTTCAAACCACAATAATTGAACGCAGTATATATTTTCAGTTCTTCCAAAACTTTGAAGTTCGCATTTTTTTTTACATCATCTTCCACAAAACGCGCCAGCCCAGATACCACCATCAGGTCATGACACGTCAACCAAAACAAACTGACGCCTACCGAGTGAGATGCCGGAGGGACAGCTCGAGAAGGAGAGGTGCCAACAGGACCAGAGCCCCACGACCTTCTCGGGATCTCTGGGCTGAGGAGGAGAAGTAAGCGTGCTTCCATTCAACACAAACGACGTCTCAGCCTTTTCTCGGGCGGCGTCCACCTGTCAACCCTGGTGGCTGTGACGTCACTGTCACTTGCGTTAGCCTTACAAGGGTAAGAAGTGAAAACGACGGGCACGGAGGCATCTCAGGGAAAGTAAGCTCAGCAATGAGACAATTACTATTCCACACATGAAGTAAAAAGAACATAAAAGCATGTTTGAGGGAAGATACAGTTTATAACTTCTAGGAAGGCCTAAAAGTAAAAATATGTTTTTCTTAAAAAAAAAAAAAGAATCTGAAATCTGAAGCAAATGTTATCATTCGTTAAACTTGTCAGTGGGGTTCACTAGTATATACTATGCCACTCTCTACATTTTTAAATTTACGTTTAAAGCTTTTTGCAATTAAAACAATTTGAAAAGGGTAGGTCTAGCTATAAAATAATGCAAAAACTGAACACTACATAATTTTTCAAAGAACATGAAATTTAAAACAATATTTTAGTAAAACTATAGCAACACTATAGTATCAAATACTTGGTGACGATAACATTTTTAAAAAGTGATCATGACAACAGCAAAGATAAATTTTCGACTGAAAATGCTGCACATGATGAGAGGAGGTGCGTGGTGAGTAACCTGCAGGGTGCCCCGGGGACACCAGGCAGCCATGAGGAGGCAAAGCCACGTGCCGCGCGTGGAGAGCACTCGGGCTGCAGGAGAGGTGCGGCGGGACCACAGACCCCTTTACCAGGTGCCCTTGGAGGTGGGGACGGGCCCCTCCCTTGTCGGAGTGAAGGGAGGCATGTGGGGGCGCCCCAGGGGGGCCATCGGATGCAACGGGAGCCTGGCGGCACTTGCTCCGCCCACGGGCATTGGAGAAGGGTCTCTCCTGGGAAGAGAGACCACAGCAGCTGCCGAGGTGGGGCGGGCAGGAGAGAGTCGGGACAGCTGGGCGGCGCACCCCAGGACAGGTGTCCCATCAGGCCCTTGGCTGCTGCAGGCGGTGCTCCTGAGGCTGCCTGACTGGGGCTCCTGAGCCAGCCTAGCCGGGCCTCCCACCCCAGGGGCACCACACCCACCGAGAACTTCTCTTTCCTGTCCACTTTGTTTCCAGTGCACTCACTCGTAAGCCAACCCCCTCGTGGGAGAATGGCCCCGGGGAAACGAACGCAGCCTCTGGGATGGTGTCACCGGCCTGGCTTTCCTGGGAGTGGGCTTGGACATGCACGGTTCAGACCTCAGGTCCTTGACTCGGTTTACCGCAGCTTCTTGGGGAGGGAGCCGCTTCAGTAGGTGGCCACAACATTTCTGACCTACTGGGCCTGCCTTTTCCAAGGGTGAGATTCTCTGAACATCAGTCCAGATTCGTGCAGTGTAGGTTGTTAGGGGAAGAGAGCTATACTTTCACATGCAGAAAAATAAAAATAAAAAACTAATAGTCTAAACAGCAAAGTGAGTCACAAAGTAAAATGGGTTTTGGTGATACGCAGGCTGTCTGGTCTACATAAAGGAGATGTTTCATGAGCACCGCGCAGTATTTATTCACTGAGCTCCCTCTATCCAAACAAACAGGCCACGTGCTTGTTTTTGGCACCAGAAAGCCATGCCCCATAGCAAAGCAGGGGTAATTCCACGGACATCGTGGTCCAGAATAACAGCCCAAATCCATCCTTTCCGTCGTTTCCTCTCCTGCATCTGCCACAGGCGACCTCCTCACCACTAATCCCAGGCCCCAAGACCCTGAGAACCGACGTCCGGTGGGCCGACACCACCCTAATCGGTGAAGGCGTGTGAAACCACAAGTGTCAACTTTGGGCAGAGGCTACTCTGAGCAGTGTGGTGGTGCCTGCTTGCCCAGGGAAAGCCTGTCAAGACGAAGCCGCCCATGAGGCCCCGCCCTGACCCGGGGGCTGCACCCAGGCCCTCCCTGCTCTTCACTGAGCAGACGCGCTTTTCTGGTCCTCTGCAAAACCCTCTCAGAGAGGCAGGCAGCACTGCCTATCTCCCTGCTTCCCACAGCCTGCCCCCGGGGCCTGCACACACCCCGCTGGACTCTGCCTACAGTGCTCATGGGAGAGCTCATGACCTCCTAAGAGCCAGGCAATGAGAGCCTGTCGCACTCTGGATCTTGCCACCTTTCTGAAACCCAGCCTTGGTCGTCGGGGCTCTCTGTTAGGAGAGAAGAGGCCCCTCGCTCCCCGTGCTGCCCGAACTCACCACCATGGCACAGGTCCCCACTCACTTCTGCCCCCATGGGCCGTCCCCTGTCTATCTGCTCGACCTCCCCCCATCCAGCATGCGCCCTTCCAGGGCCAGGTGAGCCTGCTTGCGCTCTCCCATTTCTAAACCCTACTTCAGGGAGCTGACCTAGGGCACTGCTCCTTGCCACCTACCCCACGCTCTCTACGCCCTCTGTCCTGAACAAGGCGCAAAGCTAACAGCCATTTCTCCTGCAATCTGCTGCAGGAGGGTCGACCAGCCGCTTGCACAATCGGGAGGTGGAGGTAGGGGAGAGCCTCGCTTCTGCCATCTCCGTTGACCCTTGGCTTGACAACCTGCAGTTCACATCTCGCCTAACCCATCGGCAGGACTCAACACTGCTGAGAGCCCTGCTGTTCAAACGTCTTCCCCTGCCTTCACAGGCCTTCTCCTCTGCCCCTGCTCTGCCGGCTTCCGCTATCTGGCCCAAGGGGCACCTAATGCTGCTGGAATACAGTATACCAGAAACGGACCAGCTTTTTTTCTTTTTCGCATGGGCGGGCACCGGGAATCGAACCCGGGTCTCTGGCATGGCAGGTGGGAACTCTGCCTGCTGACCCACCATAGCCCGCCCTGGACCAGCTTTTAAAAGGGAATTTATGAAGTTGCAAGTTTACAGTTCTAAGGCTGTACAAATGTCCTAACTAAGGCAACCAGTCAATGATACCTTGACTCAATAAAGCGCCAGTAACGTTTGGGGGTTTCTCTGTCAGCTGGGAAGGCACATGGGACATCTGATAGTGTTCTCTCCCAGCTTCTCCTTAGAAAAGGCTTCCCCGAGGGTGTCTACCTTCAGCATCTCAAAGCTTTTTTCCAAAATGGTTCCCTCTGAAAGCTGCAGTAAGCAACCCCACCTTAATGGGTGGAGACACATCTCCATGGAAACCACCTCATCAAAAGGTTCCGCCATAAACAATATCGAATCAAGATTAAAGAACGTGCTTTTCTGGGGTGCACAACAATTTCAAACCGGCACAGGCACTATTTTAGACTCTTTCCATTCCACCTCTGTACATCCTCTCCCAAGGTAAGCCACGGCTCCAATACCTACACACCAAAGAACCTCAAAATCTGATCCCAGCTTAGCTCCCCAACTCTGCTTCTGACTTGCACATTCAGCTGCTTATTTAACATATGTGCCTGGGTTTTAGTAGATGCCTCAACACTGGGGCCCAGAACTGCTCTCCAACTTGGCCACTGCCCTAATGTTCCTTCCTCCCTAATGGTACCATCACCCACGCTGCTCAAGTTGAAAACCTGGGCGTCCCAGTCCCTGGATCTCCTCTTCACCCAGCTTCTGCCTCTAAAGACCCATCGCTTTACCCCCAGTCTGTCTGACCCACCCCCTGTCAAGAGCCCCCAGGGTCCCCCCCCCCAGACCACTGTCAGGGCTTCCTGCCATGCCCCTGGGCCGACCTGCCCACTGAGTCCACGCTAGAAACAAGGCGCAGATCCGAGCCCCCCGTTCCCCTGATCGAAGCTCTTTAACGAGGACACTTCCTTAAATGTGAAAAAGGGGAAATGATGCTTGAAAATCGGGTGAAAGGTTAAAAAAGCATTCCCCTCAAGACCAAGAACGAGACAAGAGACCCATCATCACTGCCTACAATCAAGTTCTGTGCTAGAGTCATGTCCAGTTCAGCGAATCATAAGGACTGAAGACAAGATACAAAACCACAGTTGGCATAATTGCCTGTGTAGAAAAGCCAAAGGAATTTACAGATCAACTGCGAAAATTACTAAGAATTTAGCAAAGTTATTTCATATAAAATCAATTCACAAAAGTCATTTGTATTCTGAATGCAAACAGTTTAAATATATAACTTACGAAGAGATGCTACAGGCAAACCTTGGAGATAATGTGGGTTCAGTTCCAGATTACTGCAATCGAGTAAGTTTCGCAATAAAATGAGTCACGTGAATTTTTGGTCTCCCAGTGAATATTTAGGTTTACACTATACTGTACCCTGTGAAGTGTGTGATCACATTACGTCCTAAAACACAATGTACAAGCAAAGTGGCAGGTTACATGATCAACATTCAAAATCTGCAGTATTTCGATATGCTAGCCCTGAGCAATCTGAGAGGGAAAGCAAGAAAAAAATTCCATGCACAATTGCAACCAAAAGAATAAAATATTTAGGAATAAATTTAACTACGGATACAAAAGACCTATACAAAGAAAACTACAAGAAACTGCTAAAAGAAATCACAGAAGACCTAAATAAATGGAAAGGCACACTGTGTTCCAATCTAGATTGGAAGACTAAACAGAGTTAAAATGTCAACTCTACCCATCGATTTATAGATTCAATGCAATCCCAATTAAAATTCTAAAAACTTACTTTGCAGAAATAGAAAAACAAATAACCGAATTTATTTGGAAGGGCAGGGTGCCCCAAACAGCTAAAAGTATCTTGAGAAAGAAAAATGAAGTCGGAGGACTCACACTACCTGACTTTACGGCATATTATGAAGCTACATGGTGCTGGCATAAAGACAGATACACTGACCAATGGAACTGAACAGAGTGTTCAGATGCAGACCCTCTCTTCTATGCACAACCGATCTTCCATAAGGCAGTCAGGCCAAATCACCTGGGACAGAACAGTCTTCAATAAAGGGTGCCCCCCCAAAAATAAATAAATAAATAATAAAATAAATGGCGCCTAGAGAACTGGATATCCGTAAGCAAAAGAATGAAAGAGGATCCATACCTCACACCCCATACAAAAATGAACTCCAACTGATCAAAGACCTAAACATTAGAGCTAAGACCATAGACCTTTTAGAAGAAAATGTAGGGAAAGATTTATAAAACTTGTACTACGAAGCGGTTTCCTAGATCTTTCACCCAAAGCACAAGCATTGAAGAAAGAAACAGATAAAAGAGAACTCCTCAAAATTTAACACTTTTGTGCATCAAAGAACTTTGTCAAGAAAGTAAAAAGACAGCCTACACAATGGGAGACAGTATTTGGAAATGATAAATCACGTAAGGGTCTAGTACCCAGAATATATAAAGAGATTGTTCGACTCAACAACAAAAAGACAAAAAACCCAACTACAAAATGGGCAAAAGAAATGAACAGACACTTCTCAGAAGGGGAAATACAAATGAGTAAAAGGCACATGAAAAGACGCTCAACTTCCCTGGCTATTAAGGAAATGCAAATCAAAAACCACAATGAGATATCATCTCACACCCACCAGAATGGCCATTATCAATGAAACAGAAAATGACAAGTGCTGGAGAGGATGTGGAGAAAGAGGCACACTTATCCACTGTTGGTGGGAATGTCAAATGGTGCAACCACTGTGGGAGGCAGTTTGGCGGTTCCTCAGGAAGCTAAGTATAGAATTGCCATATGACCCAGCAATACCATTGTTAGGTATCTATTCAGAGGACATGAGGGCAAGGACAAAAACGGACATTTGCACACCAATGTTTACAGCAGCATTATTTACAATTGCAAAGAGATGGAAACTGCCCAAATGTCCATCAACAGACGAGTGGCTAAACAAGCTGCGGTATATACATACGATGGAATATTATGCAGCTATAAGACAGAATAAAGTTATGAAGTATGTAACAACATGGATGGACCTTGAGGACATTATGCTGAGGGAGATTAGCAAAAAACAAAAGGGCAAATACTGTATGGTCTCGCTGATATGAACTGACATTAGCGAGTGAACTTGGAGAATTTATTCTTATGCATTACATAGATATCCCGTTTTTAGTTTATAGTCTATCAGAGAGGCTGGAGGAAGTACCTGAACTGTAGAGTTGTGTTCCAGTAGCCATGTTTCTTGAAGATGATTGTATAATGATATAGCTTTCACAAAGTGACTGTGTGATTGTGAAAACCTTATGTCTGATGCTCCTTTTATCTATAGTATGGACAGATGAGTAAAAAATATGGATAAGAAATAAACAAATAATAGGGGTACAAATTGAGTAGACTGAAATACTAGTGGTCAATGAATGAGAGTAGGGTAAGGGGTATGGTATGTATGAATTTTTTCTTTCTTTTGCCGGAGAGATGCAAATGTTCAAAAAAATGATCATGGTGATGAATACACAACTACGTGATGGTATTGTGAGCCACTGACTATAACCATGTCAAGAATGTATGTTTGTTCATTGTTTATAATGAAAATATTAAAAAAAAGGGAAAAAAGCACTGTACATACCTTAATTGAAATGTGACATTGAGTGAGCACATGCTTCTGTAAAAATGGTGCCAACAGATTTGTGAATGTAGGGTTGTTGCCACAAACCTTTATTTTGGGGGGGGGGGCAAAAACCTGTGACATCTGCAAAGCACAATAAAGTGCAGTAAAACGAAGTAAGCCTGTCCTTGAAAGTAGCACTCATTAGCTACTTAGCAACATATGAAGAAAATTATTAAAGCTTATTAATAGACATTAAAGGCAATTCAAATCAATAGAGAAAAAACACTTTCTTGAATACACTTAACATTAAGACATCTGTGCTCTACAAACTGACCAATAAATTCAGTGCAATTCCAGTAAAAACCACAACAGACCACTTGAAAAAATATCAGATGGGAAGATTTACCTGACCAGATTATCAAGTACTATTACAAGACTATGGTAATCGAGATGTGAGATTGGCACTAGGATAATCAGAAATTCAACAGAACAGAGTTCAGAAACAGACACACCTGAAATTGGATTCCTACTCCCTCTATACACAGAATTCAATTCCAGGTTGCCTTACCATTTAAACGGGAAAGGCAAAACCCTAAATAAAACTTCTAGAAGAAAACATAAAATACATGTATCACCTCAGACTGGGGAAGAATTCTTCCTTTTATGAACATGTCACAACACAGACAAAAGTAAAAGGAAATGTCTAAGGACCCTGCACATATCTGCCAGCCATCTTCAAAAATCACCAGCACAAGCCTACCTTGTTTCACCTATACCTGCCTCCCTCTACCACAGCAGTATTTTGAAGTAAATATCAGATATGATACCATTTCATCCATAAACACAGGAAAGGACTTAGTGCAAACCATAAAGGAAAAAATGTATGCATCTGAAAATTATTCTTAAATAAATCACTTTGTACTCTTACGGAACTCTTCTGTTTGTGTACTGGGTAATGTGTAAGAATGTCTGTAATGGTAAAAGTCTGCAGTGTAATTTCCTAATTAATGTGGATAAATACATATTAACACAATGGAAGGCTACACAACAGTTAAAAATGAACTACTAATAATATGATTATCCCAATCATATTATTATATGATTGAATCCCAATAATATGATTAGTGGGCTAAAAAACAACATGTGCTATATGATACCATGATACTGGCCAAAATGCAAACATATAGTAGTCAGGGATACAGGTACACTAAAATTATAAAGAAAAGCAAGGTAATGATCAATACAAAATCCAGGTGGTAGAGAACGGGGGATACCAGAGAGAAGCCCAGAAGTGAGCTGAGACATTAACAGTGCTCTACTAAGGTCTGCACCATTAACTGGACAAATATACTGCATGTGCAATAGTTCACAAAATAAGTTAACATTTGAACGTGAAAAATCCTTCAACAAGTTCTTACTGTCCTAAGAATAAAGTCCAAACCCAAGTCTGGGCATGACCCCTCCAATGCCAGCTTCTCAAGCACCACCTGTGCCCCAACCACGCCCTTCTTTCTCTCCCACACCACACCATGTCCTCTTACCTCGGGACCTTTGCACATCTCTTCCCTCCGCACTGAGAAAACTCCCTCCAATAATCACCACCATGCTCAATCCTACTCCCTTGAGCATTAATCATTCTGGACACTAATTTCTTTCACGCTGGACCTCCCTGAACTTCAGAGAGGTCAGCATGTCCCTTGTCCGTGCCCGTGTGACTCCTTTTCCAACGCTGCCCAGGCTCACTCAGTGTCTGCTCTCCCCACCAGCCTATAATTGCTCTGACAGGGTAAGGGCATGTCTGCTGTCTTAGCACACTGCTGGCATGTAAGTAGGTGCTGGCAGGTAAGGGATACATCATAAGCTCATTTCTTCTTCTCCAAAGGATGCCTGTGAAACCTGTAGAAGATTCTTGATCCTGACTGGGCCTCAGTTCACCTGCAGAGCTTTTTAAAAATACACCAGGATTAGCTCACACCTAGAGATTCCAACCTACAGCTCTGAGGTAGGACCCAGCATCGGTCTGGTTATTTCCTTAATTCCGCCAATGATTTTGGAGCACAGCGAGAATTGAGAACTACTGGTTCCACCAAAGAACCAAGCATTTTTGACAACTCAACATCAATACTGTCTTCCGTGCATTTTCACTTAGGTCAGGGGTTCCCTGGTGAGAGCTGGCAGACCTGAAGTGCTGTCACGAAAGGACACAATTTTAATCAGCTATATCGCCAGCTTCAGGCACAGTGTTTCAGACGCTGTAAATGTTTAGGAGACACTTTTAAATTCATGTTTAGTAAACACTTCTAAATTTTTAAAGCAGTGAGTGATTCCTAATTCCACCTGTAACTTACAGAAGAATTCTATGTAAGAATAGATATTTTCTGTGTGTACCCGAACGTATGATTTTTTCGTCCTTTAAAAACCCCCCAGATCTATGCAATTGTGCCTTAGACTGTCGCCGAGACAATGGAACAGAGCACATCTATCTCCTATAAATTCTACAGCACCCAACAGCTCTTTGGAGATCCTACATCTTTTTTTCTCAGCATTGCAGAAGATTCAACAGGCTTAGAAGGAAAAGCAAAGAAGACGCGAGCAGAGGCTCCAAAGTGCCAGTCCAGTGGTGCCAGGTGTGGACAGGCACACAGGAGACGCTGCTTGGAGGACGCCGGCTCTCGAGGTCCACAGAGGACGTGGACGGGCACACGGGAGACGCTGCTCAGAGGACGCCGGCTCTCCAGGTCCAAGGAAGACCCTGGTAAAGCAGTTCTGGCACAGAACCTGAAATCCCAGCCAGGTTTAGAATCTCTGGTTTAGTGTAAACTCACTCTATTCTCGTTCTCAGTAGTTAGCCCCTATCTGCACATTTAGTGTGATTTTCTTAAAATATCTTCCAAACTCTATACATACTTCAATTTCTAAAATGGTCCCTTATAGACAGGTTCTACTGAACAAGTTATATTCCCAGGCCGGTTGTTCAAAATTCTATTTTCCTGTAGAGTAAAATAACAGATTATGGTTCAACTTCAGGACAGATCATGAAACAAGAAACTACCTACAACCTAGCTGTCATGTACAGATACTTCTGTGGAAAATACGTTTCAGGTTCTAACTGCTTCTTCTAGGTTTTCGAGTTTATAGTTCTTAAGCGTCAGGATGTGTGAGATCAACGACAGCCATCTCTAGATTATTTTTTTCTTTGTCTTCGTCAGAATTTTTCCATGTATGCAAGTATAAATATCTTAATTAGGAAAACAAAACAAACAAAACACAAAAGTGACTTTAAAAGCCTCCATGTCTACTTGTTCCAAATTATGTGTAGCCTGAAATAAAATTTCCTTCCTAGTCGGGCCTCCACCTCTCCCAAGCTCATCTCCAGCCGCTCTGGCCCGCACATGAGCCCTTCCGAAACGCCGCGCTGCTCCCCAATTCCTGCCCTTGGCAGGGTCTGCCCGGCTTTCCTCAGTCCCTGTGCCTCTGCAAAGTAAGAGCAGCAGGGAGCGCTCCGCACGAGTCAGGACCCACAAGGGAGCTCCCCTACAAAACCCGTCTGAAAACAGCCCTTCCAACAGCCCACACGCCCCACCAATCACACTTCTGCTTTCTGCGAGCCACTGAGGCGTCCGAGTGAAAACGAAACTGAACTCTCAGAGTCTCAGCCCCATCCATGAAACACTTACCCCACAGGAGCACTTGAGGATTTAATAAGAACACAAAAGCACTTCGTAGAGCATTTACATATTTTTAAGACACTCACACCTTTAACTCAAATTTAAGACTTAATCTAAAACTCATCTTGCCTCTTGAAAAAAACACTTTCGAAATCGTTATTAGCCCCAGATCAAAGCCAAATGTGAAATCTAGTGTCTCTCCATGCTCTTATTTCCATTTTTTTCTTCTTGAATAAAGGTTCTGGATCCAAGTACACTGTAATTTAGACTGTTTAAACTACAACTGCCGCCAAGACTATTATATGAAGATCAAAATGTCAACAGAGACACACCAGGCAGCCTAGTACCCCTTTTGTGGGTGCCTGCCAGGCTTTTTGACTATTCGTTTCAATATTTCATCATTCACTGCCTTTTCCAGCCACCCTCCTACCCGGAGCAATGACAGTACCTGCCACTGAACAAGCCCTTAATGAAGGCACTTTACATATACTTTCTCTTTAAAATGTCGTAATTATCCCATTTCAATACAAGAAAAAATGTGAAGCTAACAAGTGGTTGGCGGAGTGAACCCAGCCTGACTCGGCACCCTTAACTACCTCGATACACAGACTTAACATCTCCCAGGCGCGAGGCATACAGCAGACAGCCTGTGACCTGGGTCCCAGCATCTCCCCCTAACTGCTGTCATAACATGATACCTACTCCCCCATTCCAAGAGCAATTCTAAAACATATGCGGCTGTTTTACTCCTCTGATTCAAGTATTTTTAGTCTATCAATTCATTCAGTCAAATACTTATCCATTTGGGGATGCAAGAGTGAAGGTAACAGATAGGGTCCCGTTCCTTATACTCTTGGGAACAGGAAGGAACAGGTGGGAAGAAAAGTCACTAACAAGTATGTGGAGAATTAAAATGAGGTGTTGTGATAGAGAATGCCTTGTGGCTCGTTCAGACTGACTGAGTGAGAACAGCCTCAAGGAAGAAACAAGAAAGCTGGACAGCAGAAGTCAGAATGGCCCAGACACCCAGAAAGTCAGGAAAGAGACTTCTATGCACAGAAGCTGGTGCAAAGGTCCTGTGGACGAAGCCAGCCCTGGAGCACTCAAGACAGGAGAGAAGAGGCGCGCAACGGGCAGGTGCCAAGTCGCAGAGGGAAGCAGGGTGAAGCCAACAGAGGGCTGCAACAGTAGGGGAGTGACAGGGTCTGATTTACATACTTTAAAGCATGAATCTGGCTATAGGGGAGCAAGAGCTGGAGGGGAGAGCCCCATGGGGAGACCGCTGCTGCCTACTGCAGTCACACTGGAGAGGGCGTGTGGTAGCCAGAACTGAGGCACAGAAAGGGAGGTGGCATCTGAGCCTGGCCCCTCCCACTGAGGCCCAGCACTCCATTCCCCTTTCCTCTTTCACCAAACCACCTGGAAAACCTCATGCTGCCACTGAAGACTGCTGCTTTCCTGGCATGCCCTTTCCCCACACTTGTCTAGCTCACTTTTATTTGACCTTTGAGACTTAGCTCAGTCACTTCTTTGGGAAGTGGCCCTCAATGCCCCAGAGAGTATATGCCTGCCTCCGTTTTTAAGATTTAAAGCCTCTCATCCTGCTGGGTCAATATTACTGGGGTCTGCCTGTCTCTCACTCCGCCCACCACAAGTGGAAACCCTGCTATCACCTCTGTCTCCCAGTGTCCAGCACCCAGTAAGCGCTAGGCCTGAGTAAACAGATGACTGCCGTCCTGTAAGGGACAACTAGGGGGAAAGTTTCAACCCTGGCATTAATCTTTTGGGATTAAAAGCCTAATTGCCCTAACAATCTCATGAACATACCTTTTGTTAACAGCTTAAAGGAAGGAAATGACACAATTTATAAACAATAGTTGGCCACACTGCTTTCTCGTAGTTTCACTGCTCTGGACCCTTAGAAAAGCAAATATGACTGAGGAAAGAAGATAGTACTTATGGTTCAGTGCTTTAAAACCACCCACAAGATATCCACTCTGCAAGGAGGCTTCAGGCTAACAACTTATAAACATTTTATTCCCCAAATTCAGATCTCTGAATTACATTTGGCCTTTTATAAAAAAGACAACAAGAGAGAAGATACAAATCTGCCACATTTATGAAGTCACTTGTGTGACAAAGGTCTCTGACATCCTCAGTGAATTCTGCGTTAAAAAGAGGAAACCGCAGAGCTACTGAGATTTCCGTCCCGAGTCCAACACACCATCACCCACCAGCCTCGTCCCTCACGACAGTTTCTTCCTCCCCCACCTCCAAACTCTGCCAATCCTCTGTCACTCAGTACAGTCGGGGTCTACGAACTTCGCCCACAAAGTGTGGCTACGCCTACTTGTATAACTGAAGAAAATCCCGTTTCAAAAGAATAAACCTGCGCGATTACACACATGGAGAAGATGTGAACCCCTCTGGGTTACTGCACGGTCAGCATCTGTCACGGAGAGGCCTTCATTTACTTACCTAAGTAATGTGGTGGATGAAATGACATGGGCTTACTAGTCGCTGAATAATATCCAATTGCTCTCTTAAACCGAATAACTTTGTCATCTGTTCTAGACTGAAATAAATGTAGGAAAACCTTTGTAAATTAGTATGGCACTGGTCATGGGTATTAACATTTTTTAATAATTCAGCACAAGTAAAATAATCTGTAGCTTTTCAAGTTAGAAGAATTTAGAATGACATTAAAATCCTCAGAAAAATCATCAGATTCTTATTGAAGAACCAAATCAAACATTAATTCTTTTAATGCAATGTAGTTAACATAGAATTCTGAGCTAGACAGTCAGGAGATCTGAGATTTGGGGTGTAGTTCTAGACTCTGAACTGAATCCAGCCTCCCTAGGTCTCTGGTCCTGCCTAGAAGTCTTACATCCACGCATCCCAGATGGGCAGGCCGCAATGCAGAGGTCAGCCAGAGGCTGCCCAGTAGCCCAGGTTCTTTAGAGAGGGAACAGAAGTCACAAAACCTCACCTACTTCTACTGATTATACTTGTTTGCAACCCTTACTTTCCCAAAACAAGAAGAAGAAAAAGAAAGTCCCTGCCCCTCATCTGAAGGATACAGACAAATCCGAGGCTCACAATTCCCTATCACTTACTTGATGCAGTTTGTCTCCTTAGTGGAAACTCAGAAACACACTTCGATGTTATTAAATTATGATAGAGGATCTAGGAGCAAGACCCTGGCCACGACCCCCCAACCCCTCGCTGTGCTGAGGACGTCAGGCTAGACAGAGCGCGGCCATGGCAGGACTTGTGCGCTGGGCACTGCCAGGGACCGATCAGGGCCCTACTACACATCTGCCAGCTCTGCCTCCCCTGCCCCTCCCACACCCTCAGACAGCAGCATGCGCGCTCGTCTGGCGAGTCTGTCCGCCTTCGCTGTCTTTACCTGTGAATGCTGGAAAACATCTTTCGCTATGGCGTCCAGGTCAGTGGTGTCCTGGATGCTGCGGACGTAGTCGGCGACGGCCTTGATCACCACGTCGCACGGCGGCAGGACGAGCTGGTGAGCCCGCACCTAAGGAAACAAGCGCACGTCAGCAGTGAGCCACTGAGCGCCTAACGTGAACCAGCTCCACATCTACGCAGTGGGCCACTGAGCGCCTAACGTGAACCAGCTCCACATCTACGCAGTGGGCCACTGAGCGCCTAACGTGAACCAGCTCCACATCTACGCAGTGGGCCACTGAGCGCCTAACGTGAACCAGCTCCACATCTACGGCCCGGAAACCAAAACAATACATTACCTGTAAGGAGACCTATCTATGAGAACTTAGCCCAAGAGTTCTTTAAATCTCTCGTGCTCTGGAGTTAAAGGACTGCCTTTTCCTTTGAGATCAAACAAAACAAAACAAAATCTAAGAAATTAAGGAAAACCTAGTTTAAGTGAATGAAATGGAAAAACCCTAGAAAAATATACACACTGTTAAGTTTACAGACACACAAGACCACATCAAACTTCCTTAAAAAAAAAAAGCAGTCTATTTATTCTTAAAAACAGTTTTCCCCTGTGTTTGAATAGCTGCTTTCCACTTGCTTTGGAAGCATTTCCTCTCATTTTGGTTATCGGTGTCTGGTGCAGGCGAGAGTCCACTGTGGCGGACTCCAGAGCGGGAGAGGCAGGCCTTAAGCAAGTGCCTAGACACCCAACACCCCCTCTGCAGAGAGCGGAAACCCACGGCGGGCAAGCGCACCACGGCAGGAAAGGACAAGGAAAACGCAGCACACCGGCCAGTAAAAACGACATGCCACGCGCTTCGACCTCCTGGGGGCTGCAGTTATCTGGACTTTTTAAAGCAGTCACACAGTTTAAGAGGGTAAGAAGCTCAACTGGTATTAAGCCTGGAGGAAGGGAAACTGAGACAGAAAAAGGGAGCTGTACTAAACTCAACTGAGTTAATGCCGTTTCTGGGGGCAGATCAAGCACTGTGGCTTCTTCCCTGTGGTGAGAGCAGGGCCGCGGGGTAGGGACAAGGCGGCTTCGCCGGTGAGCACGCGTCTGCTAGCGGGGCCCTCTGGGGGCCTCGGGGTCCTCAGCAATTCTCGCCACCACCCAAAGCCCTCACCAAGCTACGATCCTAAAAGTCCCCCACTTCTCCTGATTGCTGCCAGAATTTGAGAAATGTGGGTCACTTCAGTGAGATCTGAGATACAAAACAAACAATCAGCATGGCAAGAACAGAACTCACAATGTCGAAATGGCCAAAGTTTGAGAAGGGATTTCCCCCAGGGGTGGGGAGGTGAGCTCTTTTCTCCCAGGGGCAGCTGGCAAGGGATGGGCAGAGGGCTCTTCCTCTCCAGAGTCCTTCCACACCCTCCTTTCCAGACCTTGGACAAGGGTTAAAACAAATTTAAAGCACTGGGATGGTGTTTAAACTTGTGGTGTTATAAATCGTTGGTTAGTCTTGTTCAAGCTGATTGTAATTTTGAGCACCCTTCGATTCACTTCAGACTAAACCGACCTATGTGCCGGCTGAGTCCCCATGGCATCTCTGCCATCACTATCCCCAACGCCCACAGTATCGCTGCAAAAGAGGCTTTAAGTGAACGTCCCCTCTGACTTACAGTATCCCCTAAGTCATCGTAAGTGCCTGAAGAACACCAGCAACGTTGACACTGACTTAACACTGAAGATGGAGTCCTTGAAAGTTCGCCTACTTCCAGACTCCTGCTCACACTCCGTGCCTGAGCCCCCGCCGCTCACCCCAGACGCCCGCGGGCAAGCAGCAGGCTGCTGCCACATCCCCTGGCCCTCGACGTTCGGCCGGGGGTCGGCTCTGGGAACTGTCCCATGGCCCTCAGCATGACACTGAGGCAGGCGCCTTGCCCAGGAATTCCCACAGGCCGGAAGCACTCTGTGCCATGGGTCTTGAGTGCCTGCTGTTTACACCAGCCAAGTAGGAAATTCTGTGAGGCGCAGACTCCCTCCCTGTGAGCTTCTGCTAGATGCAGTGGGCTTGCAGGGACAGGCGGGACCAGAGCACACTTTAGAATGCTGAGAACTCAGAGGCGGGGAGAGTTGGCCAGCCCTGAGACGCACATCATGTCTTCCATGGCCCGGCCCCATCACGCTATAAGACGATCACAGCACATTTACTAAGGAGAAAAGTCTCCACTCGTTTCTACCTGACTAAAGCAGTTAGTCTAATTTTATCTCCAGGAGAAAAAATCCTCCATAATTTTAAAGATCAAAACTAGGCCATTCTCTCTACTCCCCACCGAAGCATCTAAAATGACTACTTTTTTCTTGACTCTAACTATAGTTATTTCACAGTAAGTATCTAAAGGGTAAGTAAGTAAATAAAACGACAAAGTGACAACTCAAACATACATAAATACCTTAAATCTCTACAAGGCATCAGTTCAGTAAAACTTGCTCTATAAAGTAGGATAAACACACATTCAGCAGCTTATGCCATAATAACAAAAATTAAAACAAGCCAGGTGCTGAGGTTCTACTCACAACTAATATCATTTCTCCCTAAAATTAATCCATTTTTAAATCAAATAGCTAACTTTAAAGTTAAAATGTGACCCATTCATTATAAGTTCAATAAAGGGTATTTTAAAAAGTTTAAAGCTTAGTACAACTATAAAAAGTGTTATCAATCGTAACAAATGTGACACACCAATGCAAGGCGTGTGTGTGGGGGTGGGGAGTGTGAATCCTGCATTTTATGCATGATTGCTCTGTAAACCCATAACTTCTCTAATAAGGAACAAAAGGAAGGGGGGAATAAAAAATTTTTTTTCAAAAGCTCTACATGTCCTAATTTGAGTGCTTTAGAAAATAACCTTGAATAATTGCAGTATCATAGGCTAATCATTAACTAATACGTCAAAGGCATTTCTACCAATTTGCTAAACCTCATTTTAAAGAGCAGAAAATGAGGCTCAGAAAGTCAGTAATTTGCCCAAGCCACAAACTGAGACCAAAGCAGACCCCAGTCTCTCAATTCATCACTCTTTATTCGATGTTTCATTACCTCACAGCTGATTCACACGTAGTCTGATTCTCTCTTTGAAAGTCTCTAGTAGATGATAATACACGATCTGGCAACACACATCAAACAAGAGCTGCGAAAAACTTTATGTTCTTTGGTCTCATCTCCCTAATTAGGAGACTTTCCTAAAGAAGTAATTTAAGGACTAAATCCCTATTCACTAAGCTGCTTACTTTAAATTGCTTAATGGTAGTGAAAAAAGGAAGGAATCTAACTGTCCCGCACAAGAGGTATGGCTAATTAAGTCACGGCACATGCCTAAATGAAATATTATGCTGTCCCTTAAATAGATGAAAACTATGGAAAAAGATTACATTTATAAAGAAGTACACAAAAGTAACTGCAAACTATTATACAAAGACAAAACCAGAATTCTAATAAAGTGGTTCAGATCATGGCTGGGTTTTTGGTATTCTAATAATTTAAAAACCCAAGTAATACTGTCATATTGTCTTTATATTAATAAAACATTAAACACACACACACACTTTCCCCTAAGAACCCCCAACCCCCAAAATTGTAGCAAATTATCAAAATTTATCCTGGGCAGGGAAAGCAGGACACTGACAAAACAATGCATTGATGGCTCCAGCCTGTTTGAAACTTCCACCCCTCCTCCTGCCCCCGTCTCATGCTTCACTGCCTTTAAACCGTCTCTACTTTTTTCCATAATTACAGCTGATTATTAAAATGGAAATGAGTGACTGGGATAGCCTACTGGGTCTTCATCCCTCAAGCGTGAATGCGTTTTTCAAGTCTGGTAATAAAGGAGATGCTGGACATAACGCGCACAGGTGCTGCGGTGAGCTGGGAGCTGATCCAGTATCTAGCACTGTAAGGTTTTAGATAAGTATGTGCATTAGCTATGCAAACAAAAAGACTAAAAGGTTAAAAATAAATAAAAATGAATAAAAAAATCAAAGCTTATTACAGAGTATGATTACTTGAGGACCCTGAAATTCTGTAGAGGACATAGTATTACTTTCCCATAATCTATACAAAAAAAAAGTTAACATCCTCTTCCAGTCTGTGAGCAAACAGGCCGTCCTCTGAGAAGGACCGTGCGTGTCGGTGCTGAGCACTCCCCCCGAGAGCTCCTCTCAGCTCAAGACTGAGGCAGGGGATCCGAACGGAGTGGCTCACGCTGCTCACGTACAGCAAAGCCAAGAGGGCGCTCCTCTCCGCTCCCGCCTGCCACCTTCCCCACGGAGGAATCAGCGACCCTTTGCCACTCACTCTCGCAAATGGATGCGTTTATTTCAACGACGACGTGACTTCAGAGATGACGAGGTGGGGGGTCTCTGAGAACATGTTAAGGCAGCTGGAGGCGGGACGGGGGCATGAAGGCAAGGGGCGGGCGTGGGGAGAGGAGCAGCCCCTGGGCCCCACCAGGGAGGCCCTCGGGTGGGGTGGGGGCCAGCGTCCTGCCCCCACCCAGACCAGGGTCTGGGAACCATTTTATCACAACGCACCTTTCTATGGAACAGCGCCCACCGGAGACGGAAGTAATGCACTTAAAGACTCCAGGGATGTCTTTTATTTTAAGCCTTTTTGAAAAAATGATTTAGAAAATGTCTCCAGCACAGCAGGCCAAGCTTTCAAAAACATTAACTGTCAAAGCTGTTTGTTATAAGTTAACAAATAACTTACTCACATTAACTTACATATTGGCTTAAACAAGACTTCGTATCACGAGAAACACCATATACCCAGAAGTTATACACTAACTGGTTACCCAGGAGAACACGGGTCAGAGGCTCTTCTTCAAACAAGCAGATCACAGATTCATAAATACATTTGTCAAAACTCATTAAATAAAATGACGCTTAAGATTTGTGCATTTCGCTGTGTATCATTTTTTGGCCACCCCCCCCATTAGAGTTGATGATATGTAAAGACTGGAATATTTAGGGGGAAGGGCCCTGATTTCTAGAAGTATGATATGGATCAGAAAAAAAAAATGGATTGACAGAGGGCTGGAACTAGCTAAACAGCAGCCGCAGGTGATAACGTGCAGATGTGCTGATGACAGAGTCCAGGTCATGTCTTCACTATAAAATTTTTCCATTTTTCTGCATATTTGAAAATACCAATAAAATGATGGAAAGAATTAAAATATAAACACAGAACACAATTTGATGACTTATAAAACACCAATGTCTTCAGGGTTTGTTTTACATTTATAAGCTTTAAGAAAAATATCTGCCAAAATATGATCTTTTAGCATGGATTTTGTTTAAATCCGATTATCAGCATTTACTTTAGGTCTTACATTATTCAGCCTTTACTGCGATGAACTTTTCTTCCAGAAACACTGACACCAGCCTCCTAAATTTCAGCTCAGCTCCGCCAATGCAGATTTTCAAGCACAGCTGTAACTGGGCCATCCTATATATTCTTTTTGCATAAGCAACAGTATCCAGCAAAACGCCTCCAGTTGTTAGCTTGGTAAAAGCAATGCCCGAGACCATAGTTAGCTCCCAAAATTATACTGCAAAGCCAAAATCCAACTAGCACGTGCAGACCTGCCCGTCTGGAGCGTGGGCGCCTACTGGGCAACCTGCAGGAAGGCGCAGGGTGGAGGCCCTGTGGGCAGGCTGTGCACGGCCCCGGCTGCCATCTCTACGTTAACACATCCAGGCCTTCTCACTTCAACCTTTCGTCATGTAACATGCAGCTTTCCACGCAGACTGATCTCTCCGGGCTCACCACCCCTCAAAAACAATGCTTTACACAATAAATATTTCTATAACTTGTTTTGCCCTCCATGAGAAACATTTCAGTGTCTTAGCACTGCCATTTAAAAGACAGTTTGTCCTTTCCTTCCTAGGAGATTTTGCAGAGCCTGGAACCCGGTGAGACCCGATGAGACCAGGTGAGGCCCCATGCGGCCTGCTGAGGCCCGGTGCAGCCCTGTGAGGCCAGGGTAGGCCCAGTGTGGCCCTGCGAGGCCGGGGGAGGCCCAGTGTGGCCCTGCGAGGCCGGGGGAGGCCCAGTGTGGCCCTGCGAGGCCAGGGGAGGCACCGTGAGGCCCCGTGAGGCCAGGTAAGTCCCCGTGAGGCCGGGGGAGGCACTGTGAGGCTTCGTGAGGCCGGGTGAGGCTGGTCAGTGTGCTGCTCCAGCTTAGGGGTGCAGGGGATGCCCCAGCGGCTTCATCAGCCTCACCCGCCTACCCCGGGCAGGTGGGCCGGGAGAGTCCGGGAGGAGAGAGCCTCCCCCTCTTCTGCTTCCTAAGATGGGGTGCTGCCGTTTCCCACACAAGCCTGGCCCAGCCCCGCGAGGGAAGGACTAGGTGACAGAAGAGGCACCCGCAGGGCACGCTGTGTGGGGGAAGCCCTCCCAGCCATGTGACACTTCAACGCAACAGCACACACTCCTAAATCTCATATTTTCCTTTAAATCCCACCCCCCAAATTTAACAAGAGATGATACAGCTTTCAAAAGGATTTACCAAAGAATTCCTTTCAATGGCAAGACTCCCTGGTACACTTAACTTTGGTACTTTACAAACATCCACTTTATTAAGGTTTTCAGGAAGAGAGCACAGAACGAAACCCGCATGAACCCGGGACGCACCAGCAGGCACACCAAAGGCACAGTCTGCGTTTCTCCAGATATTTAAGCCAGAGGACAGCGTCCGATGTTGAAATAGTAACAGCACCTTACAATCCAACCGCTTCTGTCATCTTACCTGAGCGCGGGACACGCCATAAGGGAAGCAAGGCAGGGAGTCTTTTCCCTGCCACAGAGGAAGCTAAACTACACGAAGGAATTCCTCTCCCATCCTCTCAGACCCGTTTCACAAGACGCTGCGGACGGGAGGGAGAGGGGACGTGTATGGGCAGAATCGAGCATTCCTGTTGTTTGGAAAAATTACAGCCAAGAGAACCAATTACCTGGGAAAAGAAAAAGTCTCTAAAAACCCAGGCTACCTTAAATATGACTGTGCCTTAAAATACACGTCTGTATTATATATACTTTACATATCGCATATACATTATCTACACACTTTCATCTGGGAAAAAAACATGCCGAGACTTCTTTACCCACAAAATGTCACTACCTCATGCTGAATCTTCCCAAAGGAACCTAAAACATCATTGGGTTCACGCTATCACAGCGGTAACTACAGGAGGGTGAAAACAATTTGCCCTTGCCTATTCATAAAAACAAAACTAACATTCAAACCAAATAAGGCAAGTACTCACTTCTTAAAGACTGGCTTCAAAATATTTTAATGAAAACACTGTTTCTTTCACTTCTTTTCTCTTTTATTTTTGCCCTAAAGTTTAATAACTGAAAAAAAAGTCAAATAATTGCAACATATCAAAACTAAAGTTGGTAACATGTACTTTCCATCTCAAAGGACAGAAAGTAAACTTTAAAAAAGCAAATTTTTATGGAGTAATTTGCCTTTTTAGCACTTTGTGGCAATTTCAGTAATTGCTAGGCACTTGCTTTGCAAGTAAAGAAAAACACAGGGCTGGGAAAGACCTTCAAGACTGCTTAGGCCATTCCCCTTGCTTCCAGGCAGGATAACTGAATACATATATACTCTTTGGATGGAAATTGATGAAAATTCCTTCAGTACAAAAATATCCTCTTCTGTGACTCCTTTCATCTTTAGCATCATCTTTCTCCTAATCTCTTAACCAGTTCCTACTGAAAAATCTGCAATCTTCAAAACATCTCTGGCATAAAGTATAATGTGGAAGGTATTTAATGAATTGGGAAGACACTAAAAGCTTTATCAAAGCTGACTGTGCAAGAACTGTTTCATTTCCATATTTTATTACCCATTTACTTGTTAAAAACACTATTACCAGCAGGTGCCCCCATATCTGCATCCTCAACTCTTGACAACTTCTCATTTGTATTTTCTTTTAAAACCCTTCATGAGGCTACAGTGCTGGGCTGCCCCGCAGCTCCTGGTCTGGCAGGGTCCCACTCCTGAGCACGGGTTCATCAGGCCAGACTGGGGTCCAGCCCCACCCCGGCCCGACCTGGGCCCCACCTGTGCAGCACCAGACACCTGCCCTACGTCTACTGCGGCACATCTCAAAGCAGCTGGACGTCCCCATACTCCAGGACGCAAAACTGTCCATGCCACTCTGTGCGGCCACCAGCTGCTACCGCAAACCAGAAGAGACCTTTGAGCCTTCGCTCATTGATTTCAGCTATGTCAGCAACACAAGGGTGCATAAAGGAAACTGAAAAAAACTACTACATCACAAAACATTTACAACTTAAAGAAAATAATCTCTTCTAAATCCCTAAAAGCAAAATAAATCATTCATTTTTCACTGGTTTCTCATATTTCACGGCTTATAATTCTGCAGACTCAATCTTAATCATGTTCTAAAAATCAGATTTCTTTAGAGCTGTGAATTTATTCAAATAAACACTACAGTGTAATTACCTTATAATATTTAACTGCACAGTTACTGACCATGCAACATTAAGCCCAACATACCACAACACTGAAAAGACCCACTTGAAATTCAAGATTCTTTTTAATGTAATATGTTGATCAAAAATTATTTTGGCTGTCTAAAATGTATCCCCGAAAGGATTACTTGACAAGGTCTTAACGTCTGCATGAGGGAAATGAAATGCCTGTACTACCTGTGACAAGACACGCCCCTTGTCAGGGGTGGGACATGTCACCCCCGGTCACCGCTCACCACGAGTGCACAGGGTGTCGGCAGTGCCTGAGGCAGAGAAGCCACGCATCAGACAAAGCCTCAGCAGCTTACTACAGACGGAAGGGGAGAGTTCTAGACCGGTATTTGTGATACATTATGCACAAAGTACATTTTATTATAGACGGAAGACGAGTAAAATTCTGTCTTAATTAGCCAATTCCCTCATAAGAACCCTGTCCAATTCCCAAATGGTCTCAGGCCCCACCTCCCACCGTTTCTGGTTTTTTAAAGACAGAGAAAATGTTTCTTTTCAAATCTATAGGTCATACATTTGTTAATACTGGAAAACACTTCTCTCTCTTTTTTAAGAATGGGTATTCCAGTTCAAATTTCTTCTTTACTTTGGTTCGTTTTTCCTTTAAGCAACTATTAGTGTCAGCTGTTTAATCTGTATGGTGTCTTACAACTGTACACGTGCACGAGACTGCATCTGCCACCACCACGGCAGGTCCTTCTCGGTACAAATGATTAGCGCGCACAGCTGCATTCTGTGCTACGTTTCAAGGAAAAAGCACTTCAGTGTTGTGTTTGCCACAAGACTTAAAAACACATCTATGTACACCCGTTTCTTAAAGTCCACAAAAAGTTAGGTTTCCTCCTGGAGAAAATTATAAGCTCCAATGAAACTGCTGCAGATGTGCGTGTCACACGAGTGCTTACGGTTTGGAAAAGGCACAAACGAGTAATAATAAAGCTTTACTCACTCCTGAGGTGATCTTCATCCTATGCATTTTCTCTCTCTCTACAGAATATATGACTTTTTGCCACTTGAGTCTTTTTCTTTATATAGGCAGAAATTTCAAATCTTTGGGTGTTTAAGAAATTAAAACCACAAATTGTGTGAGTCCCTGAAACAGTAAATTACATCATCACTCGCTTTGGCATCAGATTTTGGGTTGGGGGTGGGTATTGGATAAGATATACAGAAATAAATTTTTAAAGTGGTAAGAACATATCATAAATCAGTTTTCCCCAATGTGCATAAGTGAGATAAAAGATTTAACTTCAACAAAAATTATTTATAAAGTATAAAGAAAAACATTGTCTAACACTGATGCTGAAGGAGGGAAACGGATGAATTTAGAGGAACTAGGTCTTACTTCACGGGCATATTAGCTTATGAAAAATGAATTTTATGACTTAAAAATTTTTTTCTTCACAAAAAGTTTTAGCAAATGTAACTCAATGCCAGAAATCCAAATACTTGAAAAATAAAGCAATGTTCAAAATAAGCAAAGTAAAAAGCCAACTCGTGTTTGCTGTGTTTGAACAGCCCTGTTCGTGACTGTCAACACTCTTGCTGCTACTATGTCCTCACATGCGTGTGAAAGTTCTCTGGGGTTTTATTTTGCCTTTGAAAATCTTAGAGTGTACTGCTTAGGCACTAGGCAATGGTATTAGGCAGTGGTATTACATCCCTCCAAAAGTTTTATATTAAAAACTTACATATTTATGACCCGTATTTTCAAGCTTCAACTTCTGGTCAAGACCAAAGGGAGAGATGTTTATCTGGTGCAAAATTTTTGTTCTAGGTAGCACATTATCTAACTTAACTTGTTTACCTGAACTCCATGAGCACAAGGGCCCTTGAATAGAGTGTGTGATCTTGTAGGTTAGTACAGGTTAGTGATGCCCTGATATATCCCAGACTAACTTGGGCAGAGAATAAAAAGGTATTTGCAAAGTCCCCTTGCGGCACTGGGGAGAAAGGAGGAAATATTCAACTTCCCCATCTAGGGAATTCCTGATATTCTTGCAAGCAGTGGGGACAACCAATCCAACAGGCTAAGCCCTCGATCTTGTGGTTCGCCCCCATGAAGATTCTCCCTGCAGAGGAGAAGCTGAGCCTACTTACAATTATGCCTAAGAGTCGCCCCCAGAGAACCTCTTTTGTTGCACAGATGTGGTCTCTCTCTCTCTCTAAGCCAACTTGGTAGGTGAACTCGCTGCCCTCACCCCTACTTGGAAAATGACTCCCAGGGGTATAGGCGTCCCTGGCAACGCGGGCAAGACTCTCAGGGATGAGCTGGGACCCGGCATCATGGGATTGAGAAAGTCTTCTTGACCAAAAAGGGGAAGAGAGAAATGAGACAAAATAAAGTGTCAGTGGCTGAGAGATTTCAAACAGAACTGAGAGGTTGGGGGTTATTGTCATGCATTATATAGATATCCCTCTTTGGTTTACTATGTTTGGAGAGGCTGGAGGAAGTGCCTGAAACTGCAGAGCTGTGTCCAGTAGCCTTGATTCTTGAAGACGAGTATATAATGATACAGCTTTTACTATGTGACTGTGATTGTGAAAACCTGTGTCTGATGCTCCTTTTATCCAGGGTATGACCAGATGAGTAAAAAACAACAATAACAATAAGGATTAAAAATAAATAAATAATAAGGGGAGATAAAAGGTAAAAATTGGGTAGATTGAAATACTGTGGGTCAGTGAGGGGGAGGGATAAGGGATTTGGGATGTATGAGTCGTTTTTTTTTTTTTAATTTTTATTTCTTTTTCTGGAGTGATGCAAATGTTCTACAAATATCACATAATCTGCATTTCTTCCCAGAGTTGTGGCTGTGTCCCTTTTTTTGTTACCATTTAAAGGTTAGCTACGCAATGTGAAGTTAGGAACAAACCACTTTAAATCAATTGCTGGAAGCAGCCCGACCACCGCACACAATTCCAGCGCGGGCACCCGTCCTCCATGAGCGGGTTGCCTGTGGCGCCGCCGGCTGGAGGCCCAAAGCCCGGTCCTCAGGGTACCCGCAGGGGCCCGGCTCACCACTCCCAAATGAGCATGCTAACTACACACGGTGCACCAGCGCTGACGCAGCGAGTTTGAGACCGCTGGCATCGCTGTTCCCAAAGCATCGCATTTAAAATGCAAGTCAAGGTAGGTGCGAGCTTTCCGTGATGTTCTCGCTGAAGCACAACAGGACCCACTTCATCACCATGTGGAAAACAGCAAAGTGCAATGATCATAAGTATTTTGTATCTACAAAGTTGACAATTTCAAGAAATGAAACTAGAAACCAGATTCATTCAACATCCGCTGGACCATGAACAACTCCCCAGGATTCCTGTCTTCAAGCTCACTTTCTGGTCGGAGGTGAAAAGTCAGACCCACTCCCACCAGAGCCACCCGAGAGGACACGCGGGAGGGGCTCTGCAGCCAGGCTACGTCCCCGCAGCACGCGCTCTGCAGTGGAGGGCTCCGACACCGCTCACGACCGAAATCACTGAGCACAACCCGAAGACCTGATGCTTTCTACCAAAACTCAAGAGGAAGAAACCTGTGTAAACACCATCATTAGATAACTACCTGTGGTCATTCCTTCTAAATTACTGTGAAGTTGTGACATAAATAACCACCCTGCATATGACTGCCTAATGAAGCCGTGAGAGGCTGTTCCAGGCAGCTACTCACAAATGATGCCGCGCAGAGAGAAACTGCTACACAGACATGATGAAGTACTGGAACTACTTAAGTCTCAAGGATTAAAATCTAGCAAGGACAAGTCTTCTTCCCTAGCAACGGAAACCGACCAGCCCACAGGAGGAGCGGGCAGGGGCCTGCTCCATCCCACAGCCACAGGGTCTGCGGTGAACACCAGGTCCCCAGAGCCAAGAGCAGACGGGAGGTAACATGGTCACCTTTTCCTTCCTGGGAAGAGCTGTCGCCGCTGACGCCAGCACATGTGCTACGTGCGCTGTGTGCTATTGCACACCTCTGGACTCGGGTCTGTCGCTGCCCTGCCACAGGGAGCCGGGGGCCAGGTGCACTGCTGAAGGCCCCCCGGCAGGTGCACGGCTGAGCGGCCATCAGAGGCCGGCACGGTCAGCCAGACTCTCTGTACTGGTCCTTTCTGACCTTCTGTCCTAAATGAGGGCCTTTCCTGGGCGTTGAAATGTCTTATTTTATGAAACGATGGTAGATGGTGGGTTCCTTTTTCTTTTAAATAGTTTTATTTAGAAAAAGTCAAGTTGGCAACATGACAGCAGCCCTCCCAACCCTTACACAAACAAGCAAAACCAGATCCATGAGATGCAGCCACTGCTGAGGATGAAAAGGAGCCAGTGAAAGTTATTAAAAACAGGGAGTTATGAAACCAGGCCTGAATTTAGACAGATAATTCTGTTAGCTAAGTGGTGAATGGATATGAGGGGCATAAGACCAAAAAAAGGGGAACTTGGCATGGTTCCTGCATAAATCCAGGTAGGCAAAAACTAACGTAGGAGGGACAGAGGAGGGGAAATGATTCTGGAAATGTCAGAGTAGACACAGGGAGAGGGAAGGCATCAAGGATAATCTCTGATTCTATCCTGGATGACAGGCAGGGAAAGTGTCACTACAAGCTGAGAAAGCACAGGAGGACAAACCAACTCGGAGAGGAAGACAGCATATTAAAGCTAGGACTGTCAGTCTGGATGTGAGGGGGGCATCTGAGCAGGGGGCTTGGTAGACAGGTGAACACATCCGAGCAGTGCAGGGAAGGGGTCTCGGTTACAGAAATAAATTTCAGAATCATCAACATGGAGATGGCAGTTGAAATCCTAAGAGTAGAGGAGATTTCCCAGAAACAAAGTGCAAGCAAAGTGGTGAGTTACAGACAGAACCCTAGGGGACAGGAACCCCTAAGAGGCCATCAAAGGAAGCTGAGCGCACACGACAGACAAGGAAAGCAAGGAACACAGGGCAATATTTGGTGCCATGGAAGGACAGGTAACAGGTTTTAAGAGGTGAGAAGAAGAGGATAACTGCTTACACCAAATGTCACAGAGAGGTCTCTTAACATTGGGGCAGAAAAGGATTCACTCAGTTACCCGAGTCAACAATGACCTTGACAAAAGCAACTTCTGTAGACTGAGGACAGAGGCCAGCAGCGTGGGCTACAAGTCGAGGGGATGGAGGGCCAAGTTGAAGAGGACAGGCGGGGGGGCTACACTTGGAAGAGAGGGGAAGACAGGAAGAGATGGCAGCAGAGCTCTGAAAGGCAAACTCCTTTACGAGGGCCACGCATCAGCAGGGAGATTACACGAGAGCCGTGGGGGGGGGGGGGGCCATCAGGACGAGATTCATCAAGGTCACGGAATGCCAAATGTGTTCAACAGCAAAGGTGCAAGAAGTGTCAAGGCGCACGCCAGTCTTAGGGTGGAAAAAAGGCAGTAAACAAGAGTGTGGAAGAGATAAGTGCAAGGGCAGGGAAAGGGGCGTCAACAAGACCATGCCAGGCGGCCCCAACATCCTCGATAAAGGCAGCAAACGATCTGCTGAGAGAAAGAAGTGGGAAATTGAAAGGAGGTCTGGGAGATAATGAGGAATGCTTACGATAATCATTAAGAAATATAAAAGGACTAATCCCTGACCTAGCCTGGCTGAAGTCGGAGACCATAATTTTTAATCAGCTACATTGAGGTACTCTACAAACACAATCAGTCCTAAGCATGTCGTTCAGTGAGTTCAGACGGACGTGTACTCCGGTGTAACCACCTCAGGTCGTGCCACAAGACACGCTCATCCCTCCGAAGTGCTCCCATCTACAAACACAATCAGTCCTAAGCATGTCGTTCAGTGAGTTCAGACGGATGTGTACTCCAGTGTAACCACCAAAGACACGCTCATCCCTCCGAAGTGCTCCCATCTACAAACACAATCAGTCCTAAGCATATAGTTCAGTGAGTTCAGACGGATGTGTACTCCAGTGTAACCACCTCAGGTCGTGCCACAAGACACGCTCATCCCTCCGAAGTGCTCCCATCTACAAACACAATCAGTCCTAAGCATGTAGTTCAGTGAGTTCAGACGGATGTGTACTCCAGTGTAACCACCTCAGGTCGTGCCACAAGACACACTCATCCCTCCGAAGTGCTCCCACGTGCCCTCGTCCACCCTGCTCCAGACACCCACCGATCTGCTTTCTCTCACGACTGGTTTGTCTCTCCTAGAGCTTCATATGAACAGAATCATTCATTTATATTTTTTTGCACTTGACTTTTCACCTAAGAGAATGCTTCTGAGGGCCACACAAACGTCAAGACAAGAACTCTGCTCTGTTCACTGTTACTGGTATTTCACAGCACGAACACAGTATACGGATACAGCCCAAGTTATTTCCCCCCAGCGGAGAGACACCGGGGTTGTTTCCAGCTCACGACTACAATGAGTGAGCAGCGCTGCCACACACACTCATGGACAAGTTTTCGTGTGCACACATCCCCTCATTTCTCCTCGTAAATGCCTAACGCTGAGATCGCTGGGTCTCAGGGTAAGTGCATATTTATAAGACATTTCCCCAAGAAACTAGAAATGGCCAAAAAGCAAGGATAAGATGCTCAACGTTGTTAATCATCAGGGAAATGCAAACCAAAATCACCATAAGAAAACATCCTACATTCACTAAAAGAGGCAATGACAAGTACTGACAAAGGGTGAAGAGCTTTGCACTTTCACACGTTGGTAGAAATGTAAAGTGGCACCACCACCACAGAAACCAGTTTGGCAGTTCTTCAAAGAGCCAAGCGCATCACTGCACTGCCCAGCAACTCCACCCCGAAGCTCACACCCAAGAGCAAGGGAAGCACGTCCACACGACCGGTACAGGAACTCACAGCAGCACTAGTCATAAGAGCCAGAAGGTGGGAACAACCCAAGGTCTGCCAATCGATGGATGAACAAAACAAGGGACACTCATAGTGGAATATTACACTGCCAGGAAAGAGGAACGAAAGACTGACATATGCCACAAGCATGAAAATTTTCTGAAAACATCATGCTAAGTGAAAGGAATCAGTCTTATATTATACAATTCCATTTATGTGAAATGTCCAGAAGAGGCAGATTCACAGTTAGAAAGCAGACTAGTGGTTTCCAGGGCGTTGGGCGAAGGGTGAAATGCAGAGTGACTACTAACGGGCATGAGGTCTCTCTCTGAGGTGATGGAAATATTCTAAAATTAGATAGTGATGATGGCTGCACAATTCTGTGACTGTACTAAAAACCACTGAATTGTATACTTTATAGTAGCCACTTACATGGCATGAGAATTTTATCTCAGTAAAGCTGTTATTAAGAAAAATAAAAGGGGGTGGAGGAAGGATTACTCTAGAAGTAGGGGAGTTAGCACAGTGCACACACCCTGAGTGCGGTAAAGCAGGACAATGAAGGGTCTTTACTGAGGCAGGTTCAAAGGAGACAGTGCCTTCAGGAGACAGTTCTCGGGTAAGATTAAGAGAGATTCTTCAAGACTAAGCTAGAGGGAAGTTCACAGTGGAGCTAGAGTCTCAAAGACACAGCAAAGAGAGTACAAAAGAGAAGTCAACTGTGGAAGAAACCAGCAAGCAAGAGATGGTAAGGATAAGAAAACACGATGGTGGATAGCTATCAGGGATTGGTGGCTGGCAAAACATCTGTTTTCTGACCAAGAATTATTTGGAAGTAATTGGTCTGAAAATCTCAACTTTGTCACCGGTCATTCTGGTACCAGACTGGCTGGGGGAGGGGGACAGGATGAGCTGTCCCAGGCAATACGTGGACTGCTCCTAGGAAAGGTGGCATTTCTTCCGGTTACGCGCTGCCTGTGAGAATGTGCGGCAGCCGCCTCTGTGGTCTGACACACGCCTGGCACCACACGCCTGACACCGAGAGGGGCAGCAAGGCGAGCCAAATACAGAAGCTTCCACATTCCCAGTAAAGACGAGTGCTCTGATTTAGGAGGTGAACAGGGTCAAAGCTATGGGCAAATGAGCTAGAAAATGGTTACAGTATTTTTTTTTTTTTTTTTGGCATCAGCAGGCTCCGGGAATCAAACCCAGGTCCCTGGCATGGCAGGCGAGAATTCTGCCACCGAGCCACCACTGCGTCACCCTTACACACTTACTTTTAAGACCTAGATTATGCAGCATATTTAAAATAAAACATGAAAACCCCAAGTCACTGGAGGAAACACGGATAGCAAAGGGCCCCTACCGAGGGTCCCTCATGTCTCTGGGAGCCCAGCCTCTCTGCAGAAGGCTCACAGATGGGCACTCATCCGCGGTCCTGCAGTCGTGTGCAGATTGGGCAAGCCTGCCCTGAAACCACAGCTTCTCTTCCCCCTTCCGGCCTCAACTCTTGCTCCTCCTGGCAGGGCTGTGCCTTCCAGGTCACTAAGGAAGAATTCTGCTTGGCAGGCACTAGTCTCTCCTTGGGAGGAGACAAACAGAAGCAACCCTGCAACAAGTAATGAGAACACACCTCCTCCCAGGACTCTGTCCCCCTCTTCCCAGAATGTGAGTTCCGCTTCAAGACTAACCTATAAACTCAAGACAGGTTCCAGATTCCAGAGACACCCAGACAACTTCCAGCTTTCCACTTTCATTTTAAAACAAATAGGGAACAAAGAACAAACCCTGAATGGGAGATATAAACAAGCTAAAGCCTTTGGCATCGTCTTTTATTTAAAACTATTCCATTTAAGGATTCCACAAATAAATTCATATAAAGCAAGAATGAGCAAAGAATAGAGTTTCTCACTAAGACCTAAAAGCTTAAAGCCCGATAAAGTAAATCTGTACACTGAAGGTTTATGCAAAACACAGGTGATGATGATGATAGCTGTAATAATGATGAATATTAGTAGGTTATACATTTTAAAGAAATTCTGCAGGACCAAATATCAACCTGTTAAAAGTGGCTGTCTCTCTTTATATATGTTATATTTCACAATAAAAAATGTCAAAAAAAAAAAGTGGCTGTCTCTCAAGAATAGGATTATAACTAACTTTTATTTTCCACATTACACATGTACTGTACTGCTTGAATTTTTCCACATAATTTTTGTAATCAGAAAAAAAAGATGTCTTTAAAAAGATGACACAAGAGAAGAAATATGAAAACTATAAAGACTGACTGAAAAATCAGAAGCTTTAGTCCAACCATTTCACTGTGTCTGTCCCTAGTTTTTTCCACATTCAGGATATGTAAGATTTCTTGAGAAATGTTTGTTCTAAATGTTTAATCTATTAGCCTTTCAGACCCCTAACATTATTCTCTAGAGAGCCAAGAAGTCCTTGGGTTTTAGAAGGACTGCTGAGCTACCATGGGCGCCAGTCTGGACTGGGCTTACTGGGAAGGGGACACACGGTGCCAACTGCAGCTTCTGCTACGAGGTAAAAGCGAAACTCAGAAACACATGAAGCCCAGCTTCTATTTACTTATCTACTCATATCCAACTCAGTTTCAGGAAGGATTTCAGAAGGTCTGGCAGACAATAAAACCTCCGAGTCCCTGAGGCTGTGCTGCCCTTTCCTGAGGACGGCCGGAGCCCCTTCCCCGCGGCAGCCGGCCACAGGACGGAGGGAAACCAGCCTGCACGGCTTACCCCTGAAGGACAGCACACCCACAGCTCACCTGAAAAGGCCGGGAAAGGTGTTTTCTTTTTCTTTTTTTGTTAACTACTGGCATCAAAGAAAGCTCTGCCATAACGGTAGCTGGATATGAGCCTAAGAAATAGGCGCGCGAGTCCAAAGCCCAGCAAGAAGATGTTGCGCTATCAAGATTCCAGATTTCAGAAAGAAGGTTGAGGAACACACGAGGAAGTGACAGGCGAAGCAGAGGAGTCGATCACAGCGTGAGAAGCCATCAGTGAGGTCCACCAGACCTGGGACGTACCAGACTTCTACAGCACGATCCTAAATACGCTCCAAGGGCGAAAGGAGCGCATGGACACAGAGTTTCAGGAGAACGGCAGATGGACACAGGGAGGACGTCCGTGCAGAGCTGAGACTATGAGAAGGACCCCAGCAGCTGCAGTCCACAGCTGCGGACATCAGAAGCCTCTACCAGCTCCACAGAGAAGGCATCAGTGAACGCGAAGACAAGACAACTGAAATAATCCATCTGAGCAGAGGCTAAAGGAAAGAATGAAGGAAAATGAACAGAAATCCACAACTTCTCTAATAAAGAAAACACTCATGACCAAACAGAGGCTGAGGAGCGTGCGGGACATGCCATCGAACTTACCAGCATATGCTCTGTGGTCGCGCCAGAAAGAGAGAGAGAAGAGAGAATGTTCATAGAATCACGGCTGAACATTTCCCAAATGTAATGAAAGACAGGACAGACACTTCCAGACTCCAGACGGGGTACATGCAAACAGGCCCACACTGCGCCCGCCCAGAGTCAAACGGCTGGATGCCCAAGATGAAGGGCAAACCCTGAAAGAAGCGCGTGTGTCCTGCACACGGGAGCCTCAGGAAGACCGAGCGCCAACTTCTCACTGGAAACCATGGAGGCAAGAAGCCAGCGGGAAGACATAGTCAACGTGCTGAACTTACATCGCCAAAAAATCGCCAACCCAGAATTCCGTACCTGGAAAAAATGTCCTTCAAAAATGAGGGGCAGAGGGGGTGCAAGCGCAGCACAGCGGGAGAATTCTCGCCTGCTATGCGAGAGACCTGTGGACCCCTCCCCCCAAAATTAACAAACGGGGTTGCAATATCAGCGGCCTATACAGCATTCTATCAAACGTTTTACAGAACCCAGATTCAAGAAAACCAGAGGCAACAAGAAAATACTTTCTTAAAACAATTAAAGCCAGCAACTAGGTATAAGCTGTTATTCTGTTTTTAATTAAAACAACTAAATGACTACCCAAAATTGAAAATTCCCACAACCGATTAGGACACAAAATCAAATCATTTTTTTAAAGCACATAAAAAGAAACAAAAATTTACACTAAGTCAAAAAACAAGCAGAACACGAGTATCCTCTTTCCACAGCCCCCCGTGAAAGTGCTCTGCGTGGGGGTGCAGGCACCCCAGAGCCCCACAAAGGATGGTGAAAACCGGAAGCTCAACATCAGCTAACCCCTTAGACAGGGCACTCACTGACGGGCTATGACCAAAAGTCAAGCCAAGAAGAGAAGCTGAAGATTAAAACACTCAAACAACAACCCTCTCCCCAAACGAGGAAGAGAACAAAAAGGAAAAGGTATCAAAAAGAGTGGCAGAGAGAGTACCAGGGAAAAGGCTCCAGGAAAGCAGGGACACGTGCGGGAGACGGAACACAAAGGGGAAAGAAAGCAGCAGGCGGGCGGCTCCTGCGCAGCACGCGCCCGGGGCTGGCCTGTCCTGGCCTCAGTTCTGGGCGCCGACCCGGCGGGTCCCACAGACCTCCACAGCCTGGGCTCTGCGGCTTCCCAAAGCACAGGTGGACCCCTAGAGTAGACAGACCCTGGCCCGAAGCCGTCCGCTCTTACAGGCCACTGTCCACTAAAACAGAGCACAGGAGCAAAGCAGCGGAGGGCAGAGCAGGTGGTGGGGTCCTCTCCAGAGGGGCAAGTCCTCCCTGCACTCAGGCCCTCCAGGCTTCAGCAGGGCCCTCAGCAGCCAGACCCCCGCCTCCCTGCTGTCCCTGTGGAGGTCACCGCATCGTAGAAGAGAACTTTTTGCCCCCCCACCGCTAGTTTCAAAGTTAATGAAATGGTCTCTCATTGCCCTTTAAACATTAATGAAATATTCTTTACTTCCAAATCTAAGAAATCTGGTACCAACTTTATTACTGGCTTAGTGCTGAAGCTAAAGTATTAAAGAACTTAAAACCTGACCAGCCCTCTTTCTATTTTCTACTGTTTTCATGCAAATCGAAGTTCTAAGTACGTTCAGGATTGCATTTGCTATCCAGCAAACACAACTTACCGACTAATAAGGCAACACAAAGCTGAGCTGTGTTCCTTCCAGCCTTCATCGAAGCAAAAACCTGCTTCTCTCTGTAGGCATCACCCAACAGTTTAATCATTTCAGCTATTGTCTCCTGACCATTTCCACACCAGACATGCTGGTGTTGTAAGTGTAACGAGAGCTGGACACAGAAAGGAAGGCGGCATAGTTTCTAACCGATAGAACTGGCTAGGCAACAGTGCAGGGTTAGGTGCTTTCAGTGTTGCCCACACACTGTGGATTTTTAATTACATAAATTATAGGCTACTGAAGACTTCCTATCCATGGTATTACCTCCTTTGGTCAGTTTCATTAGATGGTAAAAAGATGAAACAGTCCCATAACTTTTATTAGTTCCTTCTTAAAATCATAATATTGGAGACACAGCTTTTTAGGATCTCTGACTTTGCATCCATCTTCAAGTCTGCCTTGGCCCATTCTATTTATCACATTATATACACTATATTTATTTGTATTATTTCACCAAGGTCAAATCCACTAGACTATTTTCTAGTCATAGAGGATTGGTGCTATATGAAATTATTATTTAGTCAATTCAAAGCACTTCCTTCTTGTTTTTTTTATTTTTATTAATAAAACCAATCAGCATACAATGATTCTTTTTTTTAATCACATAGTTGTATATTCATTGTGATCATTTCTTAGAACATTTGCATCAATTCAGAAAAGAAATAAAAAGAAAACAAAAAAAATTCATACATACGAGACCCCGTACCCCTCCCTTTCATTGATCACTAGCATTTCAGTCTACTAAATTTAACATTTGTTCCTCCTATTATTTATTTATTTTTAATCCATATGTTTCACTCATCTGTCCATAAGGTAGATAAAAGGAGAATCAGACACAAGGTTTTCACAATCACACAGTCACGTTACAAAAGCTATATCATTATACAATCATCTTCAAGAAACATGGCTACTGGAACACAGCTTTGCATTTTCAGACAGTTCCCTCCAACCTCTCTGTTACACCGTAACTGTAAAGGTGATATCTGTTTAATGTGTAAGAATAACTTCCAAGATGGCCTCTCAACTTGTCTGGAATCTCTCAGCCATTGACACTTTATTTTGTCTCATTTCTCTCTTTCCCCTTTTGGTCAAGAAGGTTTTCTCAATCCCTTGGTACTGAGTCCCAGCTCATTCTAGGATTTCTATCCCACGTTGCCAGGAAGGTCCACACCCCTGGGAGTCATGTCCCATATAGATGGGGGGAGGGCAGTGAGTTTGCTTTTGTGTTGGCTGAGAGAGAGGTCACATCTGAGCAACAAAAGAGGTTCCCTTGGGGGTGACTCTTAGGCCTAATTTTAAATAGGCTTAGCCTATCCTTTGCAGGGTTGTTTCATATGAACAAACCCCAAGATTGGGGGCTCAGCCTATAGCTTTGGTTGTCCTCACTACTTGTGAGAATATCAAGAATTCTCTACTTGGGGAAGTTGAATTTTCCCCCTTTCTCACCCTTCCCCCAAGGGAACTTTGCAAATATTTTGTATTCACTGTTCAAATCCTTCTGGGATTTATCAAGGCATCACTCTGGACAAACCTACAAAATCTCATGCCCTACTCAAGGTCTTAGAGTCCCATGCTGTTTTGACCACTGTAGCTGTGTAATATGCTTTAAAGTCAGGTTGTGTGAAACCTTCCACTTCATCCTTCTTTCTCAAGATGTATTTGGCTATTGTTTTTTTTTTTTTTATTTCTGCAAAGTAAGTTGTTGAGATTTTGATTGATATTGTGTTGAATCTATACATTATTTTGGGTAGAATTGACATCTTAACCGTATTTAGTCTTCCAGTCCTTGAACACTTAATGTCCTAACATTTATTTAGGTCTTCCATTATTTCTTTGAGAAATTTTTAGTTTTCTGTGTTAGGTTTTTTATGTTCTTGGTTAACTTTATTCCTTAAAGATATTTGGTTCTTTTATTTATTTATTTATTTATTTATTTATTTATTTATTTAATTTTCTATTAATTAAAAAAAATTACAAGAAACAAACATTCCCAACACATACACTCAGCAATTCACAATATCATCACATAGTTGCATATTCATCATCATGATCATTTCCAAGAACATTAGCATCAATTCAGAAAAAGAAATAAAAAGACAACAGAAAAATATAACAAACAGAAAAAAAAAATTTTACAGGCCATACCCCTTACTGATCCCTTTCATCGATCACTAGCATTTCAAACTAAATCTATTTTAGCATTTGTTCCCCCTATTATTTATTTTTATTTCATATGTTCCTCTCATCTGTTGACAAGGTAGATAAAAGGAGCATCAGACACAAGGTTTTCACAATCACACAGTCACATTGTGAAAGCTATATCATTATACAATCATCATCAAGAAACATGGCTACTGGTTCCCTCCAGCCTCTCCATTACATCTTGGATAACAAGGTGATATCTACTTAATGCATAAGAATAACCTCCAAGATAACCTCTCGACTCTGTTTGGAATCTCTCAGACATTGACACTTAGTCTCATTTCACTCTTCCCCCTTTTGGTTGAGAAGGTTTTCTCAATTCCTTGATGCTGGGTCTCAGCTCATTCTAGAGTTTTTCTCAATCCCTTGATGCTGAATCTCAGCTCATTCTGGGATTTCTGTCCCACGCTGCCAGGAAGATCCACACCCCTGGTAGTCATGTCCCACGTAGACAGGGGGAGGGCAAAGTACCTCCCTCTTAACATGCAATACTAAAACCTTAACCCCCTCAACATTCCAGCCCAATACAAAACACAAGAGTATTTGAGAAAACAAAACTCTACAATATTATGGAGTTGAGAAGCAGCTATCTAAATTTTCAAAACATGTAGTTAAATTTTATAACTGGGGTAAAAAAGGGGGGCGCTAAAAAAGCAGGATGCTTATAACTGTATACTTCAGAAATGTTCATGGGGAAAAAACCCAACACCCAGTATCCCTCCATCTATGCTAAGATGACGAAAATGAGACTGTGCAGAGAAAAGGATGATGTGTGCACAGAAGGCCAAAGCAAACATATGACCAACAAATACAATTTCTGAACTTGAGTCAGATGTGCTTACATTTGAGGACGTGACTTTTAAAAATCCTACAAGTTATCAAGTTGTTGAAAAGTTATTTTGGATTTCTACCCCATTAAGCCATACCTGGCTAATTTTTTTTTCTTAAACCTTTTATTTTGAAATAATTGCATACCTACAGGAGAGTTGAAAAACAATACAAAACCCATACAGAGAATTCCAACGCCTGAGTCCACCCTGGCGCTGGGGCCCTACAAACTTGAGCCTCCCACCACGATGGACGCCTCCCTCTGTCAGCAATCCACCTGATTTCTCCGCACCTGAGCAGGTGGCGCAGGCCAGGACGCATGAACACTAACACCTCCCTGCACACTTTCTGAGAACAAGAACCGTTGTCAAATTCAAGAATTCTATCATTGACATAAAGTGCACAGTCTACATTCCAATTTCTTCACGCCCCGATGTCCGCGTGAGCCTGTTCTCCTTTGCCAGTGCCTGCAGTCCAGGGTCAGTCCAGGGTCAGTCCAGGGTCACGCACCCCATCCAACTGTCACTGTCTCCTAAACTGTCCTTTGTTAAATGGTAGAAACACGGACAAGGCGAGCATCCGCACCGCAAGCATTTCCCAACACACGTGTAAAGACCTCGGCCACGCTCACAACCCGCTGCCAGAGCCCCCTGCACCCCCAGCGAGCCGCTTCGACCCAGCACGCTACGGCAACACGCTCCGGGACTCCACTTCCCGTCTCTGCGCATATTCTCCCTATTCCATAAAGCATAATCACACAATCTCTCCCCATAAGTGAGGCCAAGGGCTCATGCGGTAATTTTGTTTAACCTGTGATGAACCACCAAACGGTCGTCTCACAGCAGCCGCACCAACCTGCACTCCAACCAACAACGTACAAAGGCCTACTTCTCCTCACCCTAATCAATTTTTATTTTTCTGTGGATCTTTGGTTGTTTTTTTAAAGTAACAGCCATTCATTCGAGTGGGTTTAAGGGAGTGTGCCTGTGTGGTCTGCCGTGCACTTCTCTAACGCCTAACAAAGCTGGCCACTTCTCATGTGCTTGTTAACCATCTGCATATTTCACTTTCTTGATAATGTCCTTAGATGCACCAATCACCGAATTTTAAAATACATAAAATAATGCATAAAACTTGATTGGACTCTAGGGACAATTGAAAAAATCTGAATATGGATTGGACAATAAATGCTTTTAGGTAATTATCATCAGCACTAGTACGATTAAGTAAGGAAATGTCCGTATCTTTAGGTTCTGGTGCTGCAAGCCGAAGCATCCATGGACAAACATTTGCACCTGTTCGGAGCCACCTCAGTACCTGCAACTTCCACACAGCTCAGGTTTGAAAAAAACACAACCCACACGCATACACATATGCACTTTTTTACAGGAACTGCAATGTGGCAAAACGCTAACTGCTGAGCCACAAGGCAGATACACAGGTGAACACTTTTCTTTTCTTTCCACTTGGAGTACACTTAAACTTGTTCATTAAATGACAAACGCCTATGGTAACGATGACTTGTCAACAGCTTGATTTGATAACCCAACAATTCTTCAAACAGCTCCCCCTTCTAACTCTGTGACACACAACCCAGGCTAGCTACACACATGCATATCATCTGGGAAGGTCTGGGAAGTTTTCCGCCCCTGAATTAAAAACTATACAATTTTCTCAGAAATGTATATAATGAATAAAGTGCATGTCATTTAGCTCAAAAAAAAAACTATATAATTTTGTAAGAAACAAGCCTTCATTTGTGTCTCACCTTACAAGTGGAGTACTTAGCAAAGCTAAACAAGACAGATGTAATATTTTTAAGTACACCATAATTACAGACTTTATTTTTCCCAATCTGAATTTGTATCACCACGAGTTTAGGATCAAAAATACAAATTATATCACTTCATAACTGAAAACATATGAAGAACCCTTTGGTCAAGAGCGAATAGAAAGTTTTGTTTCAAGGCCAAAAGGAAACAGGTCGTTTCTAGTAAGAGAAGAAAAACAGACTTGCAAACAGAAGAGGACACAGCCCACATCAAGAAGTGAACCACAGACAGTATGAAAAAGGAAAATATTTCACAGTACATCAGCAAGAGATGAAAAAGAAAGGTGGTTTAAATGGCAAGGAGCAAAATCAAAGAAGCAGGAAAGGGATTTCATTTGAACTTTCAATTGTCACACAAAGCTAACTACAGGTTAAAGAGTAAGTAGAAAAATTACAATTTAAAACTAACAACCAATCAAAATTACTTACAGAGAAAGGGGAATTGTGCCAGAATTCAGAATTTTACAGGGAAACGTGACTCTAGAAACCACTCACTTCAGCCTTCTCTCTTTACTATGAGAAAACCAAGGCCTCGACTGCCAGCTAGCACCAGAGACAGAAGCTGAAGACAATTCTAAGACCCCTGGGCACCCGGTTCACCAAGTCCTGAAAGGGGCTCGTGCTTCAGCATTAACGCCAGCCATGTCCAAACACCACTGGTGGGTCTGGAGCAAATTTACCAAGCCAAGGACATTCAGAAAATCAAAAGAAATCCCTAAAAAGCACAAGCTCAAGTGCCTTAGTGGCTTATAGCATTTCACTCATTATTTATTTGCTTAAATTCTTACACCTTTCCATTTTAGAAAATCAAAATTAAGTGCCTTTTCTTTGATGTTCATTACAGGAAGGGAATGGAAAGGAAAGAAAGATAAAAAAAATCCATTGTGTTCATAAAGCAGTTTAAATGGCCATTTCTCTAATGAATTTTGAGTTTCTCCCATTACTGAAAAATCAAGACTAAATTAAATTATCTTATAATTGTAGCAAATCAGTAAGAAATTTTTCCAACTACACTAAAAGATGTAGATCGAAGTAACTGGTGAATATATGACCTATTGAAAAAGTTAAATATTTTTAAGTAAGAAAATTAATATAGAAAAACTTTAGCTAAAAGCAGTTTCCCTCCTATCTAGATACATGGCATGAAGAAGTCTTCTAAAAGAATTTTTAAGGACATTTATAAATTCATCTAAAATATAGGTATTGGGCAAAGGACAGATAGGATGGGTATTTTCTATTTTTTTTTTTGAGGCAATGAATATCTCGAACTAGGGGAAAATATTTTATTGCTAACTTTATAACCTACTTCCTACTACAACAAAGGAACATAATTTACATCATTAAAGTAAGAGCAAATTAAACATTGATTATCACAAATGCTTGAAAGGAAGTCTGTACCTTAAGTGAGGCTAGTGGATGCTCTGGGCCAAGTAAACTCCAATGAAAAGAAGCCAAATCTTCATCAGGTAGAATGTGGTTACCTGGAACACACAACACGCACAGCACAAAAGCCGATGATAAGTGACACAAGGGAAGCTTTTAAAATCACTGTTACTTTATCATCTGTAATAGACTGCCTTTGTTTATTTTCAGTTTTACAGTATAACTTCTCCAAGACCACCTCATTTGATACATCATATAAAACTTCACAAATGAGAAATTGAGAATATTTCTTAATTTTTTAATAGAAAGCAAAACAAAGCAGGCAAACTCCTTCTAGCTGCCTCAAGTAAGACACAAATTTCTAGCATGGTTCCAACAAGCAATCAAACTAAGTACTACACAACAACCTAAACAACTTCCCAGAGTATAATAAAAAAAATGCCAGTCTGTAAAAGGGCAGTCCAGTATCGCTAGGATGCCAAATACTGACAGACTCGAGGTAAGTCTCCGTTTGCTCTTGAAACAGCTACGGTTCAAAACTGTATTGCAGGAACCGGGTTCAACCACCAAACACGGAGTCTGCACAATGGTAAGACGTCTTCCTAAGCAAGACTAAATAACAAGGGCTGTTAGTTATAATGTGGATCAACACCCCTCACCATCCCCCAGTAATTTCTGCCTGACAAAGAACATATTATGGCAAGACCAATGTGGGCTACTAAGCACTAAATCCTATCAGCAGCGCCGTCACAGTTTATATATAAGAAATGCATTCAGATGAAAAGTTACACTTCTTGTTGAAAACTTTACATTCATTGAATGTTTGATACACTACCATCTTTAGTGTGCTAGCTATTTTTATGCAATTCAAAAGCAGTAATTTCCAAATAATCCTGTGACTTTTATAACATGATTGAATCACCTTCACTTTCAGAAAATTAGATTCCTACTTAGCTGCTAACAGAAAGCAAGAAGTTGGGATCATTTGCAGCAGTGCTTTATCATAATATTCTAAATACACACATATTAAAACACGGAAATGCTAAACTACTCTAATGACCAGATGGGAAAAGTTAAGTTATAACTGCTCAGGTTATACTTTCTGTGATACTTTCCTTAATGGAGCACATGGAATTTTACTATGAAAGAAGAATGAATTAAGCGTGAAACTTAGATTTGAAAAAATATTAAGCCAAGTTATAACTTGGGCTGAAAGCAATGCTTAAAAAAAAAAAAAACAAAGACATAGCTTTTATGTCAAATAAATGAAATTCCACCTAACCTTCCAGAAACAAAACTTACATAACTATACTTTCTGTTACATAAGAGGTAAAGAAAAATAAACTTTCTCAGCTGAGGACATTGAAGCTTTTACAAAATCTAGAACTTGATTAAGAGTTCATCTATAACTTGCCTAAATTTTTGAAGAAATTCCAGGTCCTAAATTAATTAGATGGGACTTACTATTTGTTTTCATTTATTTCAAAATTTTATAAAATAACTGGAAAAATATGAGTTGCTGTTCTCTCCCAAGAAACATATCCAATGTTTCTTAAGTAAAATCATAACAAATATTCTTTCACCTTTTAAATTTGCTAAAACTTTCATATTCTAAGACATACGGTTTTCCCACTCGTTTAAAGTCTATTAAATATGTCCAAATCATTTTGATTAACATGTAAACAAACATGAAACTTTTTACCTATGTCTACTCATTTAATTATTTTCAAAGTCAAAGGAGATCCTTTGATATTTTAACTTTTGAAAGCAAGAAAGTGTATTCAGAAAATTGGTTCTAACCCTCTGAACCCCAAGTCACAAGCACTCCTCAAGAAAATGGATGGGAACTAGTGCTAAATTAAATATACAGAATTTGAGATTAGATTCAAATAATGAAAGACAATTCGTAAAATCAGGTTAGTTGGTTGATTGGTAGTTATACAATAAAACCTGAAGTGCTACAACAAAATACTAAATAAAAAATTGTGGTTCCTTCATCATTATCTCTAATTGTGCAAAATTTGGGGGGGTTTATAAAAATCTTTTGTATGACTATAATTTCTAAAAATAACGTATATGGTACTTCCCCATCTTAAAAACAACTGAATTGGGCTGTTAACCTACAGAAAATATAAAATGAAAGATAGTACAGTAACATCACACTTGTCTTGAGATCATGTCTTTCAAAATGGCACAAAATTCAATCACTACAACTCATGTATTTTAATCACAGGAGTTCTGGGGTCCTCGCTAAGAGCATATTTTAATTTTTTATATTTGGACCCAATTCTTACAAAATCTTGGCAAATTAGAGCTGGATACTAAAGGAGCTAGAGAGAAACATGCACACTGAAAGTACAAGAAAGGGTAACTGACAGAAGAAAAAAGAGGAAACTATAAACTGCAGACATAAAATGACAGATGAATATACTACCTATAGGTATTATTACCTATAGATAATAAAAGGGTAATAATAATATATTACCTAAAGGAAAATTATTTTTAAGTCAAATAAACGAATAAATAAAGCTTTACACAAGATTTCATTTCTGTCTTCAGCATTAAGTAATTCCTCCAAGGGAATTTTGTAAGAGACCTGTGTTCAATGTAGGGGTTGGTAAAAAGGTAAGATGGGCTATTTTTGCTGTTAATCCTTTTAAAGCAGAGAGTGTCCTGAAAATGATGGGAATGTTCTGAAAACGAGGCATAATAATGTCAAAGGTTTAAATGCCTAATTTTAATAGCAAGCTGGTGTTAACATCTGTGATTTAAAAATGCTGTTTTTCCAAAACTTTAAATGAGTTTTCACACAGTCAGCTTCTCAGACTGGATAGAACAATGAACAAATAAACACTGCAGAACAACAGAGCACACCATTAGCTACGGAGCAGGTCATGCCATAAAAAACTAATACTGAGGTGAGAAATGGCAAGGCAAAGCCCATTCGCTGGTTTTAGACTGAAATGTGACCCCACGACCTCCGGGCACTGAAGTGCTAGAAGAGGTCACTATGCGCACAGCACGGTGGCCGCCTTACGCGGCAGGCTCTGCGCCTGGCTGCACCCACCTAGCAGGGCCGCGAAGATGGGGAAGCGGTTAGGGTTCAGGTCCAGCTGCCGTGCGACCTCGTGCATCAGGTACTGGCTGGTGGTGAGGCTCTTTCCGTTGCGGCTGAGCTTGAGCGCGTGGGCGCTGAAGTAGTAGGGGACGCTGCACAGCGCATAGTCCGAGTCGTAGGCCACCAGGCCGTGGAAGCCATTCTCTCGGCAGAAGCCGATGACCTCCTGGTGGTGGTCCTCGATGCTCTGGGCGACCTGGCGGGCGAGAAAACCTCATCAGATGCCGTGCAAACCAGACGCGTGGGACACGCTCGCACAACCGGAAAAATCTCGATATTGAAAACACACAGAACAGCCAAGCAGCCAAAAGCCCCACTGAAATGTGCAGCGCGTTGCTCGCGTCAGAAATCTCCGTGGGAAAACAGTTTAAAAATTCATCTTTCGGTCAGTCGCGTGCGTTTCCAGTCACGCAGCAATCTCATGTACCATTTCCCGCAGTTCAAGACCATCCTGCCTGAAAGGACGGAGCACCAGCTGACCCCATCACAGCGCTGGGGAGGAAGACAGGGAGAGAGGAAGTAACAAGGGCGGGAGGGAGGGACGCTGAGAAGCCATACACCCTCAGTGAAACCAAAACAATCCTGTTTCTTCAAATTAGAACAGATGTGTCAGATTGGTGAAACAGAAGGACTTAAAAAAAATTAAAGCTGAGTACTGTCCATCACCTAACCGCCTATTATCATACACCCTGGGGATAGTAAGAATAAACACATTTACCTTAAAAACAACCAGGCTAACTGTATAAAATAGAAAGTGTAAAAGAGTACTTGCCAGGCCTAAATTCGCTTTTTTTTTTTTTTGGTGATTAAAAAAAATAAGCCAAAGCTTGTTCACTTCTATTTACCCTCCCGTTACAAAACGCCAGTACTATCTCCGAGTTCTACAACGCACAAAGGAGGCTGAGGAGCAAGACCTCTAAAATAGTCTAAAGTCACTGCGCTCTATTCCAGAAACCACCGAAAACACATTTCCTAAAACACTGAGAGTCAACCCTACCCAAAGACAGTCTGTTTCTCCCCTGCTACTGCCCACACTCATTCACGCAACTAAAACTTTGTCAGGTTTTTCATTTCTACAATAGATAAGGTATCGTAGACAATAAAATTTTACACCAAAACAGGTATTACCAATTATGGAAAACAAAGTACCTACAGAGCCCTACGTGCTCTTAAAACTTAAGGTTGCTAGAACCTTTACTGTCCAATGTGCAACAATGCTGAATTTCCACCAAAATTAAATGAAACTGATCATCAAGTCTCTTAACTGCACCGACCAACTTGACACAGCACCTCCATACACAGAGAGTACCACCACTAAGTCAATCCCACTTCTCACCAACTTCCATAATAAAAGCGGCTGCCACAAACTGCTGGGAAATTAGCCCAGAGGCAAAGCAAACCTGTTAAAGAGGCATATCTAAAGAAAAACCTCTCTTCATAAATATTTCCATAAATAGTTTAGTTGACAAGAGAAAAGTAAAACAATGACATCTAATTAGTCAAATAACGTCCTATTTCTGAAGAGAATGCTGCTTTATTTCTTAATCTAAAACAACTGTACAGCTAGCTAAAATAGAAGCTAAAAAACATTCTAAAATTAGGTCAGCTTCATTCTCTCACATTCTATGAACAGTCAATAGTCCAAGTTCTTTACCTGAAACCATTTCATTCTGTAGAACTTTATATTTACAGCAATGTTTTACAGCATTTCAAATAGCTAGAAATTACTGGCTTTTCCCCAAGCATCCTCGATAATAAGTATGTATAATTTATTAAGAGATCTCTACATGAAGGGAGGCAGTTGCTGCCCCTCCCCTGCCCTCCGCTGTCACTCCTTAAAGGAGAACAGGCAGCTCAGCAGGACCACTTGTCCTCTAGGATTCGGAGAGCCTGCAGAAGCGAGGAGAAATGAAAGCATAACGGGGTGAGCATGGCATGCTCCATAACTGCACCTATTCATTTCACTAGCACCGTGGAATGGTCGATGAGCCCCATTCTTCTTAGCGGAAACGGAGGCTGACGGCAGCTCAGAACCAGGCTCTCTGTCCAGCTCCCAAATCCAAGCAACAAAGCCTTTCTCGAGCCCCAGGATTAGGATCGGTCAAAAGATGACTATGGCTCAGCTACTCTGAGTGCTTCCTCTGTGCCAGCTGCTGTGCCGCGTGATCTCTAAGGCTGTATGATCTCGTTCAGCCTCACGACAACCCTAGGGGTAAAACATGGCTGGGTCAAAGACGGGGATGCTTCAGCCAGGGGGTGAGGCAGGCACCCCCTAAGGCGTGGTCCCAGGGAGCTCTTCAAGGAGAGTGCTCTAGCGCAGGGAAAGCCGTGCAAAGGCCCAGCGGTAACCTGGCTCGTCTGCAGTACGGGCGAACACCAACGGTATGGGGCCAGAGAGACCAAGGCGGAAAGTGGTCAAAAGTGAGCTCTGAGAGTGGACCTGGTCAGGGCTAACCTGGCAGGATTTCAAAGAATGCTGTTAGTGCTGTAAAACAATCAGCAATATGTTTCAAGAGCCGTAAAACGTTAATATTCTTTGACCCAGTAATCTTATTCCAGGAAACATACCCTAAGAAACCAACCTGCCAAATAAAAAAACACTAGACGCATAACAAGGGTCAGAGAAGACTAACCCGAGGGGTGGAAATAAACCCACACTGAGAAGGGAAAGACAGTAAGCTGCACTGTATTAATAAGGTGGGGAGAGACCTGGGAAAGGGTTATGATAAAATACTAAACAACAGTTCTGGGATACAATACTTTACCCACCCAGCTATGTAAAACTGTGTTTGTGGAAAAAGATTAGAAGGGAAAAAGCAAAAACCAACACAGTTGTCGAGGGTGGGGGAATAATGCTTTAAAAAAAATTCAAAAGAAAAATCTAGTTAAAACGCCAGCGAAGTACTTTCCTGAGTCCCACCTGTTCCCTGGTCATGAATGGTGAGTCCCCCCACTCTTTCTCCCTCACTGCTGTATGAGAAGGAGGACAGCTCGGTCGTCTCTGTACCGAGTCTCTGGCTTGGTACCCGGCACACAGTAAGCACTGAAAGCGTGAACAACATGGGGGGGTCCCGTTCCACAGGTCCCCAAAGATCCCTCAACTAATGCAAAGAGGTTAAAATGACATTCTGACCACAGCCGCCACTAGCCAGTGGAACCACACAAGTCCAGTCCCCTCCTGACTGCACACAATGGGATGTGCAGTGCAGCTCTGCACAATTTCCACCTCCCTCTACCTGCTCGTCACAACACGTGATGTCAGACTGGCATGAAAAAGCAGAGAAGTGAACCACACACACGTCACAACAATGCTAACTCACAAATGATTAATAATACCTTACCCTCTCCAAAAACACACAGGGCGGAAAGCAAACAGTCGGCTCCCAGAAGTACCCTCCTGAAACACAGGTAAAAGCACCAGACCCACAAACGCTCACCTCCGCCTCGAGTGCAAAGGTGGACGGCTTCCGGCCCTCGCCTGGCTCCTGTCCCCCCCCCACCGCAGGAGGTTACTGAGCGGCCCCCACAGAGCACAGGGATGACGCTGGGGCACTGGAGTGTCCCGGACGCGCCGCGGCTCCAGCGCAGGACTGGGGACTGGTGTGCTGGGACTCAAGCCTTCCAGCGAGAAACCTAAGATTACAGGACCTTTGAGGGCCCCGCAGCATTCCTTCCCCTCTGTTAAAACCCACTGACCCTTACCCAGGGGGACACAAAATGGTACTGAGAACCACGAAGGCAGCAGAAGTGTTATTCCTGTCAACAGGTGAGCAATACATATATGGCTCAGTAATTATCAATTGGGAATGGGGGGACAACACTAAAACAAAACAGTGAATGAAAAGAGTTAAAAGCCCCCACTCTGGTCTATGGTTGGTAGACACACGACTTGCACGCATTTGTTAAAACCCACACAACTGCACCTTACAGAAAAGAAGGAACTTAAACTGTACTCAAATTTTAAAAGTCTGCCAGATGTCTGGGGACATCAGAACAGAACGCAGGCTAACAAGTCACTAACTGTATCACAAAACGCGTGAAATGACCTCAAGTGGGCGGGGACAAAAGGAGCTACCCTAAGTAACTTCGGAAAAGGATATTTTGACTGGAAACTGTTGAGGTTAAAGACGAAAATAACTGTACATAAGCACTGTCTTCTCCTTGGTCAATCTGTTTCTCACAGGGGTATGAGTTAGCAATTCCAAAACCACTTCATGAAAAGTCAACAGAGGCCGGCGAGAGAAGGCTCCTCTGTGTTAGAAAGAAGGGGCCTGAGAAGGCCAGTGTGAATCCCGAGGTCTGCGGCGCACCCGCGAAGGCAGCACGTGACGGGCTTCGGTGTGCAACTGCACAGACACGCGTGCCCCCGGCGTGCACGCAGGCTATCCCGACACACGTGCCCTTGGCGTGCACGCAGGCTATCCCGACACGTGTGTGCCCCCGGCGTGCACGCAGGCTATCCTAACATGTGTGCCCCCGGCGTGCACGCAGGCTATCCCGACACGCGTGCCCTCGGCATGCACGCAGGCTATCCCGACACGCGTGTGCCCCCGGCGTGCACGCAGGCTATCCTAACATGTGTGCCCCCGGCGTGCACGCAGGCTATCCCGACACGCGTGCCCTCGGCATGCACGCAGGCTATCCCGACACGCGTGTGCCCCCGGCGTGCACGCAGGCTATCCTAACATGTGTGCCCCCGGCGTGCACGCAGGCTATCCCGACACGCGTGTGCCCCCGGCGTGCACGCAGGCTATCCCGACACGCGTGCCCCCGGCGTGCACGCAGACTATCCTGACACGCGTGTGCCCCCGGCGTGCACGCAGGCTATCCCGACACGTGTGCCCCCGGCGTGCACGCAGGCTATCCCGACACGCGTTTGCCCCCGGCGTGCACGCAGGCTATCCCGACGCGTGTGCCCCCGGCGTGCACGCAGGCTATCCCGACGCGTGTGCCCCCGGCGTGCACGCAGGCTATCCCGACACGTCTGCCCCCGGCGTGCACGCAGGCTATCCCGACACGTCTGCCCCCGGCGTGCACGCAGGCTATCCCGACACGTCTGCCCCCGGCGTGCACGCAGGCTATCCCGACACGTCTGCCCCCGGCGTGCACGCAGGCTATCCCGACACGCCTGCCCCCGGCGTGCACGCAGGCTATCCCGACACGCCTGCCCCCGGCGTGCACGCAGGCTATCCCGACACGTCTGCCCCCGGCGTGCACGCAGGCTATCCCGACACGCGTGTGCCCCCGGCGTGCACGCAGGCTATCCCGACACGTCTGCCCCCAGCGTGCACGCAGGCTATCCCGACACGCGTGCCCCCGGCGTGCACGCAGGCTATCCCGACACGCGTGCCCCCGGCGTGCACGCAGGCTATCCCGACACGTCTGCCCTCGGCATGCACGCAGGCTATCCCGACACGCGTGCCCCCGGCGTGCACGCAGCCTATCCCGACACGCGTGCCCCCGGCGTGCACGCAGGCTATCCCGACACGCGTGCCCCCGGCGTGCACGCAGGCTATCCCGACACGTGTGTGCCCCCGGCGTGCACGCAGGCTATCCCGACACGTCTGCCCCCGGCGTGCACGCAGGCTATCCCGACACGTCTGCCCCCGGCGTGCACGCAGGCTATCCCGACACGCGTGCCCTCGGCATGCACGCAGGCTATCCCGACACGTCTGCCCCCAGCGTGCACGCAGGCTATCCCGACACATGTGCCCTCGGCGTGCACGCAGGCTATCCCCTAGCGCTCCCATGAAATGGCCCGGCAGTGAGCAGCAACACCTGCGCCCAAGTCTGGATTTCTCCATACCATTCGCCACTAAAAAAAGCCAGGGCTTTTCAGAAGAATAGCTAATTCTTGGGCAGGGAAAGTAAAAGGTGAGCCTGAAGCATCTTCAAGTGCCAGAAAATAAGGAAATGCTCAAAACACAAACAAACAAGCAAAGAAGCAGAGTCATGGGACACAAACACAGACGAAACCTGAAAAAGTCCCCAACAGCCAAAGCTGGAACTGCACAACAAAAATAAATAATAGATTGATTATAGCCTGAAGCAGAAAATAAATACTGAGTCCATACTGATACAAACAAACAAGAGAATAAACAGGGGGCGGGAGGGGGCAACTTTTCCCAGCAGAATCCCCAAGTAATACACGTAGATACTCCCCCCACCAAGAAGTGGAGCTTCAACCCCCAACCCTTGCGTGTGGGCTGGACTTTGCCTCCAAAGAACGGAGCACGTTCCAAATACGCAGAGGGCAAACTGGCTTCACAGCACAGAACCCTGGCACACGCCACCTCCACCGAGAGACGCAGGGCACCCTCCCCTGAGAACTCCGCCGAAGCACCACGCCCTGCCCACGGGATGCAAAGGGCGCTCCCCTCTGGGGTCCTCTTCCCCAAACGCACAACCGTCAACTAATCACAGAACAGCACCAGGCAAGCCCGAGCTGAGGGCAGTCTGCAAAGCAGCTGATCAGTACTCCTAAGGGTGACGGCCAGGAGAGCGGAGAGATGCTGAGGACCCGCCCCGCCCCGCAGGGGAAGGCAGGAGGCCGATGCGGTCCGGTCAAGCTTTGGTACACTCGGCAACGCTCATTTCTTGGTTCTGATAACTGGATCATAGCTGTGTGGGATGTCAGCTTTCGTGGACTGTATCATGGCTATCAGTGAACTCTTTACAACTTTTCTCTTCCAAAATCATTCCAAAAATTCAACGTTTACTTCTAAAAAGTCAACAGTCTACAAGAGACCACCTGAAAGACTATTTCAAATCATTTTAATAGATGAGCAAAAACTGAACACCACCCAGAAATGAAGCCCAGCTAAACGGCAAAGGTTCCAAAGCCATTACACGAAACACAGACACTGCAAACCACGTCACTGAGAGAAACCGGGAAGCCGACCACGCATGGCAGACCAGAAACCAACTTAAAAGTAGGTCAATCATAAATTCATGAATGGATGAATGGAGTACAGCAAGTTTAGAAGGACCACAAAAATAATTTCTTTAAGATTTAAATCAAGGAAAGCTGCATAAAAGCATCTGATACAGAGGATCGCTCAGGGGTGAAAAGATCACGTGATGTAGTCTGCACGGGGAATAAAAACAATTCTGACTTATGTCATTACACAGGACTTAAAAGGTAGTCATTTAATCACAAGTTAAACAACAGGGCGTAAGAACTGGGGGTCAGGTCTAAAGAACAAGACTCCACTGCTCACTCTCTCCTCTGAGAAAAGTCGGTCTCCATGTCCTCCCACATGGCGCCCGCCCGCTCTTCTCCCCACCGCACCAGCCCACTCGCGCCCCTGCTCTCCCGGCCTCCCGCCTCTGACTGGCATAACACAATGGCATCTATACATCAAGTTCTCTCATTTTAGAAGTAAAACCCATTAAAGACAATTTGAGAAAATTTTCATTCTGAAGTTCCAAAAAGTATAAAGAAACCAAAAAAATTAAGGTCAGCAACTACTTCTATACAGGCAGCCTTAAAAGAGGAAAAATCATGATGCAAATGCGACGTGAGTGACGAGCTGCCCCAGGCCACACGCAGGAGACGGCGGGCAGTTCAGAAGCGCCAGGCCCTCATGGGCCTCTCTACTCAAGCTTTCAGGGCCGTGCGGCTCCAACAGAGCTCCCGGCGCAGACAGACAGAGCGCACGGCAGCCCCGGCCCTGGACGGACCAGAGTCGCCGCCTGGCCCTCCTGTCTCAAGAAATGCGGTAGGTGAGACGCGTGTGGAAAAGCTCCCACAGCCGGCAAAACAGTCCCGCTTTTGGTCCAACAAAATATTCCGTACTTCGCTGAGAACAATAATTCTATGCTACGATAAGTTTGCCACAGAATTCTAGGTAAATCTATTTCAAAACCTCAATAGTTTGTTTCATTACGAAAAAGGTAGATACACCAAATCTCAATATTTTTACAAGAAATAAAGGCTCAAATCTCCCATTTACTTTGTAAGGTTTCATCATCTGTATCAATGCTTTGAAAAGCAGCTACGGGAACAATCAGAATAAAGCGGGACACTGTTTCTTACTCCTACTCCCCAGTGAAGAAGCCTCTGCCGTGAGGGTTTTATACTGTGGCACGGGATAGGGGGGCAGTCCCACTGCCTACATGCTTTTACCTCCGTTTCTTCATCTGCAAAAATAACAGTCTTCTCCAGCTCACAGGGCCGCCTGTGATTAAATGAGCTACTATCTGCAAACAGCTCCGAATCATTTACAAATGCTAAGCACTGGGTACACATCAGAAAAATTTATCTTTGAGTAAACTTATGTGAAAAAGGATGTGTTTCTTCCTATTTTTTTCTGAAGCCCCCGAAACACTATGGGTTGTTACAGCTTTCCTGACATAGAGAAAAATACTAAATGCACTTTTTCTTTACAGTAAGTTTACGCTCGTCCAGAGGGTAATGTGACCATTCTCCAGCCAGCTACTACAGTTAGAAAATAAAAGTCAAACCGAACATAAGAGGATGAGCCAACCTAAATTATTTAGCTTAAAACAAAAAAATCAGGCTTTGAAATTTATCCAACATACAGCTGAATTCTAGCCAACAGGAATTAAGAGGGTAAAACTACTCCCAGACAACTCACTCTCTCCCCTCCCCCAGCTGAACAGAGAGAGCCTCAAGTCTACGCCCATTTGGTGGATTTCTGGTGTTTTCTTTAAAAGGTCAATTTAAATATTGTGACATATGTTGGCAATGTCTCTAAATAGGAAATATCTCCCCTCAGGAACTGAAATCACAGGTGCACAAGCTTCTCTTACACATCTCTTGTTCCTCCTATAAGAATTGGTCACACTGGTCTTAAAAGCAACGAAGAATACTTTCTTTTCAAATAAAGAAATGAATGTCATAAGGGAAATGTATTAAATATTACAGACTTTAAAAATAAAATGATAAAAGGAGAGCAGAAGGGAAACAGTATTAGTGTTCAGTGTCTATATGCCTCACTACATATTCATCTCCTCAGCTGAAACCTACCAGTATTATTCTTGCTTAAAATTTAATTCTAAAATAATACATGAATATTTAAGTTACAGAATTTAGGAAAATGAAACTCAAAGTTATACTGTCCATTGCGAGGTGGTGGCACATGCCGATTCCTTAGTGACACGCTTTCGGGTTAGCCTAGAAAACAGAAACCGAACGCAACGGCGCCCATGCGTGGGCAAGTCCACAGCAGCCAGGACCCCCGACATCTGCCCAGGCCCGCGACCACTGGTATTAATGTGCTCCACGTAGAAAGACAAACGGTCAACCCTCCAGCGCCATAAAAGAATACCAAGATACGTTCATTCAGTCCAAACAAGTTACTTTATTCCAGAAACAACTTGGAAATGCCAAACAACTGGGGCACAGAAGCTCGGTTCCTAAATCAGAGCTCCGTACCCACTACAGTGGACATTACACCTGGAGAGGCTGCGCGTGCAGATTTATCATGCACACGTACATGCTAATTTACCATCTTCGCAGGTAATTCAGGGTAGTAAGTTCAACTCTCATCTGTCACTAAGAACCTAGAAATAATGCTGAGTCAGGTGTAACGAGAAAAGATGACTAACTGCAGCCAATGCCCTTAAGCAGTCTCCCCTTTAATGGCTTCCACACAGCTCCTAAGTTAAGAAGCATCAACAGGCTAATCAAAGATAAAACCTCTGCAGAGTGTGGCCACGCTGAGACGACTTCTCTACCTTTGGAACAGGCTCTGCGGGTTGGAAAGCTCTACCTTTCTGCCTTTATACTGCCTTGCACGGGACGACCGTAGCCATCCTTTTGTGAGCCTGCATTTACCAATTATTTTCTGACCACCTATCATTCAACAGGTTTTGTCCCAAAAGGTTGATATTCGGCAAGATCTTCAAGGGACTTATATTCTAGAGAAAACACACAAATAAGTAAAAATGATATAAGACCAGCTATATCAAGAGATATTTTATAGTACTTTTAGTCTGAACTGATTTATTTATATGTCTAATTACTTCATATAGAATTTTCGGTCTAAAAATCCATTGGAGAATAAGTTTAATTTTTCAAATGTTGAAATAACCCCTTTCCACATTATACGGTACCTAACATTTATTCCTAGGGTCAAAGGCTGGAAAATGTATGTTTGCATTGATACAAATAGTTTCTTTCCATTAGGACACATTTCAGAAAACAAACAGAGCAATCGGAAGTCAGAAGCACGTTGAAGATGGCATGTGCGTATGTGTGTTAGTACTTAATTCAGGAAACTGAGTTGCAATTTTGATTAGTTCTCGCCCTGGCAGACCTAGAAACCCCTACTGCCCTGGCTCACGCGGCTTCACGGAGGCTGTAAGCGGCGCCTCCTCCGGCCTGCGGGCACTAGGACGTGTGCCCTCGGCGCTGTGCTCACCCGGCCGCGCCGCTCTCTGCTGCGGGGCTGTCCTGGGCACCGTGCGAGGTCCAGCAGAATCCCCGGCCGCTACCTGCTGGATGCCAGCAGCACGCCCTCACCTGTGGCAACTAAAACTGTCTCCAGGCATGGTCAAATGTCCCCCACAGGACAAAAGCCACCCCCACCTGAGAACCACCTGCTGGTGTTCACTGTAAAAATGCACGTGCGGGTGGCAGGCAGCCTGGGTTCAGTGGTGAGGTGAGCGCGGATGGGGTCAGCCGACTGCAGGTGAGGGGTGAGTGCCATGCTAGAGGACATGGCGCGTGACGCCCGTTCCTGGGCCACTTTTCTCAAGTATCAGGAGACACTCCACGTGGGAAGATGGCATCTGAGACAGGCTTTTGGGGCAAGGAGAATTTTGCCAGGCAAGGTGGGCGAGCATAAACAGAAGGTGGGAAGTCAGACACTTCCCGGGGACACAGTGGGCAGTGCAGCTGAAGGGGAACTGCGGACCCCGAGGACTGTGGACCGGGACTGCAGGGCAGTGGGGTCATAAAAGCCAGAATAAGTTTGAACTTACTGAATGTGTTCAAAGTTTCTGCGCAGGAGAGTGACCTCACTGCAGGGCTGGGACAGCACAAGAGAAGCGTGACTGTGGGGACGGAGGACGTGAGCAGACCTGTGCACCAGAGGCGGTCCTGACCGCTACCCACAGCGGGGCAGACGTTGAATGAAATGGTGTTTCATTTCTCACTGGATGTTCTATATCCTATTTTCTGTGCTATTTTCTTCTGTATCATTAAAGAAAAAAGGTGTTGGCAAACACCCAATAATTTGATTCCATGACCCGTCAACGGGTCTGTGAAGTCTCTGCTAGACCATTTTGGTGAACTTGGTGAGTTCGGGCGTTGGGGATATTGGAAATGAGGAAGAGAGCCAGAGAAGGGGCGGACCAGTGAGGCAGAACGACTGTTATTCTGAGGACTGGCAGGACAGGATGGCGAAATGCAAGGGCGAGTCTAGGGTGACATGAGAGACACTGTGGAGCGGTGTGACTACCGGGTTCAAACCACTACGGGCTAAAGGTGAAATCAGCACAGACCCGAGGACAAAGGATGGCAAAAAGCAAAAAGGGAAGCAAAAGGAACTTGGTAGGGGCAAGATGAGGGGAGAAATAGGAAAAAGGGGATTTTGAGTTCGGAGGACTTTCACGTGGGGTCTTTTTTAAAAAACTAATTATAGGGTTTAACTGTGGGGTGGCTAAAGTGAAATTAAAACAGTCTCTAGAGCTGAGGACTCTGGAGGCCAGACAAGGAAGAACTGCTGGTTTGCAGGGCAGATGGGACCTGCTGGAAACGTCCTCTCTGAGGATGCTGGAGTGTGGACGGCGCTGAGAGGATGCTGGAGGTGTGGACGGCGCCGAGAGGATGCTGGAGTGTGGACGGCGCCGAGAGGACGCTGGAGTGTGGACGGCGCCGAGAGGATGCTGGAGTGTGGACGGTGCCGAGAGGATGCTGGAGGTGTGGACCGTGGATGTGCCTGAGAGGATGCTGCAGTGTGGACAGCGCCGAGAGGATGCTGGAGTGCGGACGGCACCGAGAGGACGCTGGAGTGCGGACGGCGCCGAGAGGATGCTGGAGGTGTGGACGGCGCTGAGAGGACGCTGGAGTGTGGACGGCGCCGAGAGGATGCTGGAGGTGTGGACGGCGCCGAGAGGATGCTGGAGTGTGGACAGTGGATGTGCCTGAGAGGATGCTGGAGTGTGGGCGGCGCCGAGAGGATGCTGGAGTGTGGACGGTGGATGTGCCTGAGAGGATGCTGGAGTGTGGACAGTGGATGTGCCTGAGAGGATGCTGGAGTGTGGACGGCGCCGAGAGGATGCTGGAGTGCGGACGGCGCCAAGAGGATGCTGGAGTGCGGACGGCGCCGAGAGGATGCTGGAGTGCGGACGGCGCCGAGAGGATGCTGGAGTGTGGACGGCGCCGAGAGGATGCTGGAGTGTGGACCGTGGATGTGCCTGAGAGGATGCTGGAGTGTGGACGGCGCCGAGAGGATGCTGGAGGTGTGGACGGTGCCGAGAGGATGCTGGAGTGTGGACCGTGGATGTGCCTGAGAGGATGCTGGAGGTGTAGACAGCACCGAGAGGATGCTGGAGTGTGGACGGTGGATGTGCCTGAGAGGATGCTGGAGGTGTGGACGGCGCCGAGAGGATGCTGGAGTGTGGACGGTGGATGTGCCTGAGAGGATGCTGGAGTGTGGACGGCGCCGAGAGGATGCTGGAGGTGTGGACGGCGCCGAGAGGATGCTGGAATGTGGACGGTGGATGTGCCTGAGAGGATGCTGGAGGTGTGGACGGCACCGAGAGGATGCTGGAGGTGTGGACGGCACCGAGAGGATGCTGGAGTGTGGACGGTGGATGTGCCTGAGAGGGCTGGCACCTGATGGACGGCACCACCCTCAAAAGAGGCGGTATTGGGGCCCCTGAGAAAAGCAGCACTATCACAACGCAGGTGGTCAAAGAAACCGAGGCATTTATGGAAAGTCATCTTCCAGTAATTCCAGGAAACTGAAGTGCCTTGATAATAGAAAATGGTTCAGAAAGGCAGGTGGGAAGAGACAGTGGACTTCAATTAAGACTACTTTAAACTCAAGGAGCAGCAGAGGGGCTGGGGGCGGGTGGGACTTTAACTGGGGGCTGGGGGCGGGTGGGATGTTAACTGGGATGGTAACCATCCAAAACGATAAGTGCTAAAATCACAAATTAGCTGCCCAAGAACTGACTTTCACCTGAAGCCCTGTTTTGTTCAGCTCAGACAACATTTTAAACATGGGATGAGTTCAGACAAAAATCTGGATTTTTCTTGAAAAATCTGAAAGTGTGGCAATATTGGCTCTACAGTCCTGCATGACTTTTAAAATGTGCACACCCCTGGATCTACCACATGTGCATGCATGCCTGTACACCATTTGTAGGGGTGGCTAAATTATGGCACACTATACAGTTATTAAAAAAGAATTAGAACAGTAAGCACAAACATAGACAGATTTTTTACACACAGGCAAAAGCGGCTGAATAATGTACAGTGTGATCACAACATTAAAATTTAAACTATATTTTTGATAAACTATAATAAATAATATAAAACATATATAGGAAAAGATCTGGAGAGATCTACACCAAACTATTCCCAGTGGTTATTTATAAGTAAAGAAATATGATTCTCCATTGGGAGAAACAAATTTTCAATAGCGACTACTATTCTTTTGTAATAATAATGATGCAGCGTACTTTTCTGAAGCTTGCTATTTTTTCTTTACTTCAGGTCCTGAAGTATTAAGCAGGACTCAACATGTATTTTATCCGTGCCATCTAGAAAAATGCGGTTGTGCAAATATGCATCTGTTGACCTTATTTGTGTCAAAAATGGTAAAGTGGGGGAAAAAATGAAATCTATGAAATGGATGATTAGTGTGAGTTATAAGATTGTCCATTCTGAGCTTTAAGTACTCACTGGGTTTTTTAAGGCACTTCGTCAGCTTCCAGGGTTTATCGATGGGTGCATCTGCTATTCCAGTTGGAAAGCACAGCAGAGGTGTGCTGCTTTCCACCTGGGTGGACTACAGGTGAGCTCACCTGCTTCGTGACGAGGTTTCTACTTCCTGGACCCAGAGAGCACTTCACGGGGAATCCTTTTTCCTCACCTCTAAAATGGGCTAACAAAATGCTGTGAGGATTAAACAAGCATCTGTGCAAAACGACCTGGCGAGGCCCTGGTCCAGTACAAGTTAGCTCCTCTCCCCACCAAGTAAGTACACAAGAAAAGAAACCATCATCCCTGAATGTACGTATTAACCATGAAAATATTCACCCGTGACCTAATCTCACATTCTTCCACTGACTTAAAACATGAACTCTGCTTTATTTAAAATCTAAATAAAGCCACCAGAATACTGACTTAACCTAATTCCTCCAGAAGCAAATTCGGGATAAGACGCAGAGGGCTCCGTTAAGAGCCTCACACCTTCACCACAAATCTCGCAGCAGAAACAAATCTCGCAGCAGCTCCAGTGACTTAATGCCACCAAGATTTTTAAATAGACATAAGTCACTTGCTGAAGTTTCAAAGGTAATCATTACTTAAAGCTCAAGGAGACTCTTCCAGTCACTAGCAAAAGCTAAATTAAGGGTAGGCTGTGAGTGACCTAAACAAATTAGCTGACACTCAGGCCAATCTGTAATGGTTAAAGAAATAAATTATTACTCTACAGAAGGAAAAAAAAAAAAGCTATTATTCTATCAAAGAAATACTCTTCCAAATAAAAAAAAATATTTCTCTAAGCAAGAGTGACAAGAAGTTAAGCCTTTCTGCCAATTTATAAAACTCGGGAGAAAGCCAGAGGGAGGGTAAGTTTTCATTAAGAGAAACGTCCCACTCACCGCCCAGCATGACATACGGCATGGTGTCCAGGTCCGTTCCTCCGTGGTTTAAATTTCATCTTGTTGGTAAAGACATACATGGTAATTTGCACACCGTAAAAGTAAACCTGTTTACTTCTGGTATACCGCCCGTGAACTTTAACCCCTTGCTGCCATGACAGCTGACCCAGAGCAGCGTCCCTGTCCCAGCGCCCCCCCAGGACCCCTGTAAAGCCCCCTCCTCCGACCCAGCCTCTCTGGCAGCCGCGTCACCTGGTCTCTAGCCTGAGAGAAAGGCCTGTGGCGCCTACAGGAGGTGGCTGTCCGCCTCACTGCCCCTGTGCAGCCCGAAGCCCCGAGGTCCATCTTCTCCCGGTGAGGGGTGCCCCCCGGTCCCCAGCACTGCGGGCTAGACTCAGGCTGCGATCAACACTCAAGGGCCCCTTTCGTTGGGAACAAAAGTTCTCAGTGGGCAGACACCTTGGAGAGAGGCTGTTGGGTCACCCGGAACATGTGCATCCACCTTCCCCCCTTCTCCAGAGTGCTGCGCCATTTGCATTCCTATCAGCAGTGTGTGAGAACTCGTGTGCACTCGGCGTCCTGCTAGCACTTGCTCTGGACGTCCGGCCACTGTGAGTCATTCTTCTCGGGGTGTGCTGGGAGCCCCCCCGTTTCTTTATTTAACCACTTAATGGGCATCTTTTTTTTAAGCTTCCCCTGTTTTTCCATTTTATATTTGACAAATAAGAATAAAAAGAACTCAACAGGGGAAGGGGGGGATCCCCAGCGAACAAAGCAAAACAGATGAGAGCACTTGAAGGCCTAGCCTTCCCACAGCCCTGGCCGCCCGGCCCTGAGACGGGGAGGGAGGAAGCTTCCGGCCTGGCCAGCAGCTAGTTACCGTACCAGCAGTTAGCTAGTGTACCAGCAGTTAACTAGTGTTTCCGCACTTAGCTAGTGTACCAGCAGTTAGCTAGTGTACCTGCAGTTAGCTAGTGTACCAGCACTTAGCCAGTGTACCAGCACTTAACTAGTGTTCCAGCAGTTAGTGTTTCAGCACTTAGCTAGTGTACCAGCAGTTAGCTGGTGTACCAGCAGTTAACTAGTGTACCAGCAGTTAGCTAGTGTACCAGCACTTAGCTAGTGTTCCAGCAGGCAGCACCACTGGCCCTGTCCACCAGACGGGCTGGGCACTGCTAGCTCCAGGGTGTGCACAGCTGGCGCCAGCTTGTCCAGCATTACTGACAAGGGTCAGCAGCATGGCCATCTCCACGGGTAATGAGCAGTTTTAAAACAGCACCCACTGTCCCCCCACCCCCCAACCAGGAAACCCTGAATAAAGTTTTCTAAATGACTCAAAACCATCCACAGAGAATAAACACTGCACTGCCCTCAGGGGCTGCTGAAATACATAGAGTTGGTTTCCTTTTTTCCGAAATAGCCCCAGAATTATGTCTGCCTTTTTTTTCTCTCTCAGTCACTTTTCTTTCTTTCTCTCTTTTCTTAGCTTCTCCCTTCCTAAGTGTTGGTGCTGGCTGTTAATGGTGCTCCTCCCTCTGGCGGAAAGCCCTCTTCACTCTCCACTCTCGTCTCAAGCCCAGCTCAGGAAACAGTAACTAAGGCCACCAGGATGGCATCTGCACAGCAGTGGGCAGTCTGTGAGCGAGAGAGCTTTACAGGATCCTCCAACAAGGACAGTGGGAGGTTTTACTTTTGTCTTTGTCCCTGTAACTAAACTCCCTGACCTTTCATTGGGTGGCTCAGAAATTTCTAATTAAACATCTCAGGTGTTTCTCAAAAAGGTAAGGATGCCAGGGAACTGGCCTCCAGGTAGGTGGGTCATCACTATTAATCTGAGTAAGGAACACTACACTGTGATTCTAGATCAGGCTCTCAGAGTTCACGTAGAGCAAAACACTGATGGACAAAACTAGCTTGTTTCCAGAACTCCTAGTCCAAGAGACTCTTAAATTTAGTTTCCAACACTTACATGCTGGGCAAAAGTCTAAGTACTAACCTGGTACGGGAGACATTCAAAGAGGGGCAAAGATAAATAAAACAAGTTTACAGTGAGAAATAACTCAGTTCTTTCAAGACCCAGCGACGGTGGACAGGGTAAGGCTACATTGTAGCGCTCCTCCCAGCCCCTCGACTAGGCTAAGGCTACCGACAGCCTGTTCCCAAAGGCAGGAGAGCTGGGGCTCAGGCTGTCTTTTACCGAGCACTTTCCGGCCCCGAACAAGCAGCGCCCAGCGCGTGCCCATCTCCTGCAGGCACCTCGCGCCGACCAGGGCACCGCCTCACTTCCTGGAGACAGGGCCCTGCAGGCTCCGGCTCGGCGAGGTGGGCCCACTCAGACCCTTCCTCTCACCCCAACTTCCCCGGGGAAGGGCACGGCGGGCAGCTGCCACGCTCCCAGGCCAATGGCTGCTGCTCCCCGCGCCTGGGCCGCAGACTCGGAGCCCGGCTCACCAATGGCAACAGGCGCCTGGGTGGGACTTCCGCTATCATCCTAGGCTAGCCGCCACCACCTCGTCATCCGCGCCGAGCAGCCATGGAGGACTCGCTCCGAACTTCGGGCTCCGCCACACTCCGGGCAGCAGCAGGCGCCGGGCAGACGAGGGGGAAGGCACCGAGCGGCAGGAGTCGGGAACCACCGACAGACCCCCACCCAAACTGTTCTCTAAAAGAAACACGGAAGGAGGCAATCAAAACCTGGCTTCTGTAGACACTCAGTTTTCAGGCACTCCTGGGCCCTCAAGTTCTCCTTTGGCCCCGTTTCAGCCCAGGAGCCCTTCGCCAAGGGACAGCAGAAGGCCCGATAAGGTGCAGCTCTGATTACTGATCAGTGCCCAGCTGAAGGTCACTGGGCATTTGCAGGCACAGGGGAGGGCCGTCCCGCGCGTTCACGCCTGTATCCGCTTCCACCAACGCCCGAGCCTCACTCCCTTAGCTCCCGATTTCCACCGACCACTTCCACACCAGCTCTGCAAACCCGAAACGCTCCGCACGGGCGCTTCTTCCTCCACGCGGCCTCCAGGGCCCAGAACTGACGGCGCTCCGCCAGGTCTTCCAGGTCGACCCCGACGTCGCGGCTTGTCCCTCCCCAGGGTGCGCCGTGCCCCGTGGACCGGTGTCCCCGCCCGGCACGCGGGGGCCGTGGGGAGTCCGCCGCCGCCCCGGGGCCCAGCCCTGACCGCCCCGCTCGCTCCCACACGCGAACCTGTTGCCGCGGAAGAAACGTGCGAAGCCCCGGCCCCCAGCGCAGGGCGCGCCCTTCGGCGCAGCGGCGGCGACAGCCCGCGTCCCGGTTTCCAGCGGGGGGGGGGGGGGCGGCTTATTAACGCTCCAGCGCCGTGGGGACCCCGGAAGGTGCCACCGGGGGGGGGGGGGGGAAGCCACGACGGACCAGCTGCCAGGCTGCCGGCCGCGGGGTCGGCGCGGCGGGGAGGGCCGCGGCCTCCGTGCGTCCCGGGGCCGAGCGCGGCGCGCCCCGCGGGTCTCGGGCGTCCAGGCCGGGAAACTTTTCCGTCCGGGGCCCGCGTCCGCACGCGCACGGGGCGGAAGAGGCAAAGGAGGCGCCCGAGCGGCTCGCGGGCCGCGGCGCCCCGGCCGGGCCCTACCTTGATGTGGAAGCGGATGAGCGCCAGGCGGATGCAGTGGGCCATGCAGACCGGCGGCAGGAACCAGACCTTGGGCGGCGGCGTGCCCTTGTTCTGGACGTGGCTGACGATCTGCTGCGCCGTCTGGCGCTCGTTGCCCTGCCGCTTGACCCACTCGTGCAGCCGGGCCTTCTCCAGCGCGCCGTTGAAGAAGACGAAGAGCTCGATGTTGCCGTTGAAGCAGGCCTTGGCCAGCGCCGCCAGGTAGCCGAGCATGTGGTTCCACTGGCCGCCGCTCACCCAGTCCGTGTAGAAGCCGCCGTACAGGCGGTGCAGGCAGTTGTCGGCGTCGATGAGGAGGCGCAGCGGCGTCTGCGGGGGCCGCTGCCGCCCGCCGCCCACCAGGCTGCCCCGCGCCAGCTTCTGCAGCTCCACCGGCACCACGGCGCTCGGGCAGTGTTTCTCGATGTAGTCCTGGAAGCCCTGCACGCCCATGGCGGCGGCGGGGGGCGGGCGGGCCCGAGGCGGCGGCGGGCCCGTGGCGCTCGGCCGTCGGCGGGCTGGCGGGCGGCGGCGGGGTCGGCGGGGCGCGCGGGAGGCCGGGCGGCGGCGGCGGCGGCGGGCGGAGGCCGGGCGGGCGGGCGGGCGGGCGGCGCGCTAGGGGCGGCTGGGGCGAGTCGGGGGCGCGCTCATGGCCGCCGCGGCCGCCATGTGCTGCTGCCTCCCAGGGCCATGTCTGGGGAGGGATCTGCCGCCGCCGCCGCTGCCGCCGCTCCGAGGCCGAGGCTGAGGCTGCCGCTCGGCGGGCGGGCGGGCGGGGCGCGGGGCGGGGGGCGGGCCGGCCGCGCTGACGTACGGCCGGCGCGGCGCGGGAAGGACGCCCGGCGGGCCCGGCGGAAGGGGCGGCGCCGGGAGCGCGGCCGGGGAGAGCCCGGGGCGGCGCGCGGGGCGGGCCCGCCGCGGCCGTTGGCGCGGGTGGGTTGCGGGCCGCGCACGCCGGGGTCACGGGCGCCCCGCGCCGTGGGGCGTCTCTGCGGCCGCGGACGTGGAGAAGCGGGTCGAGCGGCTCCCTGCGGGCCGGACGAGGCGGGTCGAGGCGGGGGCGTGAGGAGGAGAAGGCGGCCGCGGCCGCCCCCTGTGAACCCGGCTCCGGACGCCGGCCTCGGAGACGTGCCGGCCCGTTCTGTCGGCCGAAGGCCAGCGGGATTTTCAGCGGACTTAGATCAACTCTCGGGCTTCTGGTGGGTCCTGCGGACAGGCCGGGCGGGCGCCTCCTCGGGACACCGCCTGCTCCGCTGGTCCCGGAGCAGCTCCTTCCGGAAGGACATCTCAGGTCGGGTCCCGGAGCAGCCTCTTCTGGAAGGACATGTCAGGTTGGGTCCCGGAGCAGCTCCTTCCAGAAGGACTTCTCACGTTAGATCCCTGAGGAGCCTGTTCTGGAAGGACTTCTGAAGTTGGGTCCCGGAGCAGCTCCTCCTGGAAGGACTTCCCAGGTTGGGTTCTGGAAGGACATCTCAGATTGGGTCCCGGAGCAGCTCCAAGGACTTCCCAGGTTGGGTCCCGGAGCACCTCCTTTTGGAAGGACTTCCCAGGCTGGGTCCCTAGCAGCTCCTTCTGAAAGGTCTTCTGAGGTTGGGTCCCGGAGCAGCTCCTTCTGGAAGGACTTCTCAGATTGGGTCCCAGAGTAGCTCGTTCTGGAAGGACTTCTCACTTTAGGTCCCGGAGGGGTCTGTTCTGGAAGGACTTCTCAGGTTGGGTCCTGGAGCAGCTCCTTCTGGAAGAGCTTCCCAGGTTGGGTTGTGGAAGGGCATCTCAGGTTGGGACCTAGAGTACCTCCTTCTGGAAGGACATCCCAGGTTGGGTCCTGGAGCAGCCTCTTCTGGAACAACTTCCCAGGTTGGGTCCTAAAACAGCTTTTTCTGAAAGGACTTCTCAGGTCGGGTTCTGGAGCAGCCTCTTCTGGAAGGACATCTCAGGTTGAGTCCCAGAGTACCTCCTTCTGGAAGGACATCTCAGGTTGGGTCCTGGAGCACCTCCTTTTGGAAGGACTTCCCAGGCTGGGTCCGTAGCAGCTCCTTCTGAAAGGTCTTCTGAGGTTGGGTCCCGGAGCAGCTCCTTCTGGAAGGACTTCTCAGGTTGGGTCCCAGAGTAGCTCATACTGGAAGGACTTCTCAGGTTGAGTGTACCCCAAAGCACTACCATGAGTGCTTTCACCAAGAGGTCAGAGTGGCTGTCCTGGCTTAGCCAGGGGCGCACTGCTCTCCCAGGGCCCAGGTCTGAACGTGCCAGAGGAGGTAGTGTCCATCAGGTTGGCCGACGCCCTACACGGGGAGCCCCACAGCACAGGGGTGCAGGCCCAACGCACCCGTCTCTGCAGCCTCCCACTGGCCCCACCCTCAAGACCCCGGTAATTGTTCAGTTGTTTTAAATTATCTTGTTTTGCAAGGTTTTGTCAAACATTGAGAGAGTAATATATCAGCAGCATGTATCTGCTAGTCATACACAATAAAATTATTTTGCAAAAAAAAAAAAGGAAGAGGTCAGTTCAGTACTGAATGTATATTGGGCTTCAAGCATACTTTAAAAAAAATAAAAGAGATTAATGTCTTTCAGAATGAAGACTTTAGAAATCCAGACCTCTTGAGAGTTTCTAAGTGTCTTTGTTCTTATCTGCAGCCCTCTCATCCGTTCTTTTCCTGGAGAAGCCTCTGGATAGGAGTAAGATGCAGCTCAAACTTAAGGCCCAGGTGTGCCCCGCCGAGACCTGGAGCCAGCACCCACCGAGTTAGTCCATGCGGGCTCGGCGGTGGCCCCAGGCGTGCGGTCCACGCAAAGGCAAATTGAAGGTTTACTCTTCTTACGACTGCACCTCCCAATGCAGGCCGCCATGATAGCTGATTAAATGAAATATTCTTGGATATTGCAGTAAAAAGCTTTAATTTTTAAAAAAGGGGATGTGGCAAGTTAAGGCATTTTCCTATGCATACATTTAAAGATGAAGCAGGATTGCCTGTTATTAGGAAATAAACACAGCTATTTAAAGCCATGTTAAAAACTAACAGTTAAGAGGGCACTGCAGAAAAATCCAATTTTCCTCCTACAACCCACTGTGGGTTCAAAAGATAAATTTGTAGCACTGCCTTCTATATATTTACCTTCACTGTGCACTTGCTTTTACTTTACTTTTTTTGAATGCTTTAGAACCAATAACCTGGGATTTTGTGAATAAATGTATTTTCACCTTCAGATCAGTGTAGAATACAAAGGTTCTGGAGTCTGACCACCAAACCTGTCTCTTTCTAACTCCTGTGCCTTTGGGAAAATTACTGAACCTTTTAGAACCCAGGTTTTTATCATCTGTAAAATAAGGATATAAACAGTACTTACTCATAGGTTGTTATAAGGATTAAACAGTATAATCTGTTGCCTCCCATACAGCAAATGCTCAATAAATGTTGGCTTTTGTAATTATTATTTCCAAATATTACGACTGTAAAGAGTTTACACTTGAGTTAACTGGGCCAGTTGTTTTACATTTTGAAAGTTTGAAATATAAACGCTTAAAAGCTTCCAGTTCATTTTCATCAACATAGCTCATTTATGTTTACTGTCCCTAGTTAACTGTGTGTTGTTCACCTTTTTAAACCATGCATCCTTTTATTTATTTATTTATTTATTTATTTTAGTAATAATAAATGGCTCACAAAATGCTTGGCTGACAAACATTTTAAATTATCTGTATCCTTAGTTCAAATTCAAGCATTGGTTGAAAATAAAGTCCTTAAATGTCAAGGTAAAAGCAAACATCTGTATTTGAAATTCAATGAAAAGATATTTCTTCTTGGGTCCACAGTATATATGGCAGGTGATGGTTAGAAACTTTCATTTCCAACCACTTTATCTTTGGACATTTCACTTAGAACAGAAAGCTTTAAATTCACACACAAAAATTGCCACACAACTGAGAAAAAGAAATCTGAAAATAAACAAAAATACTAGAAAGGACATGGCCCCATCGTCACAAAAACTGCAAAAAGAAAAAAAAGTTAAGATTAATGGGCAAAGACAGCCCACCCATGGTGTCTGGAAATTATCAATGTCTGGCAAACTAATAGCAAAAATTATTTTCAGCTCTTTAACCAATTCAACCAATTTGGTTTTTAAATCAATTTCACCTACAGCCCCCTATGAGAAAGTAGTGGCTGTCTTATTTAAGCGATTCATTCCAAACAGGTGTTTTATAGTAGAGTGATAGCTTTAATTACCGTTCTACTTAGTTGAGGCTTGTATCCACCTACAATAAAAGGCGAGTTTTCAGTTTTTCGAGTAAGGTGCTGGAAACCTGCGCTCTCACTCTCACATCAATATTGGGAGAACAGCAGGCTGGGGCTGTGACCACCTAAGAGAGAAAATTAATCCATATTTGGGATTTGAACCTGTATCCTTCACCCAGCACCAGGCCGTAATCTGCTAGTTAATTGTCAACTTAAATTACCTGGAAGAGTACATGCTGACCTTTACAGTCTTTGGTTTTGGGTTTCGTTTTTGCTCTACTTTGAAATTTTTAAAAGTGCTTTTTTATCTTCATTTATGTGGATGAAAACTTTTGTTCTCTTCACAGGTGTGGTGTTCATGGTTCTCAAGCAGCAGTGCACTTACAGTTTTAAATGTAAGTCAATGAGAAAATATAAGCACATTTTTATAAATTCACATTTCTGGAATTATTCACTCAGCTAGAGACATTGCACTCTGTAAATCACTGTAATGGCCCCATTTGAGGAACGGCAGTTGGCTATTTTCTGGTCCCTTTCTCTGTGAAGACCGCAAGGGACTGCCACATTCTCTCTGCCACTCGCGGGAATGCCCAGAAGCCTTGGCAATACCTCTTGGGCATCTGGGGCCACGTCCCCTCATCCCGACTCGGGCCTCATACCCTCTCTTGACCCCTGCCCTCACCATTTCCTTACTTTGCTGCTTATGGGCTAAAGGGAAAGGGAAAGGATGGAAGAAGAGAAAGATGAGCTCCTGACTGCTCACACTGGAATGTGCTGGTGGAAAGGTGCTCTACCTTTATCCCCGCTGTGACTCCAGCGATACAGGCTGTTGGGAAGAACGAGTTTCTCTCGTGAGTGAACTGAGGTTAATTCCCCTCTGGAATGGAATGGATCAGAAATGAGGGGGAGCGACCCTCACGATGACCCCAAGGTGTTTAAGTGTTTGCACGCTTGGAGCACAGTCACGACGGGTGGGTCAGGAGCTGGTCACGCGGTGCCAGCGTGCCAGCAGGTGGGCCCTTGTTCTAAACGACCTTCAGTCACCACGTCCGTCAGAGCTGCCCTGCCCGATGCTGTGACCTAAACGGAGACAGTGACCGACAGGCACACTTCTGAACCCTTGACAAAATGTATTTCATAGTCCAAACAATTGGCTGATGAATTACCTTTCTTTCCCTTCAAATTGTCAGAAGTCATTGTGTCAATAACAAGGTATCTCAAAAACACAAAGCCGTCAACATCATGGCTTGTTCTTGAGACTGATTTGAAAATGAGGATTCAGTTCTGCAGGGGCGCTGGAGGGGAAGATACCAGCCTGGGTGCCAGATGTGCTCCTGGCCACCGAGATCTGAGCACACCGGAAAACCATGGACTCGCCGCCCTCAGCTTCCAAGGCTGCTTTCAGAGGTCTCTCCTCAACAGGGGTTTCTCGGGCCTTAGGATAGTGTCAAGAAGCAGGAAGGAAGATGTTAAGATCAAATACCCCTTCCAGAAGGGACAGGAAGAGTAACAGTTTGGGAACTCTTCTTCAGAACTGCTGCCACGAACAGCTACAAGCATCACTGGACTGTTAGAGCTGGAGGAGCCCTTACCTACCGATTCACCCACTGCTTTTATAGATCAGGGAGTGGGGAGCACGCAGGAAGAATGGCTTTCTCCGTAGTCGAAGTCGATTGGGTGAAAGACTGAACTGAAGTAGAGAACAGGCACGCTCACAGGCTCCTCCCTGAGGTGGGCCCAGGTCAGCTGTAGGGATAGAGGTGAAAGGCCCGTGGGGAGGGAGCCGTGCACAGCCACACATTGTGACGCTATCAGGTCCGTCAGTCGACACCCTTGCCCAGAAATGAGGAGGAGGAGGAGAGGGGCTCAGTTACCTGGAGCGCAGCAGCTGAGATGGGTGGGGTGTCCCTCCTGGTGACCGGGGCCTTTTCTCATGAAATGCCATGTGCACTTAGGAGCTCAGTCCCTCGTGGGGATCCGACGGGACTGCTACAAAGAGCCTCCCCGTAGGCCGCTCTCACCAGCCCTCGGAGCTTGGCCTTGTGGGGGGAGCAGGGCCACTGTCTCCACCACTGCCCTTGGCATTGCACAGGTTTTAGCCTCAGTTTTCATTTTCAGTCCGGAAGAGCACTGCCTGCGCGTCTGGATGCGCTTTACACACCATAGTCACCAAACTTGGGCCCAGGTGTATTTGAGCTGATTCCAGAAATATTTATGCCCAAGTGAGAAGCGATATCTCCCTGGAACACTTGCGCTGGGAGCCGTGGGTCCCACGGGCAGCTCCGGAGGCACTCCCAGCACCTGGGCAGTGGGCAAGGCTCTGGAGTAAGTGGGCGGGCTTCCACAGGACCATTCGGAAAGATGACATATATTCCCTCTTACCCTTTTATCTGGATAAAAAGAACTTTATAGTCAAACCGTAAACACTGCCTGAAGGAATCTTCAGGATTAACTTATTTTTTAGTAAACTACATTCATTATTTTTATTAATTTTTTTATTTTTTTAAAGTACCAAAAAACACCAAATGCAAACATTCTTAACCTTTGATCATTCCGTTCTACGTGTATAATCAGTATACATTCATTTTTAAATATGCTATATTTTATTGATAAAATATGCTACAAATCAAATGAGGAATTTAATTTTTTAACCAGGAACTCCCATTCATGAACACAAAACCGTTTTTAAAATTTGATTAATTAGAAACTACTCTCCTTTCTCTTTATTGTTGGAGAATGTGTTTGGTGCCTAAGTGATCCTTGGGCTGTGTCTTCCTCCTGCACTTTTGGCAGAAAATGGAAACGTGCAGCAGTTAGGGCATGTGGTGGTTTTAAAATATGTCCAAATTGTAACACTCCTCCCTTCAGAAAGTGGAGTTAAATTCCTGTTGCCTTTGAGCATGGGCAAACTTACTGACTCATTTTTTAAATTTAATTTACTTTTATTTTTTTCCAACCTTCCCACTTCACCCTCCCCCATCCCCTGTAACCACTAATCTACTTTCTATGTCTACAAATTTTCTATTTCTAGTCATTTAAGCTAGAAGCTGATTTTTGTTAAATGGTCTAATGTATTTGTGCAAGCCATAAACCATTTCTAGGAGGAGCAATTCTTTCATTCTAGGGCAGCACCCAGGCCTGGCCAGCCTGGGACGCAGGAACCTAATTTCCTGCTGGGCGCACAGGCTCTCCTGAAAACCGAGCTGAGAGTGCCCGCCCAGGCCTGAGACCCTGTTGCCCCAGGAAGATCTGAGTTTTGTGGTGCTGGGGGAATGCAAGCACCTCTGGAAGGCAGGGGCAAGTTATGCCTCAAGTGAAAATGCCATCGGGATGGAGCAGTGCCCTGAGCAGCGCTGCCTGGGAAAGTGGAAGGCCCAACAGCGGCCCCCTGGGCCCCTTCTTTCCATTGTTTCCTGCCCTTCCCTCACGCCAGGTCCTAGGTGTGTGCTCAGGGAGAGCTGGTTCAGCCTGTGAGCTGGGGCCTGGGATGTCCATTTGCTCACTAATGTGCACACAAGTAAGGATTTCAGCACACATATTTATGACATTGCCTGTTATTTGTTCATAAAGAGAATCATTAAACCAGGAAGCACTGTATGACGTAAAATAATCAAAATGTCCATGTCACTACAAAAGGAAAGATCATAGACTTAACAATTGTTTTAGTTTTCCAGCTGCTAAAACAAATACTATCCAATTGGAATAGATTATAACAGGAATCTGTTGGCTCACAGTTTTGAGTCTAGGCAAAGTCCAAAATTGAGGGGTCAGCAAGGCAGCGTGGAAGTGTGGCATCCTGGGGCTGGCTGTCATTGATTCTTGGATTTTCTGTCACACGGCAATACCCATGCCAATGTCTTCTCTTTTCTCCTTGAGATTCTGTTGACCTCTGATTTCTTGCTCTTCCCATGGCTTCTCTTTCCACATCCAATTTCCTTTGCTTATAAGAACTTCAGTCACCCTGGCAGAAGGCCAGCTGCCTTCAGTGTGGGCACAGCGTAATTTTTAACGTCTGCAAAGGTCCTATTTACAGATGGACCAGGGGTTGGGACCTGAGCATGCCTTTTGTAGGGGGCATGATTCAATCCCCAATAATAATGATATTACCCTAACAATTACTTTTCTTGAGCTGCACTGTTCCATAGGTCTTTTTTGTCCTCTGCTGTCTAATATAGTGACAATTAGCCCCATGTGGGTCTTAAACACTTTTAATGTGGCTAATACAACTGAAGGGTTACGTCTTAAATTTCCTTTAACATAATTTGAATGGCCCCGTGTGGCTAGTGGTTTGCATATCGGGGACCTTAATGCTTACAGTAATAACTGAATGACTGCACCAGCCTATCCTCATATTAAGTTGCACTTATGGTAATTTGTTCAATAAATGTATTAGTAATGCCTCAATATAATAAAACATTTTTGCAATGCTTTACAGTCTATAAATTGCCTTTCCAATTCAAAACTCCCTTCTACTCTGTGATGGTTGGCTGCTTAGATACGTTAAAAATGTGAAAATTATAAAATGTCTAATTCCTCAACTTTCAATTCTGCAGACTACACCAACTCTACCACATAGTTTCTAGACCTCTTACCACCTGGAACCCATGCTACCGGGTATCTTTCCAGTGTGTCGGTATCCTTAAGGATGCCAGATGCCAGGCTCAAGTTGGTCAGTGCACAGGGAGACTGACTTCCTGAGATCTGGGTAGGTCAGAGTATGCAGCCTAACACTATGTTAACCATTGTAGGAGACATCACTCAGTCTGCTTAGGTAAGCACCAGATGATATGAAAAGACCAAACAAAACCTCACACTTGGATATGCATGATTGCCTAATACATTGTACCAATTTAGGCTCTTTATCACAGGCAAGAAAAAGAATTCTTCCAAATAAAAGCAAAAGATATTTATTACAAAGATAGTAGGAATTCATAGGTTAGTGAGAACATTGGAGAACCAGGATTAGAAATGGACAAGAACTAGCAATGAGAGGCAACAATATGGGATAAAATGGGGTGCTGAATATGGCATGAATGAGCTCTAATCCTTTCTTATCCTGTGATCACTAGCTTGAGATTTAAAGTCATGGGAAAATGAGTAGAATGGACTAAACCCATCTAACATAAGGTAGAGCCCTCACCCAACTTCTGCCCCAACAATATCAAAAGAGCCCAACTATGTTCCAGTAAGATGGTGGAATAGGATAAGTTGAATTACCCCCTGCTCCAAGGAACAGTTAGAGGAGTGACAAGAGGGCAACTGAGATGGCAGTTTCAGGGTGTAGGTGATCTGGGAGCGTCTTCTACACCACTTAGGGAGGCCCGGTTACAAAAGTTGAATTGGGATGCAAATAACCAGAGACAGTCCAGCTAGTGAAACAGCCTAACATGCCCCTCTCCAAGCAAAAGTCCAGAGCCCTCAGGAGTGCATGGACAGGGAGACAGAGACCAGGAGCCATCCCGTAAATCCAAAGCTACTGAAGGAAATCAACATCCAAAGTAACCCTATCAGGGTATTTACATGCCTCAAAGATGCAGAAGATCACTAAGCATATGAAAATGCAAACAGATATAACCCAGCCTAAAGACCAAATTAAAACACCAGAAGAGACAGAGGCTTTGGAACAACTAATCAAAGATGTTCATCTAACTCTACAAATAAAATTAGTGGGATGTCCAATGACATAAAGGAGATCAAGAAGAGAGTGGAAGAGCATAAAGAGGAATTTGAAAGAATAAGAGGAAAAATAGGAAGTATCACAGAGATTTAAGATGCTGTAGACAAAATAAAAAATATACTAGAGACAAAACAGCAGATTTGAACAGGCAGAAGAAAGAATAAGCAAACAAGGGGACTGGACAACTGATTTCACACAGAAAAGAGCAAATGGCAAAAAAAAAAAAAGAAAAAAAGAAAAATTTGAATTGGATCTCAGGAATATCATGGACAAAATAAAGCACAGAAATATAAGAATCATTGGTGTCCCAGAAGGAGAAAAGAAGAGTAAAGGGTTAGGAAGATTAATTGAGGATATAATGGGGGAAACTTCCCAATCCTTATAAAAGACATAAATATGAACTCAGAGAAACCCAATGAACTCCAAATGGAATAAATCCAAATAGGTCTACCCCAAGACACATAGTAATCAGTCTGTCAAAGGTTGAAGAGAAGCAGAAAATCTTGAAAGCAACAAGAGAAAATCTACTACATACAAGGGGAACCACATAAGACTGAGTTCAGACTACTCAACTGGCAATATGGAGGCCAGAAGGCAGTGGCATGATATATTTAAGATCCTGAATGAGAAAGACTTCTAGCCAAGAATTCTGTACTCAGCCAAATTGTCCTTCAAATCTGAGGGAGAGATTAACATTTTCACAGACAAATGCTGAGAGAAGTTGTCAATAAGATACTGGCCCTATAGCAAATACTAAAGAGAGTTCTGCCAGCTGAAACAAACAAAAAAGACAGGTTGGCACAGAACTGAAGAGTACCAGTAAGGGTAACTTAAAGGATAAAAAGAGAAAGAGGGAAAAGAACATGTAGATCTGACAAATAAAATCCGAAGGATAAGATGGTGAATTCAAGAAATGCCTTTACAGTAATGACTTTGAATGTTGACAGACTAAACCTACCAATTAAAAGATACAGATTGGCAGAATGGATTAAGAAATATAACCCAGCTATATGCTGCTTGCAAGAGACTCATCTTAGACACAGGATAACAATAGACTGAAAGTGAAAGGGTGGAAAAAGATGTTCCATGCAAGCTGAAACCAAAAGAAAACAGGAGTAACTATACTAAGATTAGACAAAATACTTTAAATATAAAGACATCATAAGAGACAAAGAAGGACACGATATGTTAATAAAAGGAACAATTCACCCAGAAAAATATAATAATCTTGAATACTTATGCTCCCAATTAAGCAGCTCCAAAGCACATGAGGCAAACATTGGTAAAGCTGAAGAGAGCAATAAATGTTTCAACTATAATAGTAGGAGACTTCAATACACCACTCTCCTCTGCAGATAGAACAACCAGACAGAGGATCAGCAAGGCAATAAAGAACATAAACAATGTGATAAATGAATTAGACTCAACAGACATATATAGGTCATTATACCCCAAAACATCAGGATATACATTCTTCTTTAATGCTCATGGGCCATTCTCCAGAACAGATCATATGCTGTTGTACAAAACATGTCTTTATAAATTTAAGAACATTGAAATTGTTCAAAACACTTTCTCTGATCACAAAGGACTGAAGCTGGAAATCAATAATCACCAAAGAACAGGAACATTCACAAATATATGGAGATTAAATAACACACTGTTAAATAACCAGTGGGTCAAAGAAGAAATTGCTGCAGAATATGGTAGCTATCTGAAGATGAAGGAAAATGAGAATACAATATATCAGAACTTACGAAATGTGGCAAAGGCTTTGCTGAGAGGGAACCTTAATGCCCTAAATGCTTATATTAAAAAAGAAGAAAAAGCAAAAATTGAAAACTTAACTGCTCACCTGGAGGAACTACAGAAAGAATAGCAAACTAACCCCAAAGCAAATACAGGAAGAGAAATTACAGAGATTAAAGCAGAGTTAAATGAATGGGGGAACAAAATAACAATAGAAAAGATCAATAAAACCAGAAGCTGGTTCTTTGAAAACATCAATAAAAGTGATGGACCACTAGCAAGGCTGACAAAGAAAAAGAGAGAGAGGATGCAAATAAACAAAATCAGAAATGAGAGAGGGGGTGGTTACCACAGGCTCTGAAGAAATAAAAAAAAAATCATAAGAGGATACGATGAGCAACTATATGCCAATAAGCTAGACAACTTAGATGAAATGGGTAAATTCCTAGAAACACACAAACAAGCTACACTGACTCAGGAAGACACAGAAGATCTCAGCAAACCAATCACAACTAAAGATATTGAATCAGTCATCAAAAGTTTCCTACAAAGAAAAGCCCAGGTCCAGATGGCTTCACAGGGGAATTTTATGAAACATTCCAAAAGAACTGACACCAATCCTGCTCAAACTTTTCCAAAAAATTAAGAAAAATGGAACACTACCTAACACATTTTATGAAGCTAACATCATTTTAATGCCAAAAACTGGGCAAAGATGCTGTAAAGAAAGGAAAACTACAGGCCAATCTCTCTAATGAACATAGATGCAAAAATTCTTGACAAAATACTAGCAAATCAAATCCAGCAACACATTAAAAGAATTATGCGCCATGACCAAGTGGGTTTTATACTGTGAATGGAAGGATGGTTGAACAGAAGAAAGTCAATTACTGTAATACAGCACATAAACAAATTGAAAGGGAAGAATCACATGATCATCTTAATTGATGCTGAAAAAGCATTAGACAAAATTCAACATCCTTTTTTGATAAAAACACTTCAAAAGGTAGGAATCAAAGGTAGCTTCCTCAATAGGATAAAGGGCATATATGAAAAACTCACAGCCAGCATATACCAATGGTGAGAGACTGAAAGCTTTCTCCCTAAGATTTGGAATGAGACAAAAATGCCCTCTGTCACCATTATTATTCAACATCATGCTAGATATTCTAGCTAGAGAAATCAGGCAGGAAAAAGAAATAAAACACATCCAAATTGGAAAGGAAGAAGCAAAACTTTCATTATTTGCAGATGACGTGATACTATACCTAGAAAATTCTGAGAAATCTACAACAAAGTTACTTGAGCTTATAAATTCAGCAAGGTGGCAAGATATAAAATTAATGTGCAAAACTCAGTGATGTTTCTGTACACGAGCATTGAGCAAACTGAGGAATCAATTAAGAAAACTTCCATTTAAAATAGCAACTAAAAGAATCAAGTAGCTAGGAATGAACTTAACTAGGGACAGAAAGAGCTCAAGCACAGAACACTATATAACATTGCTAAAAGAAAGTAAAGAAGGCCTAAATAAGTGTAGAGGCATTCCCTGTTCATGGATGGGGAGGTTAGATGTAGTGAAGATATCAATTCTACCCAAATTAACCTACAGATTCAATGCAGTGCCAACCAAAATTCCAATGGCCTACTTTAAAGACTTGAAAAACCTAGTTACCAAATTCATCTGAAAGGGAAAGAGACCCCAAATAGCTAAAAGCATCCTTAAAAAGAAGAATGAAGTGGAAGGGTTAACACTTCCTGATTTTGAAACTTATTATAAAGCCATGGTGGTTGAAACACCATGGTATTGGCATAAAGAAAGAAGTATTGACCATTAGATTCAATAAATGGGCATAGGAGAACTGGATATCAAGAATGAAAGAAGACCCTTACCTTACGTCCTATACAAAAATTAACTCAAAGTGGATCAAACATCTAAATATAAGAACCAGTGCCATAAAGCTTCTAGAAGAAAATGTAGAAGACATCTTCAAGACCTAGAATAGGATATAGCTTCCTAAACTTTACACCCAAAGCACAAGCAATAAAAGAGAAAATAAATAAATGGGAACTCCTCAAAATCAAATGCTTTTATGACTCAAAAGACTTTGTCAAAAAGACGAGCAGACAGCCAACTTAATGGGAGAAAATATTTGGAAATCACATATCAGATAAAGTTTGATATCCTGTATACATAAAGAAATCATACACTCAACAACAAAAGAACAACAATATGGGCTAAAGATATGAGTAGGCATTTTTCTGAAGAGCAAATACAGATGGCTAAAAGAGCCCATGAAGAGATGTTCATTTTCATTGGCTATAAGAGAAATGCAGATCAAGACTACAATGAGATATGACCTCACACTTTAAGAATGGCTGCGGTTAAACAAACATGAAGCTACAAATGTTGGAGAGGATGTGGAGAAATTGGGACACTTATGCACTGCTGGTGGGGATGTATAATGATGCAGCCACTATGTTAGACAATTTGGTGGTTCCTTAGGAAACTAAATATTGAGTTGCCCCATGACCCAGCAATATCACTACTGGAAAAGATAAGTCCTGAAATGTAGAGGGGCCAGCCTCTCTAGAACATCAACTATCCCATCTCCCTGTCCCATATTATCAACAGTCCCTTCCAACATGGAAAAGTTAGAGGGGGCAAAGCCTAGATACCCCTAAAGAGTGGGAGAAAAATCAAAGGTGATGGTGGAGTTATACAGAGAAAGTAGGGTTTAGCAAATGAGTATAATTCCTGAATCATTATATTAATATTTTTAGTCTCCAGTATCTTAGAGTAGCTAAAAGTAAAAACCTAAAATTGTGGAATTGTAGCTCATACCGGACTCTGAAATCTGTTCTACAACTAATTGTTGCAATGTGCTTTAAAATTTATTACTTTTTTGTATATATGTTATGTTATTTTTTTGCAAAAAAGAAAAAAGTCAATAGTGATGATTAAAGAATTGTAATAAATAAATAAATAAATAGAGACCAATTAAAAGAGAAGATTTAAATAAGACTCAATGTCTTGTAGTATAATATCCAAAATATCCAGGTTTCAATCATGCATCATACCAAGATATAGGGAAACTCAATTTAAGTGAAAAAAAAAAAAAGATAATCAATACATGCCAAAGTTGAGACCACAGAGATGCTAGATTTGAGAATTTTAGACAGACATCATAAAAATGCTGCATCAACCATTTATGAACACACTTCAAACAAATGAAATAACCACATTTATCTGGAAGGGCAGGGTGCCCCGAATAGCTAAAAATATTCTGAGAGAAAGAAAAATGAAGTTGGAGTTCTCACACTACCTGACTTTAAGGCATATTACAAAGCTACAGTGCTCAAAACACCATGATACTGGCATAAAGATAAATATACTGACCAATGGAATAAAATAGAGTGTTCAGATATAGACCATCTCATCTATGGACAATTGATCTTTGAGAAGGCAGTCAAGCCAACTCACCTAGGACAGAAGAGTCTCTTCAATAAATGGTGCCTATAGAACTGGATGTCCATATGTGAAAGAATGAAAGAGGATCCATATCTCACACTCTGTACAAAAATTAACTAAAAATGTATGAAAGGGCTCCCGCCGCCAGCCAGCCCTCCTCTCCCTCTTTCTCCGCCGGCGGCGCTCCCGCTGCCATCTTGCCCTCCTCTTCCCCCTTCAGCTCCGGCGGTGCTCCATCCGCCATCTTATCCTTCCCTTTCTCCTCCTGCTCCGGCGGCTCTCCAACCACCACCATGCCCTCTTCCACCTTCACCGGCTCCTCCGCCACCATCCTCGACAGCCTTGCCACCCTCACCTTTCCTCCTCCAGAACAGCTACTGGGGGAGTGGAGACGATACAGAACAGCTCCTGGAGACACGACAGAGATCAAAGGGATGGTGTACCCCATCCTGGAACGGCTGACTGTCTGGGAGAACCAGCTCCGGTGAGATCGCCGAGGGGCACGGGCTTTCCTGGGAGGGACGGCAAGCGGCCAGAGTCCCTCCCTTCCTCCTTCCAAGGCCAGCTGGCAAAATTGGGCAGGCGGTCCTCTCGGGCCATGGCGGCTGGCGCCCCCACCATGCGAGGCCCCCCGGACCAACTGAGAGAGTTGGGTCGGAAATTCCCAGACTGCGGAGAACGGTGTCCGGGGGGGTCTCCCTTCCAAACACGTGACTCCCCAGTCCGGCTGGGAACGGTGCACTCTCCCGGGCTGCGGCGGCTGGCGCCCTCCCGCCACGCTTGGCGCCCCGGGCCAACTAGGAAATTCAGTCGGGCGCTCTCCCGGGCTGCAGTGGCCGGCAACCTTCCCCGCGTTCAGACCCCTGGGCCGGCTGGCACTCTTCCAAGCCATTTCGGCTGGTGAACCTCCCCGACGGTGAGAGTTTTCCAAAGTTAAAGGACCCACAGCACCTTTTACTGGTGGGACCCGCAGACAGATGAGCGCCACGAGCGCCACCTACTGGGCAGGATAAGAAAAACAGAGCCCAGAGATTTCACAGAAAAATCTTTCAACCTGCGGGGTCTTACACCCAGGGAAATCTGATTAAATGCCCAGACGCCAGCAGAAGATAATGGATCACGCTCAGAAAATTGAAAATATGGCCCAGTCAAAGGAACAAACCAATAGTTCAAATGAGATACAGGAGCTGAGACAACTAATGCTGAATATACAAACAGAAATGGAAAACCTCTTCAAAAACGAAATCGATAAATTGAGGGAGGACATGAAGAAGACATGGGCTGAACATAAAGAAGAAATAGAAAAACTGAAAAAACAAATCACAGAGCTTATGGAAATGAAGGATAGTGTAGAAAAGATGGAAAAAACAATGGATACCTACAATGATAGATTTAAAGAGACAGAAGATAGAATTAGTGATTTGGAAGATGGAACATCTGAATTCCGAAAAGAAACAGAAACTATCGGGAAAAGAATGGAAAAATTTGAATAGGGTATCAGGGAACTCAAGGACAATATGAACCGCACAAATATACGTGTTGTGGGTGTCCCAGAAGGAGAAGAGAAGGGAAAAGGAGGAGAAAAACTAATGGAAGAAATTATCACTGAAAATTTCCCAACTCTTATGAAAGACCTAAAATTACAGATCCAAGAAGTGCAGCGCACCCCAAAGAGATTAGACCCAAATAGGCGTTCTCCAAGACACTTACTAGTTAGAATGTCAGAGGTCAAAGAGAAAGAGAGGATCTTGAAAGCAGCAAGAGAAAAACAGTCCATCACATACAAGGGAAACCCAATAAGACTATGTGTAGATTTCTCAGCAGAAACCATAGAAGCTAGAAGACAGTGGGATGATATATTTAAATTACTAAAAGAGAAAAACTGCCAACCAAGAATTCTATATCCAGCAAAATTGTCCTTCAAAAATGAGGGAGAAATTAAAACATTCTCAGACAAAAAGTCACTGAGAGAATTTGTGACCAAGAGACCAGCTCTGCAAGAAATACTAAAGGGAGCACTAGAGTCAGATACGAAAAGACAGAAGAGAGAGGTATGGAGAAGAGTGTAGGAAGCAGGAAAGTCAGATATGATATATATAATACAAAAGGCAAAATGGTTGAGGAAAATATTATCCAAACAGTAATAACACTAAATGTTAATGGACTGAATTCCCCAATCAAAAGACATAGACTGGCAGAATGGATTAAAGAGCAGGATCCTTCTATATGCTGTCTACAGGAAACACATCTTAGAGCCAAAGATAAACATAGGTTGAAAGTGAAAGGTTGGGAAAAGATATTTCATGCAAATAACAACCAGAAAAGAGCAGGAGTGGCTATACTAATATCCAACAAATTAGACTTCAAATGTAAAACAGTTAAAAGAGACAAAGAAGGACACTATATACTAATAAAAGGAACAATTAAAGAAACATAACAAGAAAACATAACAATCATAAATATTTATGCACTGAACCAGAATGCCCCAAAATACGTGAGGAATACACTGCAAACACTGAAAAGGGAAATAGACACATATACCATAATAGTTAGAGACTTCAATTCACCACTCTCATCAATGGACAGAACATCTAGACAGAGGATCAATAAAGAAATAGAGAATCTGAATATTACTATAAATGAGCTACACTTAACAGACATTTATAGGACATTACATCCCACAACAGCAGGATACACCTTTTTCTCAAGTGCTCATGGATCATTCTCAAAGATAGACCATATGCTGGGTCACAAAGCAAGTCTTAACAAATTTAAAAAGATTGAAATCATACACAACACTTTCTCGGATCATAAAGGAATTAAGTTGGAAATCAATAATAGACGGAGTGCCAGAAAATTCACAAATACGTGGAGGCTCAACAACACACTCTTAAACAACGAGTGGGTCAAAGAAGAAATTGCAAGAGAAATTAGTAAATACCTCGAGGCGAATGAAAATGAAAACACAACATATCAAAACTTATGGGACGCAGCAAAGGCAGTGCTAACAGGGAAATTTATTGCCCTAAATGCCTATATCATAAAAGAAAAAAAGGCAAAAATTCAGGAATTAACTGTCCACTTGGAAGAACTGGAGAAAGAACAGCAAACTAACCCCAAAGCAAGCAAAAAGAAAGAAATAACAAAGATTAGAGCAGAAGTAAATGAAATTGAAAACATGAAAACAATAGAGAAACTCAGTAAGACCAGAAGTTGGTTCTATGAGAAAATCAATAAGATTGATGGGCCCTTAGCAAGATCGACAAAAAGAAGTAGAGAGAGGATGCAAATAAATAAGATCAGAAATGGAAGAGGAGACATAACCACTGACCTTACAGAAATAAAGGAGGTAATAACAGGATACTATGAACAACTTTATGCTAATAAATACAACAATTTAGATGAAATGGACGGGTTCCTGGAAAGACATGAAGAACCAACTTTGACTCAAGAAGAAATAGATGACCTCAACAAACAAATCACAAGTAAAGAAATTGAATCGGTCATTCAAAAGCTTCCCATAAAGAAAAGTCCAGGACCAGACGGCTTCACATGTGAATTTTATCAAACATTCCAGAAAGAATTAGTACCAACTCTCCTCAAACTCTTCAAAAAAATTGAAGTGGAGGGAAAGCTACCTAATTCATTCTATGAAGCCAACATCACCCTCATACCAAAACCAGGCAAAGATATTACAAAAAAAGAAAATGACAGACCAATCTCTCTAATGAATATAGATGCAAAAATCCTCAACAACATTCTAGCAAATCGAATCCAACAACACATTAAAAGAATTATACATCATGACCAAGTAGGATTCATCCCAGGTATGCAAGGATGGTTCAACATAAGAAAATCAATTAATGTAATACACCATATCAACAAATCAAAGCAGAAAAATCACATGATCATCTCAATTGATGCAGAGAAGGCATTTGACAAGATTCAACATCCTTTCCTGTTGAAAACACTTCAAAAGATAGGAATACAAGGGAACTTCCTTAAAATGATAGAGGGAATATATGAAAAACCCACAGCTAATATCATCCTCAATGGGGAAAAATTGAAAACTTTCCCACTAAGATCAGGAAAAAGACAAGGATGTCCACTATCACCACTATTATTCAACATTGTGTTGGAGGTTCTAGCCAGAGCAATTAGACCAGAAAAAGAAATACAAGGCATCAAAACTGGAAAGGAAGAAGTAAAACTATCACTGTTTGCAGACGATATGATACTATACGTCAAAAACCCAGAAAAATCCACAACAAAACTACTAGAGCTAATAAATGAGTACAGCAAAGTAGCAGGTTACAACATCAACATTCAAAAATCTGTAACATTTCTATACACTAGTAATGAACAAACTGAGGGGGAAATCAAGAAACGAATCCTATTTACAATTGCAACTAAAAGAATAAAATACCTAGGAATAAATTTAACTAAAGAGACAAAAAACCTATATAAAGAAAACTACAAAAAACTGCTAAAAGAAATCACAGAGGACCTAAATAGATGGAAGGGCATACCGTGTTCATGGATTGGAAGACTAAATATAATTAAGATGTCAATCCTACCTAAATTGATCTACAGATTCAATGCAATACCAATCAAAATCCCAACAACTTATTTTTCAGAAATAGAAAAACCAATAAGCAAATTTATCTGGAAGGGCAGGGTGCCCCGAATTGCTAAAAACATCTTAAGGAAAAGAAACGAAGCTGGAGGTCTCACGCTGCCTGACTTTAAGGCATATTATGAAGCCACAGTGGTCAAAACAGCATGGTATTGGCATAAAGATAGATATATCGACCAATGGAATCGAATAGAGTGCTCAGATATAGACCCTCTCATCTATGGACATTTGATCTTTGATAAGGCAGTTAAGCCAACTCACCTGGGACAGAACAGTCTCTTCAATAAATGGTGCCTAGAGAACTGGATGTCCATATGCAAAAGAATGAAAGAAGACCCATATCTCACACCCTACACAAAAGTTAACTCAAAATGGATCAAAGATCTAAACATTAGGTCTAAGACCATAAAACAGTTAGAGGAAAATGTAGGGAGATATCTTATGAAACTTACAATTGGAGGCGGTTTTATGGACCTTAAACCTAAAGCAAGAGCACTGAAGAAGGAAATAATTAAATGGGAGCTCCTCAAAATTAAACACTTTTGTGCATCAAAGAACTTCATCAAGAAAGTAGAAAGCGTACACAATGGGAGATAATATTTGGAAATGACATATCAGATAAAGGTCTAGTATCCAGAATTTATAAAGAGATTGTTCAACTCAACAACAAAAAGACAGCCAACCCAATTACAAAATGGGAAAAAGACTTGAACAGACACCTACCAGAAGAGGAAATACAAATGGCCAAGAGGCACATGAAGAGATGCTCAATGTCCCTGGCCATTAAAGAAATGCAAATCAAAACCACAATGAGATATCATCTCACACCCACCAGAATGGCCATTATCAACAAAACAGAAAATGACAAGTGCTGGAGAGGATGCGAAGAAAGAAGCACACTTATCCAGTGTCGGTGGGAATGTCAAATGGTGCAACCACTGTGGAAGGCAGTTTGGCAGTTCCTCAAAAAGCTGAATATAGAATTGCCATATGACCCAGCAGTACCATTGCTAGGTATCTACTCAAAGGACTTAAGGGCAAAGACACAAACGGACATTTGCACACCAATGTTTATAGCAGCGTTATTTACAATTGCAAAGAGATGGAAACAGCCAAAATGTCCATCAACAGAAGAATGGCTAAACAAACTGTGGTATATACATACGATGGAATATTATGCAGCTTTAAGACAGGATAAACTTATGAAGCATGTAATAACATGGATGGACCTAGAGAACATTATGCTGAGTGAGTCCAGCCAAAAACTAAAGGACAAATACTGTATGGTCCCACTGATGTGAACGGTCATTGGAGAATAAACTTGGAATATGTCATTGGTAACAGAGTCCAGCAGGAGTTAGAAACAGGGTAAGATAATGGGTAATTGGAGCTGAAGAGATACAGACTGTGCAACAGGACTAGATACAAAAACTCAAAAATGGACAGCACAATAATACCTAAGTGTAAAGTAATCATGTTAAAACACTGAATGAAGCTGCATCTGAGCTATAGGTGGTTTTTTTTGTTTTGTTTGTTTGTTTTTTTACTATTATTATTACTTTTATTTCTTTTCTCTATATTAACATTCTTTTTCTCTTTCTATTGTGTTGCTAGTTCTTCTAAACCGATGCAAATGTACTAAGGAACGATGATCATGCATCTATGTGATGATGTTAAGAATTACTGATTGCATATGTAGAATGGTATGATTTCTAAATGTTGGGTTAATTTCTTTTTTTCCGTTAATTAATAAAAAAAATGTATGAACCACCTAAACATTAGATCTAAGACCATAAAACTTTTAGAAGCAAATGTAGGGAAAGATCTTTTATAATAGGAGGCGGTTTCCTAGATCTTACACCCAAAACATGAACACTGAAGAAATATATAAATAAATGGGAATGCCTCAAAATTAAACACTTTTGTGCATCAAAGAACTTTGTCAAGAAAGTAAAAAGACAGCCTACACAATGGGAGACAATATTTGGAAATGATATATCAAATAAAGGTCTAGTATCCAGAATATGTAAAGAGATTGTTCAGTTCAACAACAAAAAGAGAGACAACCTGATGCAATATGGGCAAAAGACATGAACAGACACTTCTCAGAAGAGGAAATACAAATGGCTAAAAGCACATGAAAGATGCTCAATTTCCGTGGCTATTAAGGAAATGCAAATCAAAACCGCAATGAGATATCATCTCACACCCACCAGAATGGCCATTATCAATAAAACAGAAAATGACAAGTGCTGGAGAGGATGTGGGGAAAGAGGCACACTTATCCACTGTTGGTGGAAATGTAAAATGGTACAAAAACTGTGGAAGGCAGTTTAGCATTTCCTCAGGAAGCTATGTATAGAATTGCAATACCATTGCTAGGTATCCAGCAATACCATTGCTAGGTATCTACTCAGAGGACATGAGGTCAAGGATACAAATGGACATTTGCACACCAATGTTTATAGCAGCATTATTTGCATTGCCAAGAGATGGAAACAGCCAAAATGTCCATCAACAGATGGGTGGCTAAACAAAGTGGTATATACATATGATGGAATATTATGCTGCTGTAAAACAGAATAAAATTATGAAGTATGTAACAACATGGATGGACCTTAAGGACATAATGCTGAGTGAAATTAGCTAAAAACAAAAGGACAAATATTGTATGGTCTCACTGATATGGACTAACATTAGTGAATGAACTTGGAGAATTTCAGTTAAGAACAGAGACCATCAGGAGATAGAAATAGGGTAGATATTGAGTAATTGGAGCTGAAGGGATATAGATTGTGTGACAGAACTGATTGTAAAAATTCAGAAATGGACAGCACAATACTATCTAACTGCAATGCAATAATGTTAGTACACTGAATGAAGCCGAATGTGAGAATGATAGAGGAAGGAGGGCTGGGGGCACAAATGAAATCAGAAGGAAAGATAGATGATAAAGACAGAGATGGTAAAATCTAGGAATGCCTAAAGTGTACAATGATAGTGACTAAATGTACTAATTAAAAAATGTTTTTGCATGAGGAAGAACAAAGGAATGTCAGTACTCCAGGGTGCTGAAAATAGATGTCATTCATATTTAAAAACTTTAACTTATGTGTGAGACTAAAGCGAAAAATGTTAATTTGGTACAAAGTTTATATTTTGACTAGTACATTTCCAAAAATAACTTATGTGGACAGATTAATTGAACACCTTAAGTACATGGAACCTTGAGTAGGGCATGAGATTTTGTAGGTTTGTACAGAGTGATGCCCTGATAAATCCCAGAGTGATTTGAACAGCGAATAAAGAAGTATTTGCAAAGTTCCCTTGGGGGAATGTTGAGAAAGGAGGAAAATTCAACTTCCCCATGTGGAGAATTCCTGATATTCTCACAAGCAGCGGGGACAACCAAAACAATAGGCTGAGCCCTCAATCTCGGGGTCTCTTCATGTGAAACTTAACCCCACAAAGGATAGGTCAACTTACTTAAAATTAGGCCTAAGAGTCACCCCCAGAGAACCTCTTTTGTTGCTCAGATATGGCCTCTCTCTCTCAGCCAACCTGACAAACAAACTCACTGCCCTCCCCCTTTCTACATGGGACATGACTCCCAGGGGTGTGGACCTTCCTGGCAACGTGGGACAGAAATCCTAGAATGAGCCAAGACTCAGCATCAAGGAAATGAGAAAACCTTCTTGACCAAAAGGGAGAAGAAGAAATGAGACAAAATAAAGTGTCAATAGCTGAGAGATTCCAAATAGATTCGAGAGGTTATCCTGGAGGTTATTATTTTGCATTATATAGATATCACCTTTTTAGTTAAGGTACAATGGAGAGGCTGGAGGGAACTGCCTGAAAATGTAGAGCTGTGTTCCAGGAGCCATGTTTCTTGAAGATGACTGAATACCGATACAGCTTTCACAATGTGACTGTGTGATTGTGAAAACCTTGTGTCTGATGTTCCTTTTTTCTACCTTATAGGCAGATGAGTAAAACATATAGATTAAAAATAAATAAATAATAGGGGTACAAATGTTAAATTTAGTAGATTGAAATGCTAGTGATCAATGAAAGGGAGAAGTAAGGTATATGGTATGTATGAATTTTTTTCTTTTTTCTTTTTCTGAACTGATGCAAATGTTCTAAGAAATGATCACAATGATGAATATACAACTATGTGATGTGATGATATTGTGAGTTATTGATGATATTGATTATATACCAAGAACGGGATGATCATATGGGAAGAATGTTCGTGTTTGTATGTTGTTATGTTTAAAAAAAATTTTTTTAATTAAAGTGTTTGTTAGACCTAAATGTAAAATCCAGAACTGTAAAAGGTCCAGAAGAAAATTAGGAGAAAATGTTTGTGACCTTTGGTTAGTCAAAGATTTCTTCAGTTATGCCAGAAGCATGATCCAAAAAGAAAAACTGATAAATTAACCTCAATAAAATTAAGAACTTCTGCTTTCAGAAAAACCTTTCATTCTTTTAGGAATGAAGACAGTTGGCGAATGGATTTAAAACTATGATCCATCTGTATTCTTTTCCAAGAGACTCATCTTAGACCCAAGGGCACAAACAGATTGAAAGTGAAAGAGTGGGGAAAAATGGTCCACATAATCTGTAACCAAAAGAAAGCAGGGGTTGCTATACTAATATCACACACGCAAAAAAGGCTTTAAATACAAAGGTATCTTTTTTAAAAAAATTTTTATTAATTTAAAAAAATATATTACAAGAAAGAAACACAAACATTCTTAACACATGCTCATTCCATTCTACATATATACTCAGTAATTCACAATATCATCACATACTTGCATATTCATCATCATGATCATTTCTTGGAACATTTGCATCAATTCAGAAAAAGAAATAAAAAGACAACAGAAAAATAAAATGAAAACAGAATAAAAATTATACATACCATACACCTTACCCCTTCTCATTGATCATTAGCATTTCAAACTACATTTATTTTAACATTTGTTCCCCCTATTATTTTTATTCCATATGTTCTACTCATCTGTCGACAAGGTAGATAAAAGGAGCATCATACACAAGGTTTTCACAATCACACATTGTGAAAGCTATATCATTATTCAATCATCATCAAAAAACATGGCTAATGGAACACAGTTCTACATTTTCAGGCAGTACCCTCCAGCCTGTCCATTAAATCTTGACTAACAAGGTGATATCTCCTTAATACATAAGAATAACCTCCAGGATAACCTCTCAACTCTGGAATCTCTCAGCCATTGACACTTTGTCTCATTTCACTCTTCCCCCTTTTGGTTGAGAAGGTTTTCTCAATCCCTTGATACTGGGTCTCAGCTCATTCTAGGATTTCTGTCCCATGCTGCCAGGAAGGTTCACACCCCTGGGAGTCATGTCCCACATAGACAGGAGGAGGGTGGTGAGTTTGCTTGTTGTGTTGGCTGGAGAGAGAGGCCACACCTGAGCAACAAAAGAGGTTCTCTTGGGGGTGACTCTTAGGCCTAATTTTAAGTAGGCATGACCTATTCTTTGTGGGGTTAAGTTTCATATGAACAAACCCCAAGACTGGTTGTCCACACTGCTTGTGAGAATATCAAGAATTCAATTTAGGGAGCTTGAATTTTCCCCTCTTCTCACCATTCCCTGAAGGGGACTTTGCAAATACTTTTCCACTTACTGATCAAATCACTCTGGGATTCATTGGGGCATCACTCTGGACAAACCAACTAAATCTCATGTCTTACCCAAGGTTCCATGTACTTATGTTGATCAACCAACTATCTACATAAGTTTTATTGGGAGATGCACTAGTCAAAATATAAATTTTGTACCAAATATTTTTTGCTTTAGTCTCACACATAAGTTGAAATTTTAAAATATTAATTACCATCTATTTTCAGCACCCTGCGGTAATGGTATTCCTTTGTTCTTCCTCATGCAAAAACATTTTTTAAATTTGCACATTTAGTCACTATCATTATACACTCTAGGCTGTCTTAGATTATACCACCTCAGTCTTTGTTGTCTATCTTTCCTTCTGATTTCATTTTTGCCCCCAGCTCTCCTGCCTCTATCATTCTCACATTCAGCTTCATTCAGTGTTTTAACATAATTGTATTACAGTTAGGTAGTATTGTGCTGTCCATTTCTGGGTTTTTATATTCAGTCCTGTTGCACAATCTGTATCCCTTCAGCTCCAATTACCCAATATCTTACCCTATTTCTGTCTCCTGATGGTCTCTGTTACCAATGAAATATTCCAAGTTTATTCACTAATGTCAGTTCATATTAGTGAGGCCATACAGTATTTGTCCTTTTGTTTTTTGCTAATCTCCCTCAGCATAATGTCCTTAAGGTCCATCCATGTTGTTACATACTTCATAACTTTATTCTGTCTCACAGCTGCATAATATTCCATCGTATGTATATGACACACTTTGTTTAGCCACCCGTCTGTTGATGGACATTTTAGCTGTTTTCATCTCTTGGTAATTGTAAATAATGCTGCTATAAACATTGATGTGTAAATGTCCATTTGTGTCCTTGGCCTCGTGTCCTTTGAGTGGAGACAGCATATAAATGGGTCCTGTTTTTTAATCCATTCTGCCAGTCTGTGTCTTTTGATTGGGGAGTTTAATCCATTAACATTTAGTGTTATTACTGCACGGGTAGTACTTTCTTCTACCATTTTGCCTTTCAGATTTTATATGTCATATCTAATTTTTCTTCTTTTTACCTTTACTCATAGTCTTCCTTTCTATACTCTTCTCCACAACTCTCTCTTCTGTCTTTTTGTGTCTGTCTCTAGTGCTCCCTTTAGTATTTCTTGCAGAGCTGGTCTCTTGGTCACAAATTCTCTCAGTGATTTTTTGTCTGAAAATGTTTTAATTTCTCCCTCATTTTTGAAGGACAGTTTTGCTGGACATAGAATTCTTGGTTGGCAGTTTTTCTCTTTTAGTAATTTAAATATATCATCCCACTGTCTTCTTGCCTCCATGGTTTCTGCTGAGAAATCTATGTATAGTCTTATTGGGCTTCTCTTGTATGTGATGGATTGCTTTTCTCTTGCTGCTTTCAAGATTCTCTTTTTCTCTTTGATCTCTGACATTTGGATTAGTAAATGTCTTAGAGTACGTCTATTTGGATCTATTCTCTTTGGGGTACACTGTACTTCTGGGATCTGTAGTTTTAAGTCTTTCATGAAGTTGAGAAATTTTCAGTGATAATTTTCTCCATTAGTTTTTCTCCTCATTTTCCCTTCTCTTCTCCTTCTGGGACACCCACAACACGTATATTTGTGCGCTTCATATTGTCATTCAATTCCCTAAGTCCCTGTTCATATTTTTCCATTCTTTTCCCTATATTTTCTTTTTCTTGCTGGATTTCAGATGTTCCGTCCTACAGTTCACTAATCCTATGTTCTGCCTCTCGAAATCTACCTTTGTAGGTTTCCATCGTTTTATTCATCTCTTCTACCATACCTTTCATTCCCATAAGTTCTGTGATTTGTTTTTTCAGACTTTTGATTTCTTCTTTTTGTTCAATCCTTGCCTTCTTTATATCCTCCTTCAATTCATTGATTTGGTTTTTGATGAGGTTTTCCATGTCTGTTCGTATATTCTGAATTAATTGTTTCAGCTCCTGTATGTCATTTGAATTGTTGGTTTGTTCCTTTGACTGGGCCATATCTTCAATTTTCCTAGTGTGATTTGTTATTTTTTGCTGGCCTCTAAGCATTTAATTACCTTAATTAGTTTATTCTGGAGATTGCTTTCACTTCTCTTACCTAGGATTTTCTTGCTAGATGAATTTGTTGTCTATCTGTTCTTTGACCTTCAGGTCAGCTTTTTCTGGACCTCTAGCTTAGGTTTTGTTTAAGAGAGGAGAATTTTTCAGTTCTTGTTTTCTTGTTTCTTGCCCTGCTTGTATGGTGCTTTTTTCCCCCCACACTTACGAGGGTCTATTTAGGTATAATAGACCCCAGCCGGATTTTCCCAGACTAAACTGGCCTCCTATTAGGAGGAAAGAGTCACCTGCTTCGGTTTTCCATGAGGGTGAGACCTAGCAGGTTGAAAGACTTTCCTGTGAAGTCTCTAGACTCTGCTTTTCTTATCCTGCCCAGTATGTGGTGCTTGTCTGCCTGCAGGTCCCACCAGCATAAGATGATGCGGTACCTTTAACTTTGGCTGACTCTCCCTGCTGGGACGTGGTGGAGACAGAGGAGAGGTTGTAGGCTGGTTTTAGTGGCTTCAAATTACCAAGCCCTGGTGTCTGAATTTCTTGAGGGAGGGAGTTCATCTGAGTTAGACTTCACCCCTCCCCTGGGGAAGCACAGGCTCCAGACAGGCCCTCAAACGAGCTTGTTTCTGCCTATGCCTGGGGCAGTTGCAGCATGAGAAGCTCTGCCGCTGTATCCAGAGGTAGTCAAGCCTTTGTAGAAACACAGCCACAAAAACCTCTGTTTCCTTTTTTTTTTCTTTTTCCATCAGCCCTGCCCCCTTGGCACTGGGACAAAAATGAGCGACCTCCACTTTGAGCAGGTTCACCTGAGCTGGGGGTCTATCTTATTTGTCAGAATTTGTTGAACAATTCCACAGTCGGTGTTTGGTTGGGCTCAGCCCCTGCTTCTGGTAAAGTCCCTTTCCTTTCCCCTCTGGGAAGCAGCCTGGGGGGAGGGGCGCCAGCCACCGTGGCTTGGGGAACTCACGGTTCTGGGGGGACTCACAGCTGGTCCAGCTGGTCCAGACTGGGGTACGCTGTGTGTCCAGTCACTGACTTGGCCCCAGGAGCTGTTCTGTACTGTTTCTGATTATTTAGTAGCTGTTGTGGAGGACAAACTAAAACACGCACGTTGCTAAGCCACCATCTTGGCCCAGAAGTCCTAAATACAAAGGTATCTTAAGAGACAAGGAAAGACACTATATGTTAATAAAAAGGACAATCCACCAAGAAGAAATAACAATAAATGTTCATGTACCCAATCAAAGAGCTCCAAAGTACATGAGGTAAACATTGGCAAAACTGGAAGGAGCAATAGCTGTTTCTACAATAATAATGGGACACATAGATACACCACTCTTTCCTATAGCTAGAACAACCAGAAAGAGATCAGTAAGGAAATAGAGAACCTAAACAATGTGATCAATGAATTAGACCTAACAGACACATATATTTCATTGCATCTCAAAACACCAGGATATACATTCTGCTCTAGTGCTCAAGGGATGTTCCCCAGGATAGATAATATGTTGGAGCACAAAACAGCCCTCAATAAATTTTAAAAAACTGAAATTATTAAAAGCACTTTTTCTGATTATAATGGAATGAAGCTGGAAATCAATGACCACCAAAGAACAAGAACTTTCACAAATATATGGAGGTTAAACAACACACTCTTAAACAAGCAGTAGGTCAAAGAAGAAATTGCACAAGATATTTGTAAATATCTGGTGAGTAAAATGACAATGCAACATATCAAAACCTATGGAATGCAGCACAGGTGGTGCTGAGAGGGAAATTCATAGCTCTAAACAAACACATTAAAAAGAAAGAAAGAGCTAAAAAAAATACCTAAGTAAACAACTAAAGAAGTTAGAGAAAGGATAGCAAACTAACCCTAAAGCAAGTAGAAAAAAAGAAATAACAAGATTAGAGCAGAAATAAGTGAACTGGAGAACAATAAGCAAAAACAAACAGACAAACAATAGAATCAATAAAACCAAAACTTGGTTCATTGAGATCAACAAGATTGACAAACCCTTAGCTAGACTGACAATGTTGAAAAGCAAGAAGATGCTAATAACCAAAATCAGAAGTGAGAGGGGGATCATTAATATGGATCTTTAAAAATAAAAATAATCATGAGAGTACTATGAACAACTGTATGCCAGTAAGTTGGACAACTTAGAGGAAATGAGCAATTTCCTAAAAACATATGAACATCCCACACTGACTTGAGAAGAAATAGTAGGTCTCATCAAATCAATCATAAGTAAAGAGATTCAATCAGTCATCAGATACCTTCCTACAAAGAAAATCCCAGGGCCAGGTAGCTTCACAGGGGTATTTTACTAAACATTCCAAAAAGAACTAACACAATCTCTGCTCAAACTCTTCCAAAATTTAGAAGAAAAAGGAACACTACCTAACTCATTTTATGAGCATAAAATCACTCTAATACCAAAACCAGATAAAGATGCTACAAGAAAAGAAAGCCACAGGCCAATCACCCTAATGAATATAGATACAAAAATTCTCAACAAAATACTTGCAAATTGGATCCAAAGGCACAGTAAAAGAATACCATGACCAAGCGGGGTTCATTCCAGGCATACAAGGATGGTTCAACATAAGAAAATTAATCAATGTAATGTAACACATTAACAAATTGAAAGGGAAAAAAACATCACATGATCCTCTTGGTTGATGCTGAAAAGGCATTTAACAAAATTCAGCATCCTTTTCTGATAAAAAAAACTTCAAAAGGTAGGAATCAAAGGAAACTTCTTTAATATGATAAAGGGCATATACTTAGAAAACCACAGTCAGCATCATCCTCAATGGCAAGAGATTGAAAGCCTTTCCCTTAAGATGGGGGATGAGATAAGGCTGTCTATTTCCACCACTGTCATTCAACATCATGCTAGAAGTTCTAGCTAGAACAATCAAGGAAGAAAAAGAGACAAAGGCTTCCAATTGAAAAGGAAAAAGTAAAATTTTCATTATTTGCAGATGATATATCCTAATATTTGAAAAATCATGAAAAGTCCATGATAAAGCTACTTAAGCTAATAAATTCAGCAAAGTGGCAGGATATAAGATAAATGTGCAAAAGACAGTAATATTTCTGTACACTAGTAATGACCTAATTGAGAAAAAATTCCATTCATGATACCAACTAAAAGAATCAAATATCTAGGAATAAACTTAACCAAGGATGTAAAAGACCTCTACACAGAAAATTACTAAACTTTGCTAAAAGAAGACCTAAAATAGGTGGAAAGATATTCCATGTTCATGGATAAGAAGGCTAAATGTTGTGAAGATGTCAATGCTACCCAAATTGATTCAATGCAATACCAGTCAAAATTCCAACAATCTACTTTGTGGACTTGGAAAAGCTAGTCACCAAATTTATTTTGGAAGGGAAAGAGGCCTCAAATTGCCAAAAACATCCTAAAAAAAAGAAGAAGAAAGTGGGAGGACTAAGACTTCCTGACTTTAAAGTTTATTATAAAGCCACACTGGTCAAAACAGCATGGTATTGGCACAAAGATAGACATATTGATCAGTGGAATTGAATTGAGAGTTGGGAAATAAACCTCAGATCTATGGTCAATTGATCTTTGACAAGGTCCCCAAATCCACTGACCTGGGACAGAATACTCTCTTCAAGAAATGGGTCTGGTAGAACTGGATACCCATCACCAAAGAAATGAAAGAGGACCCCTACTTCATTCCCTATAAAAAAATTAAAATGGATCAAAGACCTAAATATAAGAGCCAGTACCATAAAACCCCTAGAAGAAAACATAGTGAAACATCTTCAAAACTCAGTATTGGAAGGTGGCTTCATAGACCTTATACCCAAAGCACAAGCAATGAAAGAAAAAATAGATCAATGAGAGCTCCTGAAAATCAAATGCTTCCTCCAACTGGACAACAAAAGAAAGAAAGCAAATGAAAAAACAACCCAGTTATAAAATGGGAAAAAGATATGAACAGACATTTTTTCCAAAGAAGAGATACAAATGGCTAAAAAAAAACACACAAAAAAGATGTTACTATTCAGTAGCTATTAGGGAAATGGAAATTAACACCACAGTGAGCTATCACTTCATACCCATAAGAATGACTGCCATTAGGCAAACAAAAAACTACAGGTTTTGGAGAAAATTTGGAGAAACTGGAACACTTATCCATTGCTGGTGGGAACATATAATGGTTCAGCCAGTGTGGAAGGCAGGTTGGAGATTCCTCAGGAAACTAAGCATCAAGTTACCCTATGGCCTGGCAATTTCACTACTCGGTTATATACCCAGAAGAGCTGAAAGCAGTAACATAAACAGACATTTGAACACCGATGTTTATAATGCCATTATTCACTATTGTCAAAAGATGGAAGCAATCCAAGTGCCCATCAACAGATAAGTAGATAAACAAAATGTGGTACATACATGCAATGGAATGTTATGCAGCTCTAAGAAGAAATGAGGCCTGAAGCACATAACAACATGGATGAAATTTGAGGACATAATGCTGAGTGAAATAAGCTGGACATAAAAGGATAGATTTTGTATGATTTTTACCAATATGAACCCTCTAGAAAATGCAAACTCAGACTCTTAAAAAGTAGAATGTAAGACACCTAGAGATGGAGAGAAGCCAGAAAAGGGAGAGCAGCTAACTAGTATGTACAGACTTGTTAATGAGGTTGATCTTAAGGGTATAGGAATGGATAGAGGTGTTGCTAGGACGTTAATGGGATTTTAAAATAACAGTGCTATATTGAAGGTGAATAAGATTGAAAGGGGTTGTTTGAAGTCACATAGCTCACTGATTAGCACTACAATATAAATAAGTTCTTGCATGAACTACTTCAAAGGTATGACAACTATGCAAAAAGTTAATAACAGGGCAGGCCACAGTGGCTCAGCAGGTAAGAGTGCTTGCCTGCTATGCCCGAGGACCCGGGTTCGATTCCCGGTGCCTGCCCATTGGAAAACATAAAAAAAAAAAGTTAATAACAGAGTAGTACATGGGAAAACTACACATTGTATGCTATGGGTTATACTGAACAGGAATACATCGCTGGTACCACAATGATACTATAGGTAAATAATTGGGGGGAGGGGGTAAGAGTTATGGGGCATTTGGGGTTTTCTCTTTGGTGTAGGTGTATCTATCTGTACTTTTCTTTTTGGAGCAATGAAAATTGTCTAAAATTGAGAGTGATGATGTTCTAGTTTGCTAGCTGCCGGAATGCAATATACCAAAAATGGAATGGCTTTTTAAAAGGGAAATTTAATAAATTGCTAGTTTACAGTTTTAAGGCCGAGCAAATGTCCCAATCAAAACAAGTCTATAGAAATGTCCAATCAAAGGCATACAGGAAAAGATACCTTGGATCAAGAAGGTCGATGAAATTCAGGGTTTCTCTCTCAAGTAAGAAGGCATATGGCAAACACAGTCAGGGTTTCTCTCTCATCTGGAAAGGTACATGGCGAATACAGGGTCTTCTGTGAGCTTCTCTCCTGGTTTCCTGTTTCGTGAAGGTCACCGGGAGGCATTTTCCTCCTTCATCTCCAAAGGTCGCTGGCTGGTGGACTCTCTGCTTCGTAGTGCTGCAGCATTCTCTACTCTCTCTGAGTCTCTCATTCTCCAAAATGTTTCCTCTTTTATAGGACTTCAGAAACTAATCAAGACCCACTCAAATGGGTGGAGACATGTCATCCCCTAATCCAGTTTAACAACCATTCTTGACTAAATCACATCAACCAGGGAGATGATCTCATTACAGTTTCAAACATACAGTATTGAATAGAGATTATTCTACCTTTATGAAATGGGATTTATATCAAAACATGGCTTTTCTTAGGGGGCATACTTCCTTTCAAACCAGCACAGATGATGATTGTACAACTAAATGAGGATGCAGTGAGACATTGCTTATTTTGGATAGAATATATGCTATATGATTTATCTCAACAAAATCTTCAGGCTCAAAATGAATAAACAAAGAACCAGAAAGATTCAAGTGCTAGAGAAAATGCGAGAGGCATAGACCTAGTCGGTGCTGGTAGGTAGCAGAATGGGGCAGCTCCCTGGAGGACGGTGTGGGGGCCTACGGGGCCAGCACAGGGCGCCATATGAGTAGGTCACAATTATCATTTGTGTCAAATAATCTGTGGGCATAGTTTAAAACCACCGTACTCCTGGAGGATATTTTCACTGGGTATACAATTCCAGTTTGATCGTTCTTTTCTGTTTGCACCTTAAAGGTTTTCATCCACTGCATTCTGGCCTGTGTGATTTTTTTTTTAATTCAATATCCATGATTATTAAAATTGTTATTCCCTGTATGTAATGTTATTTTTCTCTTGCTGCTTTTAAGTCTTCACCTTTTGTGTCAGCAGTTCGGTTATGATATGCTGGGCATCCTTTGGATTTTGCTGAGATTCTTGAACCTGTAAATTTATGTTGTTTATCAGATTTAGAAAGCTTTAGGCACTTATTTTTTCAACTGTTTTTTTGAAGGGTTGATCTGTCTTCCTCTCCTTCGGCCTCCAACAACAAAAAATTAGACCTTTTGATAGTTTTCTCATAGGCCCCTAAGGATCAGTTATTTTTGTTAATCCTTTTTCTCCATGTTCCTCAGATTGGATAATGTCTATTTCTCTGTCTTCAAAATCACTGTGTCTTTCCTCTGCCATTTCTATTTTTCTATTAAGCCCAAGCGCTACATTTTTTTTTCGGAAATTATGTTTTTCCGTGTATTCTCATTTGGGATTGTAAAAAAACATATATCTTTTATGTCTCTACCAATAACTTCTATTTTTCTGTTCATTTCAAGAGCCTGGTCATATTAGCTGCTTTAGACTTTTTGTCTGATAATCCAGCATCTGGGTCACTTTTTACTTCTCCTGTGTTGATTGTGTCTTCCCTTGTAATTGGTCATATCTTCCTGGTTCCTTGTATGGCACATCCTGGACCTTTTGAAAATTATGTTGCGAGACTCTGCATTCTGTTGAAATCCTCGGGAAAATACTGATTTTCGTCTTAGGTAGAAAATTCTTTGTTTCTCGGCAGTTCAGTCCTCAGAGGCTTCGGATCTGTCATTGTGCCCATGGGTATAAAGATTTGGGGAGTCCCCTTCCCTAGCTCTCTCTCTCCTCTAGGACTCCCCAAAACACAACTATTTGGTTCTTACGGACACCTTTTCCCGGTCCTCTAGAAGGCTGTGGTTTTGTCTGTTTTTTGAGAGGTGAGGGTTTTTCCCGCACGTCAGCTGTACAGTCCCTGACCAGGCCACCCTCGTGTCAACGCGAGAAGAGCAGAATCCGGGGAAGCCCATTCCTGAGCAGGCTGCTTTTCCAGGCTGGGAGGCCCCCACCAATTTGCTTGCCATTGTTTGCTTTTCAGAGTCCTCAGCCTTTTCATTTTTGCCCACACTTTTTAGCTGTAATGAGTGGGACAGTAAATATAGTATATTTACTCTATCTTAACCAGCTTTCTGGAAGCCCCAGCACTTTTTATTTTCGTGTGTGTGTGTGTGTGTGTGTGTATCATAAAATTTGCCATTTCAACCTTTCTTAAATGTACAATTCAGTGACATGAATTACATGCTCAATGTTGTGCTACCAGCAGCACCATCCATCACCAAAACCTTTTCATCACCCCAAACACAAACTCTGCTCCCGTGAAGAAATTACTGTCATTCTCCCCTCCACTCGGTCCCTGGAGACCCCAATCTACCTTCTATCTCTGAATTTTCTTAGACCAGGTATCTCATCTAAGTGGAATGGTTCGATATTTGTCCTTTTGTGTCTGGCTTACTCCACCCGGCACTCCGTGTTCACGGTTCGTGGCCCTGATACACGGATCTAGAACTTCACCCCTCCTTACAGCCGAGTGGGACGTGTTGCGTGGATATACCACAGCTTGTCCCCCCATTCATCTGACCGCAGACCCTCGGGCTGTTTCCACATGGCTACACGGATGATGCTGTTACGAACGTGAGTGTGCTCGTGTCTGTGGTAGCCCCAGGCATTGTAAATCTTATAGAATTCAAGCTTGAGTTTATGTATTTTTCCTATTTTTTGTTTTGAGCTAATCAAGGGTTATTTCAGGTGCTTAAGAGTTCTTCCTTATCTCCTTTCTTAGCACCAGGGATTTTTAGAACACTTTGACCAGGTAAGGATCCAGAATGCTATGGTCCTTTGTCTCTAAATGAGTAACTAAGTGTGAACTTTACCTTAGCTTTCTGTGCTCCCCTGTTCAATAGAATTTAACTTTAAAAAAATCTCTGTAAGATGTTTAAAATTTTTTTTTATTTCTCCAAGTATCATAGCACTGCACTTGTGAATCACAAATTGACTTCTTCAGTGTATTTAAATTTGATGTGAGATATGTGAAGATTATTTTGTCATCATTCTCTTTTTATACAGAACAGCCATTTATATGAAGCCATCTTTAGTAAGAAAAGGTATTTTGGAAGAGTTTGGGTTAGGATTAAAATTAGATGTATTTTCTTTGGTTTAAGTTTAGGGAAAACAGATTTATCTTATTTCAGCTAAAAGGAGTCCTTTTAAGCCAAAATATTATTTTAAAATCAAGCCAAGCATGTATGCAAATTTTAATAGGAAACAATTGATTTTAAAACATGCAACTTTCTCTCTTTGTGCAGCTTAAAGACATAACATTATACAGCCCAATCTGTAATACAGCATCAGAAACTCTATCTTACGTCCGTTTGATAAATAAGAGTTTGGGGGGGGGGCCTTGATGAGCTCCTTTGTTGCTCAGCCTGGAGAGGGACAGCTAGTTAACTGGTTGCTAAGCAACAGTGTTTCATGGACCAGAACCTCTGGAAACCAAGGCGAGGGTAGGGCTACGAATTGTCCAAATTTACAAAGGGAAAGAGAGGGTGCAGCGTACCAATGAATAGGCATCCGGGAACCACCTTTAGAAAACTAAGCAAAGGCAATTCAAGTGAGGATTCGAGAAATAAACCAAAGGCCCAATTCCCCAGTCCTGACATGCACATAGCACTATTGAACTCTAAGGAGTCCTGCATGCTCACAAGCCAGAAGATTAACCCTGGGAGAACGCGAGGGGATCAAAGTAAAATGTAAGAACGGAATTTTAATTCACACGCAAAATATTACTAGAAATGCCAACTTTCGTGTGTAGTAAAAGAAAATCAGCACTAAAATTTTACATTTATTAAATTTCAACTCTGAAGCATAAAGTCAGCAAAATTAGGTTGGAAGGTTAGCATTGTTATAGATTTGAGAGACTGTCTCTTCAATTGTAACTTGTTAGCATGTTAGAGAAAAAGTATTTAATGAAAAATATAACTATTTTAGTTTTACCCTTTTTGCAAAGAGATTATAAGTGCCATCTCCCTTCAGAAAATCTTGAATGTGTGAGGATAGGTGCTTCTTAAGCAGCACCATTGAGGATTCCTTGGCTCACAGTTGATGGAAGCCTAAAGGGGAACTGGGGTAGGGAGCCGTTGCACAGGTCCTGCGGGCGCCAGACCCCTGTGAGGTTCTCTCCAGACCAAGCCCACATTAGCAATTTTGCATTGTAAGGGAGCTAACTCTGTTTCATTTGCCTCCCGGGTTCTCTGTCCTTCTCTGCTGCCCTGTGCCTTAGGCCTCCTTGTTCTCTGGTGTTGGGTGGGCTTGGTGAAGGGGTGGCGGTCAGCAAGCAGGAGGAGAGATGCCAGGGGGCTCCCACCCCCCATCCCCCGCTCTCGCTCTGCCTCGGGTCGTGGTTCTGTGAGGACCGTGGCCCACTAGGACCGGGCGCCCTTCCTCAGCCCAGCACCGCATCGGTGGCCCAGTCCCCGCCCTGTGCCCACAGCCCCAGTTGTGGAAGCAGCTCCCTACCACTGCTAGCCAGTCCCTGGGTGCTGAGATATCGTCTGTTTGCTCCCTTAACCCTGAAATTCTCTTCTGAATCACAGAGGAGTGTACTGTAGGTCCTGAAGAAGCCTGAAAAATCCATAAAAATTATTTAATTTTGCATAAGACAAAAAAATTTTAGTTTAGATTTTTTAATATAGAAATTAAATTTCTCAGAGAGAAATTGGTGAATAGACTTTTAGTTGATATATTTTAAACTGGGGGAAATTTTTTCCAGAATTGTTATCAGTCATGAGGAAAAAAATTATTTATATTAATTTGCTTGCTATTGCTCAGCTCTGCCTTTTGAAAAGAGTGTAATGAACACATACTTCTCCATTAAATAACTAAGCTCAAATAAAACATTTCTTATAGTTTTGACAAAATGTCTTGAACATAATCACAGAATATTTTGCCAGTGATATTGGAATCATGCAGACATAGCTTTAATAATGAATGCTACAATTATTACTTTTTCTAGCCAAAAATCAAGAGCAGACTATAGAGTCTGGAATGGACACACTCTCAATTCCAGGTGATAGATTAATTAACCATTTTCATCTCCGCTCCCTCTCGAGACCTCCTTAAAATTAGAGGAAAATAATACGAGATATCTTAAATCTACAGTGATGAAGAAAACAGGAAAGGAACCATCTGATGGAGAAGGGAATTCGGAGTTATTTGGGGAGAGAAGGGAAGCACGGGGCAGAGGGAACAGACTTCGGGCAGGACAAGCTGTAAGGCCAGCAGCGGGGCCACCGACGGGGAGTCACGTATCGCCTGGCAGAGCCTCTCCAGGTAAATGAGAGCACGGGCTGAAGCCGGCGGCTGGTGCAAAGGCCAAGTGCACAGAAGCCCGTTGTCCTGATCCCTCGCCCTGGCACACGCAGTCCGGCGACCACATCTCTTCCCGCCCAGGCAAGAGACTGTAGACTTATTTTCGTGTACTTCGAATGGCAGCCAACAGAGGTACCAGATGCAGAAGAAAACGGACTTCTCCATTAAAAAGCCGAAACTAGCCTAAACTAAAAGGAACGATGATATCTTTAGCTCCCTTCCTTCAACTGGTCCTGGGTTGCTTCTCGTGGTCAGACTTCTACCCCCACCCCCAGCAGGGTAAGAGGTCATTCTCTAGGGAAACCCCACAGGCACGGAAGAGAAAATCTCTCTAAATGCTGATATTAAGACTCCTCAAGGAAAAAAAACTTCGCTTACCACTTGGTTATCCTCCAGAGATAGCCAGAGAAGCCCCCCAAGTCCTGGCCAGGCCCCGGCTGCCCGCCGAGCGTCCAGCATCGCCCTTGTGGGATGGGAGCAGGCCGCCGGCGTCCTCTCCCGCATGGTACACAGGCCAGAACACACAAACGCCGGGAATGCAGGATGAGGGGAACAGAAATAACAAAGAGGCGGGCAAGACTTTTAAAATTGGTTATTAATAGTCTCAGACAGATAAAAGAAGATACTAAAATAACAGGGAGTTATGACAAAAGAAAAGCAGGAAGCTTAAAATGATGGTAGCTGAACTAAAAACATCAAATGAGGGTTGGGATGTAACATTAAAGAAAGAAAGAAAAATAGAAAATAGCAGAGAAAGGATAATTACTTTAGAGAATCAAAAGGTGGTTTCAGAAAGAGAAAGGAGGAAAGGTGGGGAGGAAATTGCCAAATAGTAATAATAATACAAGGAAAGTCCTATGAATCCCCAGATTGAAACGGCTCAGCAGAAGACAGGACCCCCTCGGAGGCATATATCGGCCTGAAACTCTATATGTCAAGGACCCAGAGAAAACCCTGTAAGTCTGAAGGTCCTCACTGTCCAAGTTGGTAGCCATGGGCAGCTGCTGACCTGATCTGAGTCGAGCTGTGCTTTATGTGCAGAATGCACATTGGATCTCGAAGGTCTAGTGCATAAAGAAGAAAGTAAAATATATCATCAATTATTTTTATCTTGATCGCATGCTGAAATGATAATTTTAAAAAGATTCTGTAACTCATTTTAAAACATTTTCTATTGTGAAATATAACACACCTACAATAAAGCAATAAATTTCAAAGTTCATTTTAACGATTAGTTACCGAGCAGATTTCAAGGTTTGGTATGGGTTACAGATCCACAATTTCAGGGGTTTCCTTCTAGCTGCTCCAAGACACTGGAGACTTAAAAAGAAAATCAATGTAATGATTCAGTAGTTACACTCATTTTTAAAATCCTAACTTCTCTGTCACAACTCCTCCTTCATCTCTGATTCTTCTCCCAATCTGTAGGATATTTGAATTACGCATAGTCTAACTTTTCTCATCTTAAAAAGGGGCATCAACGATATGGTATGGGGGATGGAGCTGGCTGATGTTCTTGGAGAGGCTGGCACCTCTGGGTTTCAGGACTTCTCTAGCCTAGAAACCGTCTGAAGGCTTTAGGTTTCTGGAAAGTGAACTTAGTGTGTGCAGCTTTATAGGATCTCAGAGAGAACCCTGGGTGCTCTTCAGCGTTGACAGGGATGATGGTGGTTGGGGTTTGGCAGTGGAAGCTTGCACAGGAGACTCACCTCCTAACTCTATGTGAACTCTCTTGGCCACTTGTACTTATTTTTCACACTTCTTTTCCCCCTTTTGATCAGGAAGTGATTGTTGATCCCACTGTGCCAGGGACAGGCTCCCCTGGGAGTCGTATCTATGTTGCCAGGAGACTAACACCTGTGACAGTCATGTCCCACGTAGGGGGAGGGCAACAATTTCACTTGCAGAGCTGGGCTCAGAGAGAGAGAGACAGAGAGGCCACATCTAAGCATCAACAAAAGAGGTTCTCTGGAGGTAACTCTTAGGAATAATTATAGGTAGGCTAAGCTTCTCCACTACAAAAATAAGTGAAATGAGAATTTTTAATAAATTAGATTAAATAAAACATGAAAATAAATCTCACCTGTTCCTTTTTACTTTATTTACAGGCGACTGTTAAAAGTGTAAATTACACATGTGTAGGGGTGGAAGCCAGTGTGGCATGAGACCTTCCCAGGAACCCGAGGAGGCTGAAGGAAATAAGTGCCCACCTGTAGAGGGAACGGGACTTGCAGCCTGGAACTCCACACTCACCTGGACCTTCAGTCAACCAAGAGGCACTTACAGACGTGGGACCTTTGCCTTCTCTGCCCTTCCCTTGAGTGCTCCTGGAGGAAAACAAGGAGGTAAACCGCAGCCTGGAGGACAAAGGACACTGCACATGGACTCGGGAGCGTTGCAGGAAAGGGTGGAGGTGACAGCTGTGCACAGGTCGAGGAGGCAAACAAGCCAGTGCCAAACAGGAAGGCAGGAGGCCCAGTAGAGATCAGTAAACCTGCAAATGTGCGGATGCGGACTGAGTTTGCACAGCACATATGGCACATGGGAAGAGTGTAAGGACAGGTACGTAGCTATGTTTTTGTAAAAGAGCAACAATTTACTCCAAGGAAAAAAGCTCCCTACTTAACTCTACAGTGAACATATCTACCTGATACAGATCATATATAAATACTGAAAAAAATGTGGCATAATTATACTAGGAGCATAGGGGAAGGGAAAGCAAAAGTGGATGTGTGCTAAATCTCCATGTCACAAAACAGGAAGGCAAAGATAGCGTCTGCAGTAGGGTAATTATGGAATAACAGCGCACGTGTATTATCTAGGAATATCTCACGAAGGAGAACGTGGCTTCTTCTGATCACTTCTTTTGGTGACTGTGGAAGACCAGGAAGAAACAGGGAAAGGAGCGGCAGGAGATGCTGGTTTTTTGTTTCTATTTCTATGTAATTTTTAAAAAATGTTAACTATTAAAATTAGTTCTTTGAGACAAAGCACCACAAACCAAAGCAAAAGGCCCCATTGGGCACCTCATAGTTTCAGAGTTTTGTAGTGAGGCTCTCTGGATATACAAAATGAGTAACTTACCAGCAGGCTCATAAACAATGCAGCAAGGTCGAAAGGGGTCATCTTAAGGCCTAATAATGATGTATGTGGACTCCAGTTAATCATATTTTTGTTTTTAGGGCTTTGATTGCATCATACTACCCGTGAGGCTTTCAAGAAGAAAGTAAAGGATCTGCCGTATTTTTAGCATAGCAGTTTACCGGATCCCATCCTTAAGAAACCACATCTGTCAGGCCGTGAATCCCATCTGGGCCCATAAAGATGGCTTAGTGGGGCGACGGGTTCCTGGTGCTGGGCTGCACCCTGGGCAGTCTCTTCTCCTGGGCTTGGGGCTCATCGCCTGCTGAATGAGGGCGCTGCAGGGCATGTGGCCTCGCTGGCCATTTCTCCTCCCTCAAGGCTGCATTTCTTTACTTTCATTCCTCTTTCTGTCCATATAAATGTCTTGAGTTGGTTATTGTTTTATTTCTCTGATTATAAAAGTAATATATGCTCATTGTCAAAAGTTTGTAAGGTGCAGAAATATCTGAAAAAGAGAATCAGCATGCAAAATTCTACTACCCAGTATTTTCCCCAATCCTACATGGAATGCTCGGTGGCCGTTAAAATCATGTTTCCAAGAAATATTTCAGGATATGGCAAACCGTTCGTGCCTGAATGCTGAGCGGTATATACCTGTTGTGTGTTATGCATACGTCTGCAGTTTTCTGTCTTATGAATGCCCCATTCCACATCCTATGAATGAACTAAACCATTATGTTTCGAACATTTTCATTTGTTTCCAGTGTATTACTATTATAAATAACATTATAGAAATATCACTGAACACTGATATATTTATCTCGACTCATTTTCTAAGGATAAATTCCAAAAATAGGGTTACAGGGGAAAGCTTAGTGTAACTCTTTTTCGTTTTGCCATATTGCCAGATTACTCTACAGACAGGTTGCTTTGGGTCTCTGCCCTACTGCCATAGGTGTATGTGCGTTTTCCTGACCCTTACCTACCCCAGATCTTAACATTTTCAAAGATTTGCTAATTTGATAGGTCCAGAATGATACCTCCTGTTTCTTACTAAGATTGAGGGGTTTTTTTTCCAACTTTTTTTTAAGTTGTGAAATATGACAGATATACAAAAAGCAATAAATTTCCAAATACATTATAACAAGTACTTATAGAACAGATTTTAAAGTTTGGTATGGGTTACAGTTCCATGATTTTTTTTCTTTTTTCTTCTAGCTGCTCCAAGATACTGGAGACCAACAGAAATATCAATATAATGATTTAGAAGTCATACTCATTTGTTAAACCCTGTCTTCTCTGTTATGCTCCTCCTTCTCTTTAAATAACACATACAAAAAAGCAATAGATTTCAAGTACATCACAACAATTAGTTGTAGAACAGATTTCAGAGTTTGATATGGGTCACAATTCCACAATTTTAGGTTTTTATTTCCAGCTGCTCTAAGGCACTGAAGGCTAAAAGAAATATCAGTATAATGATTCAGCACTCATACTCCCTTGTTAAACCCAACCTTGTCTGTATAACTCCACCATCACCTTTGATTTTCTCCCCCTCTTTAGGGGTATTTGAGCTATGTCCATTCTAAATTTTTCACATTGGAAGGGGTTGTCAATAATATGGGATAGGGTTATGGAACTAACTATCTGATGTTCTGGAGAGGCTGGGCCCTCTGCATTTCAGGACTTATCTGGTCCAGGGACCCATCTGGAGGTTGTAGGTTTTAGAGAGTTACCCTAGTGCCTGGAACCTTTGTAGAACCTGATATATAACACCTCTAGGTTAGTGTTAATTATGAGATTGGCAGGAAAGGTTTTGGTCGGGGGTTGGCAAGTTATAATAGGTAGCAGTGTCTAACTGAAACTTGCATAAGAGTGACCTCCAGAGTAGCCTCTTGACTCTATTTGAACTCTCTCTGCCACAGATATCTTACTTGTTACACGGTGCCAGGTCTGGACTCATCCCTGGGAATCATCTTTCACATCGCCAGGGAGACTTTCACCATGGATGTCATATCCCATGTAGCAGGGACGGCAATGATTTCCCTTGCAGAGTTGGGCTTAGAGAGACTGAGGCCACCTCTGAGCAACACCAGAGGTCCTCCAGAAGTAACTCTTAGGCATGCCTGTAGGTAGGCTAAGCTTCTCCGCTACCTACATAAGCTTTACAAGAGTGAGCCTCATGATCGAGGGCTTGGCCTATTGATTTGGGTGTCCCTAATATTTGGCACAGTATCTGAGGATTCCCTGATGGTAAAGTTTAATAGTTCCGCAAGTTTTCTCTCATCCCTCAAGAGACTTTGCCGATACTTTTTGGTTATCTGCTCAGTATACCCTGGGATGTGTCCAGGTATTACATTGAGCTCTACAGAATTAAAGGCTCCCTTTCTTATTCTGGGCTCCCTTTGTTTGGATTGTTTAAATGATCTATCCAGACAGGTTGAGCTAGATTATGTGCTACAAGAAAATTTAGGTTCTGGACATAATAAAACTTTCTTCCTTTGGTTTCAAGGATAGGTGAAGTTCTGAAATACAGGCAATAACTTTCTTACAGTCATCAACAGACGAGTGGCTAAACGAACTGTGGCATATACATACGATGGAATATTATGCAGCTGTAAGACAGAATAAAGTTATGAAGCATGTAACAACATGGATGGACATTAAGGACATTATGCTGAGTGAGATTAGCCAGAAACAAAAGGACAAATACTGTATGGTCTCACTGATATGAACAGACACTAGTGCATAAACTTGGAGAATTTCCTTGGTAACAGAGACCATCAGGAGATAGAAATAGGGTAAGATATTGGGTAATTGGAGCTAAGGGATACAGATCATGCAACAGGACTGAATGTAAAAACTCAGAAATGGACAGCACAATACCATCTAACTGTAATACAATTATGTTAAAACACTGAATGAAGCTGAATGTGAGAATGATAAAGGGAGGAGGGCTGGGGGCACAAATGAAATCAGAAAGATAGACTATAAAGACTGAGATGGTATAATCTAGGAATGCCTAGAGTGTACAATGATAGTGACTAAATGGGAAAACTGGATATCAATAGCGAGAAGAATGAAAGAGGACCATTACTTTACGTCCTATACAAAAATTAACTCAAATTGGATCAAACATCTAAATCTAAGAACCAGTACCATAAAGCTCCTAGAAGAAAATGTAGGGAAACATCTTCAAGACTTAGAAATAGTAGGTAGCTTCCTAAACTTTACACCCAAAGCACAGACAACAACAACACAAAATCAATAAATGGAACTCCTTAAAATAAAATAATTTTATAACTCAAAATACTTTGCCCAAAAGGTGAAGAGGCAGCCAACTTAATGGGAGAAAATATTTGGAAATCACACATTGGATAAAGATGTGATATCTTGTATGCATAAAAAATCATACAACTCAACAACAAAAGAACAAACAGCCCAATTATAAAATGGCCTAGAGATATGTATAGACACTTTTCTGAAAAGCAAATACAGATGGCTACAAAGCACATGAAGATGTTCATTCTCAGGGTCTGTGATAATAACCCCCTTCTCATTTCTAGTTTTGTTTATTTGCATCTCTTTTTTTGTCAGCCTTGTTAAGGGTCATCAATTTTATTGATTTTTTCAAAGAACCAACTTTTGGTTTTATTGATTCTTTCTATTGTTCTTTTGTTCTCCCATTCATTTATTTTTGCTTTAATCTTTGTTATTTCTCTTTCATTTGCTTTTGTTTTGCTGTTCGTTCTGTAGTTCTTCCAGGTGAGCAGTTAAGCCCTCAATTTTTGCTCTCCCTCCCCCTCCTCCCTCCCCCTCCTCCTCCTTCTTCCTCTTCCCCCCCGCCCCTCCTCTTTTTCTTCTACTGATTTTGTATGCTGTATGGCAGGGGTCACATTTCAATCATTTTCCATGAAAGTATCCCCTTATTGCAGCACCATTTGTTGAATTTTTATTTGTTTGGTTTTCATCTGTTTGTCTGCTTGTTTGTTTGTTTGGGAAGTGCATGGGCCAGGAATCAAACAAGGGTTTTCTGCAAGATGGGTGAGAATTCTACCACTGAACTACCCTTGCACCCCTTTTCTTTTTCAGTATAGGCATTTAGAGCAATAAATTTCCTCTCAGTACACCTTTTGCAACATCCCAGAAGTCTGATATGTTGTATTCTCATTTTCATTTGTCTTCAGATAGCAACTGACTTCTCTAGCAATTTCTTCTTTGACCCACTCATTGTTTAAGACTGTGTTATTTAATCTCATATATTTGTAAAAAGTTCTTGTTCTTTGGTGGTTATTATTTCTAGCTTCACTCCATTGTAATCAGAGAAAATGCTTTGAATAATTTCAATGTTTTTAAGTTTATAAAGACCTGCTTTGTGCCTCAGCATATAATCTATCCTGGAGAATGTTCTATGAGCACTAGAGAAGGATATATATCCTGGTGCTTTGGGGTGTAATGACCTATATATGTCTGTCAGGTCTAATCCATTTATCGAACTGTTTAACTTGTCTATTTCCTTGTTGATCCTGTCTGGTTGTTCTGAGAGTGGTGTATTGAGGTCTCCTACTATTATTGTTGAGACATCTACCACTCCCTTCAGTTTTGCCAATGTCTGTCTCAGGTACTTTGGAGCTCCTTGATTGGGAGCATAAACATTTATGATTGTTATTTCTTCGTAGTGAATTGTCCCTTTTACTAACATATAGTGTCCTTTTTTGTCTCTTATGATGTTTTTATATTTAAACTCTATTTTGTCTAATATTAGTATAGCTACTCCTGCTTTCTTTTGGTTCCAGCTTGCATGAAACATTTTTTTCCATCCTTCCACTTTCAACTTATTTGTATCCTTGGGTCTAAGATAAGTATCTTCTAAGCAGCGTATAGCTGGGTAATATTTATTAATCCATTCTGCCGATTTGTATCTTTTAATTGGTACGTTTAGTCAGTTAACATTCAAAGTTATTACTATAAAGGCACTTATTGAATCCACCATCTTATCTTTTGGATTTTATTTCTCAGATTTATATGTTCTTTCCCCTCTTTCTCTTTTTATCCTTTAAGTTACCCTTACTGGTACTCTTCAATTCTGTGACCTCCTCCACACGTCCCTCTCTTGTTTTTTTTATTCAGCTGGCAGAACTCCCTTTAGTATTTCCTGTAGAGCTTGTCTCTTGTTGACATATTCTCTCAGCCTTTGTTTATCTGTGAAAATTTTAATCTCTCCCTCAGCTTTGAAGGACAATTTGACTGGGTACAGAATTCTTGGCTGGAAGTCTTTCTCTTTCAGGATCTTAAATATATCATACTACTGCCTTCTCACCTCCAGGGTGCCAGGTGAGTAGTCTGAGCTCAGTCTTATCTGGTCTCCTTTGTATGTAGTAGATTGTTTTCTTCTTGCTGCTGTCAGGATTTTCTGCTTCTCTTCAACATTTGACAGACTGGTTAGTATGTGTCTTGGGAAAGGCCTATTTGGATTTATTCTGTTTGGAGTTCGTTGGGCTTCTTTGATTTGCACATTCATGTCTTTTAAAAGGATTGGGCAGTTTTCCCCCATTATATTCTCCACTGATCTTCCTCGCCCTTTACTCTTCTCTTCTCCTTCTGGGACACTGATGCTTCTTATATTTTTGCACTTTGCTTTGTCCATCATTTCCCTGCGATCCTATTCAATTTTTTTCTATCTTTTTTGCCATTTGCTCTTTTGTGTGTTTAAAATCACTTGTTCTATTGTCTAATTTCATTTATTCTTTCTTCTGTCACTTGAAATCTGCTGTTGTGCATCTCTAGTATATTTTTATTTGGTCTGCAGCATCTTTAATCTCTGTGATAACTGGTATTTTTCTATTTATTCTTTCAAATTCCTCTTTATGCTCTTCTAGTGTCTTCTTGATCTCCTTTATGTCACTAGCCATCCCATTGATTTTATTTAGTAGAGTTGTATGAACATCTTTGATTAGTTGCTCCTCAGTGTTTTAATTTGGTCATTAGACTGGGCTGTATCCGTTTGCATCATATGATCCTATCTTCTGCTGTCTTTACGGCATGTAAACATTGATAGGTTTACTTTGGGTGTTGATTTCCTTCAGTAGTTAAGGCTTTGTATTTGCAGGATGGGGATGGCACAGGATGTGGGGCATGGGGAGGGGCCCAGGATGTAATGGTGGATTGCAGTGCAGGTGTAGGCATGGGTCTGGGACTTGATGCTGATGCCTGTGAGCGTGGGGTGTGGGTTGTGGGACTGTGGACATGTGGTGCGGGGGCCATAGGGGTGAGGGACAGTTCAGGAAGGCCCTGGAGTGCAGAAACAGGGTGTGGCATGGAGGACACAGAGGTGGGTGCGGCAGGAGGTGGGTGGGGAGTTGAGCAGATGTGTTGGCACTGGGACGTAGGCAGGATGTGGTGGGCACGGGAAGCGTGTGGGTTGCGTGTGTCAGGGTATGGGGTACAGGGCACAGATGTTGGGGCAAAGTGGGGTTAGGGCATGGGTGTGTGTGGTCCAGGGGGCTGGGATTCCACTGCGTGAGTGTGTACAGGTGGGACACAGGTGATGGAGGGTGTGGAGTGTGTGTCAGGTGTAGGTGATATTGGGTGGGTGGGGCTCTTGCACAGGTCTGCAGGTGCAGGGGTGGGGTGGGGTAGGGGTGCCTGCTTGTGCAGGGCAGAGGCTGTATGGCACAGATGGGCCCAAGAGCACCTGCCAGGTGGGGGAGAAAGGCACGTGTGCCGTGGGGTGGGGCAAGGGTATACCCGTGTGCGGGGCAGGATGGTGGGGTGCAGGGGTCAAGAGGTCCATGCATGGACACATACGTGCCAGCAGGGAGGATGTGGCTGTGCTGGTGCATGGTTCTGGGGGGCAGGGTCCTGGTGTGCGAGGGTCTGCGGGTGGGGCGCTGGTGTTCACGTGCACAGAGCTCAGAGGCAGCAGGGTGGGATTGTGCCTGAGAGGACTGAGGGCGGGTGTGGCCGCGGTGCACAGGTCAGCGATTACCTAGAGCTGAGGAGGCGTGGTGTGAGTGGGAGCGTGCACGCGTCCTGGGGTGGGGAGTGCTGACGGGCATGAGCAAAGAGCTCAGGTACGGCGCTGGTCGGGTTGAGCGACTCTATGCGCTGGGTGTGGGTGTGGCCTGGGCATGAAGGTGAGTTCCTGCAGGGGGCACGGTGGGGGGGTGGGGGTCAAGGGGTTAGACACAGGTACGCGGGTCTCAGGAGGTGCGGGCGAGACTGGACGCTGGACGGCTGCACGGGAGAGACGGGCTGGGCTGGGACAGGCTGCGCGAGGCAGGGAGCGGGGCGGGGGCAGGGCTGTTGAGAGCGCGGTGGGGGTGGGTGATGGGGTTCAGTTGCGTTGTGGGGCAGGGGAGTCACGGGTGGCCGGGCTGCGTGAATGAGGGTAGCAGGCTCAGGGAACCGGCCTGGCTCAATTCCTAGTGCGTCTCCCTGTCGGTGCATTCCTGAGGCTCCGGGCCTCCCCCTGGGAATGGGCGCTAGGGTGCTGTCCAGGTCTCTGCTCCCCACCTCTTCAGCTTTTGCAACCAGGGCCTCCTTGTGTGGTGTAGAGGCCCTCCCAGGTCACCTACAGCCTGGAATCGCTCTCTCGGTCTTTCTTCTGTCCCTTCCCTAGCTGTTCTTTGCAGCAGGGGTGACCTGGACCTATCCTATTTTTACCATCTTCCCAGAGGTCCCTATTGGTGTGTTTTATAAATGCAGTTTTTTTGCAATACATTCACACACCATAGAAACCACCTGAAGTGTACAATCACTGGCCAGCAGTATCATCACTTAGTTATGCATACTTCCCCATGATCAAATTTACATTTCTATTATTCCATAAAAGAAATAAGAATAAGAAAACCGATTTCCCCCGTACCCCATACTTCTCCCCTAATATTGACTCAGAGTATTGGTATGGTACATTTTTTACTATTGATGTAAGAACATTAACTGCGCTATAGTCCATAATTTGCTGTAGGTGCATTTCTTCCATAGACCCTCTAATATTAACCCCTTGTGATAGTGCACATTTGCTCTAGAGCACGAAATAACTTTTTTATATTTGCACAGTTAACCACAGACATTGCCCACTACAAGATTCACCGTGTTATATGTTCCCAAGTTTTAACCTCCAGCTTTCCTTCTGGTGACACACCTGCCTCAACTTCCCTTCCACCGCACTCACACACCATAACACCGTCATTCTCACAATAACGTGCTGCCATCAACTGTGTCCATCTCCAAATGCTCACGTTCACCTGAGCCAAACATTTTGCACAGATTAAGCAGCCACTTCCCATTTCTCAGCCTCATTCTATATCCTGGTAGCCTATATTCTATATTTGTGTCTATGAGTTTACACATTATAATTAGTTCATATGAGTGAGGTCATATAATATTTGTCCTTTTGTGTCTGCTTTATTTCACTCAATATAATGTCCTTAAGGTTCATCTAAGTTGTCAGGTGCTTCAGGACATCATTCCTTCTTACTGCTAAATACTATTCCACTGTATGTATATACCACATTCTGTTTATCCATTCCTCTGTGGATGGACACTTGGGTTGTTTCCACCTTCCAGCAAACATGAATAATGCTGCTGTGAACAGGGGTGTGCAGATGTCTGAGCCCTGCTTTCAGACCTTCTGGAGATATCCCAGTAGCAGGATTGCGAGTCATGAGGCAACTCTGTACTTGGCTTCCTGAGGAAGCACCCAACCGTCTTCCCCAGCGGCTGCCCCATTCTACATTCCCACCAGCAGTGCATAAGTGTCCCAGTTTCTCCACATCCTCTCCAACATTTGCAGTTTCCTGTTTGTTTACTAGGAGCCATTCTAGTAGGGTGTGATATCTCATTGTGGTTTTGACTTGCACTTCCCTAATAGTGAAGCTGAGCATCTTTTCGAGTGCTTTTTAGCCATTTGTATTTCCCCTCTGGAGCAATGTCTACTCCTGTCTTTTGCCCATTTTTAAATTGGGCTTTAGTTTTATAATTTTTGAGCTGTAAGACTTCTTTATACATACTAGATATCAGACCCTCATCAGATGTGGTTCCAGATGGTTTCTCTGACCAGTCGTTGCCTTCCCTCCTCACCCTCTTTGTTCTTATTCCACTGTGTTAAAGACAGCATCCCTGTTCCTCGACGTAAAACACTACACCTCATTGCGCAATGGAAAACCCACTGCGAAAAGCATTCTGCCCCTGGTAAGGCAAGCCAGTCCTGCTGGCAGCAACAGAACTGGTGGAAAACACGAGTGTTGTCCCACAGGGTGCCCAGCCGCGAGACACAAACGCACAGGTGTTTTCTGTGCCTTCGGCCAGCCCGGAGACCCGCTGCTCGGAGAGAGGGTGCTGGACGCCGCCCTGCAGCAGGGCCCAGGGCAGGGGCCGAGGGGCCCTGCACCCCTCCTGCTGCGGGGTCCCCACGAGCTCACGCTGCTTTCCATGAGGATACACCCGGCATGCGGATTCAGAGGCAGCGCGGGCGCGGCACGCAGAGATGGAGTCGGGCCCCTGGGTCCTGTTCTTGCGTGGAGGCCCCTCAGCAGGCCGTGGGCTCTCGGCCGGCTGTTCCTGGGGTGGGCGGGTGTGGGGCAGACGCGGCTGCGCAGGGCGCCTGCGTGGGATGGTGGACTGCCCCACGCCCTCTGAGACAGGTTCCTACCGGGCCAGTACTTACTCCGCCCTCAGCGCCGCCCAGTCACCAACTCGCCGACTCACAGCCATCTGCTCAAATAAGTCCATGCACTTTTGTTCCGACCTTCCGCAATTCTCCACTGTTTAGTTGGGGGAAGAGAAGGAAGCTCAAAACGTGTGACCTTCGCGAAGAGTTTACTATCTTGACATTGGGCCCCACGGGGGCGGGGTGCCCCTCAGCACCCTCCAGCCAGACCCGCCCCCGCGGCCTGGCACAGGCGCGTTGGGTTCTCCCCGGCCCCCCGCACCTGCCTGAAACCTGCCGGGATGTCAGGTTAGCCGCCGGCAGCCAGGTTTAGCTTTGTCCTGGATGCGAGCTGCTAGGATAGCATCGTACCCGGCAAAAAAAGAAAAACTCTTGGAGAATTTCCCAATTTCTGTGCAAGTAAAGTTGATTTTGAGAAGGCCTCCCCCTGTAGACGTTTAGGGGGCCTCCTGGGCTGGTCGGGACTAGCGGTAGCGCCGCAGGCAGAGCAGCTTCTGGGGCGGCAGCTCCCCTGCGGCCGGCACCCTGCGCCCAGGTGCTGCCCACCCCCCCCAACCCCGGCGGTGCGCGGAGCAGAGCAGGGCCGGCGCCCCTCGGGACGCACAGGGCGGCGCTGGGACAGGCTGCGGGCAGCTCCCGCTCCTGCCTGGCCTCTGCCTCTGACCCCGAAGGAGATGCCAGGTGCAGCAAGGAGACGGCGCCCCGCAGTTTGGAACTTGCCTGAGCCCCGAGGTCCGGCGGCCGGCACGGAGCTGTGAGTGTGGCCAGGCTGAGGTAGGCCTGCTTATCTTTTGTTGCTTCTGCTTTGGTGTAAAGCCTAGGAAACTACCGCCTATCACTCGATCTTGAAGATGTCTCCCTACATTTTATGGTACTGGCTCTTATATTTAGGTCTTTGATCCATTTTGAGTGAATTTTTGTATAGGGTGTGAGATAAGGATGCCCTTTCATTTTTTGGTTATGACTATTGTGGTAGGTAGGTTCAGGTGTCAACCTGGCCAGGTGAGGGTGCCTAGGTCTGTTGGGTGGACTTGAATCATCAGCGTGTGGAACGCACCTGTGGCTGATTGCATCTGCACTGGGCTGAGGGGAGCGCCTTCTGCAATGAGCGACGGTCAATTTAATTAGCTGGAGGCTTAAAGAGAGGGAGCAGAAGAGCGCTCAGCACAGCCCTGGCAGCTCAGCACCCCTCATCTGGGCACTCCTAGCTCAGCCCAGATGTTTGGAGATGCAGAAAGGAACGGCCCCTAGAAGGCCGTTGGAACCCAGAAGCCAGGAGAGACCAGCAGACAGCACCGTGTGCCTTCCGGTGTAACAGAGAACCCCAGATGGAAGTTAGCTGTCTTTCCTCTGAAGAACTATAATTTTTTTAATCTAAATAACCCCCCTTTTATCATTATTATTTTTTTCCCACAATTGTCTTTATTAATTATTTTGAAAATATCTGTTATATAAAAAGTGACATTATTAACTGATAATGTCCCTCATACTTAGTATATAGAAGTTAATAATGATCTTTAAGTCTAAGTCAAGAAACTTAGGTCTTTGTTCTCAATAATACAGGAATGTAAATTAATTTCTATTCTTTAACAGTATGTTGCTTTACGGACAAAAGTTCTGGGACATTTTAAATATGATCATTACTAAGATACAAAGACTGACATATAAAAAAACCTCCAAATCGGGCTGTCCAAAGCTTCTCTGGATTAAATATTTAGTGATTTAGAGAGGAATTTCTTTCTTTAGAAGCCACAATATATACAATGCAAACATATGATGATATAAAAAGTTAATTTTTTACATGTCAGTTTTCTCTCTTCACAGATATCTTTCTTAGGTTTCTCATGTCCAAAAGACAACTTTGCAAGCTGTATGAAATAGCTATATGTTGAAGTGATGTCTTCATCATTGCAGCAATAGGTACTTTTCAGAAGGAAAGACCTTGTGCTGAGTGATTGAATTTGATCGTTGCTTTCCTCTTTCCTCGGTAGGGACCAATGAAGATGCTGGCTTGACGAGGAACTTGGGTGATTTGTCCTCCACAGAGCTGGACTAGTTCCCGTAGCTTGGCACTAGGGGGCTTGCTGGCTGGACTGATGAACATTACTGGCTGGCCGGCAAAGAGGTTTCCCCGGTATTGCCCCGCCGATAAATGACACTCCAGCCGGCAGACTGGAGCTGCAGGAAAGTAGGTAGAAAGTTCAAACGGCTCTTCAGAAATCCAGTGACCCATTTCCAAAGACCATAGTACCCATTCATAAGAAAGAATCCAGCAACCACGTGCAATTCCCAGAAGCACATTCAGTGTTCGAAGAGGCTTCCCTGTGACCACATGAGTAGTAGTTTTACACACGTCCCAGGAAAATGAAAAGCCTTTCAATTTATTCACAACTTGCATGATGACATTCTGCTTTTCAGATGGCATGCTTGTCATGACTAATGTTCTTGTTGGCTTTTTGACTTTTCCTCTTTTCCGTAATTCCTCATGAGGTTTGACTATTTCCTTAAAGCATTCATAGCTATCTAAAACATCATGGCTTGTTCGTCCAGTTTTAACACTTTCACTACATCTTTTAGGTACGTTTTGCCTTTCTTCTGTGGGTTTTCCCTCATTATAATCTACAAAATTTAGCTTATTATCATTTTGTATTCCATCTTCAGACGTGTTATCTTCTTTCTGCATGCTTTTAACTTCAATCAATTCTTTATTTTCTCGAGTGCTTCCTTTCAAAGGAGTTAGGGTACCATGATGTTCTTTCCCTAGGCATTCTTTCTGATGAACAAGTTCATCGACGATACAAGAAAAGTTATATCCACCTAGGTATGTGTCTTTTCTTTTCTGAAAATTAGCTTGTCTACAATATACTGGAGTTTCTTCAGCTGCAGTTATTTCTGTAGATGTCATATAACTCAAAGTTGTATTTCCTTCATCATCTGTAGGTTTCTCAAGACTAGGACTAGTTTTTGCTGTAAAATCAGTAATGTTAGCTGATCTGCATTTTTTACCAATACTGGAAAAATCAGACATTTCTAATACACTTATTCTCTCATTCTTAGAAAGATTTCTTCTGTAATTGAACTGAACAGGGCTTGAGGATGACTGACATTCAGAAAGATTTCTTTCCTTAAGATTATCAGGTGAAAAATAATCATCATATGAGGACTCCCCACATTGAAGAGTCTCTGTAACAGGCTTGGTCATAAACTGTGGGCTGTTAGCCAACTTAAAAAGTTTCAATTTTGGCATAGTAGACTTCATACCGTACTTTTTTGGGGGTAACTTTTCCTTTGAAGACGAATATAAACACTCTGACATTCTTTTTCTTTTTGCTGAGGAACTTTTTGGAATTGAATTTAGCAAAGAGTGGTCTTCTGTTGTAGATAAAGTAGAAGATGAACTATATTTCTCATCAAATATCTCCTTAGATGTCCCTTCAGACTGCTTTTGGTTAGGGATGACCACCTCACTTATAGTATCTTTTTCCTCTGAAAGATTACTCATAGATTTCTGAGGAGTAGGCTCATTGAGGTAATTGCAAGCTCCTGATGAATGAATACTATTTATTTTCAATGAAGGTGAAGAAATACAAATATTGTTAACTTCTTTAATGAATCCTCCCAATTTCAATTCCTGATTTCTATATCCTGAGTTTGCACAAAGATCATCAAAAGATGAATGTAAAACACCCGCAAAGGATTCATCTGAACTACATGTGTCATGTGAAACGTTCAAAGGTGCTTCATACAGAGAATCAGCTGGATTATCATGAACTTTCTCAATCATTTGAGAAGATGTAGGGGAAAGATTTTCCCTTTTGTCCTGCATCTCCTGTAATCTCTTCTCCATTGCACTGTGATGACTATTACTAATTTTATTTATAGGACTATAGATTAAGGAACCATTAGATTCAAATACGAGAACAGGAATATCATTATCTAGCGTTGTTTTTTGCTTTTGTAGCTCTCTAGCCATTTTCTCAAATTTCTTTTGAAGTCTTTTATCATTTTCTGGTGTTTTGGGAATAAAATCTTTGGGCTGCATACACTTACGTTTTTTTTTAATTAGGTGTGGTAATTGTTCATTCGTATTAGCTGCAGGGAATAATGATTCATCGGCATGTACTCCAGCTGTTCTGCATTTTTCAACCCAGAGCACTGAAACAAGCTTTACCCCTTTCTTCTTCTGTGCTTTATCCCAAGTGCTCTGGTATCCATCTTTGAATACAACATGAGTTACTTGCTTGTTAAAAGTTTTTGAAACCTTTGCCCCCATATCTGTAAGTTGTTTTGTAAATGTCTTTGAATAATTTTCTGTTCCATTGGATGACCACACTTCAACATATGCTACTACATCTTTCAGGATGAAACTTTCTGGGCTATTATTATTAATATTTAAACATTTTTCACTATCTGATTTATTTCATATAGACATCCAGTCATAAGTTCAGTGCCTGCAGCAAACACGTCACCAATGCCAGCTTTACCCAGTGATGGTCATCTGATTTCAACTGGTGGGAAAGACGTGAGTGTCATTCAGCAGAAACTTGTTGAAAAATTATCTTTGCCTCAGAGTGAGATTGTAGCAGATATCACCATATCCAAAGCCCCCATCTCTTCCACTGAAAGTGTCATGCAATCTACTACTCCCACATTGCCTCCTTCTCAGTCCTTAAATGAGACAGCTGGAGAAGAAAGCAGAATAAGCAATTCTCCCACACTTTAATCCCCCTTTATTATTTTATTATTATTAAAAGCTGATCCATCTCTGGTGTGTTGCATTCTGGCAACTTTGGCAGACTAAAAGAAACATCTGGTCCTCTTCAACACCATTTATTGAAGAGACTGTTCTGTCCCAGTTGGGCTTGGAATCCTTATCAAAAATAAATTGACCATAGATTTCAGGTCTGTTTCTGAACTCTCAGTTACATTGATCAATATGTCTACCTCTATGCCAGTATCATGCTATTTTGACCACTGTGACTTTATAATAGATTTAAATTCAGGAAGCATGATACCTCCTACTTTGTTCTTCTTTTTTCAAGATGTTTTTGGCTATTTGAGGCCCTTATCCTTCCAAGTAAAATTAATAACTAGCTTTTCCATTTATGCAAAGAAGTGTGTTGGGACATTGATTGGTATTGTGTTGAATATGTAGATCTATTTGTGTAGAATTGACATCTTAACCACATTTAGCCTTCCAATCCATGAACATGGAATGTCTTTCTATTTATTCAGGTCTTTGATTTCTTTTAGCAATGTTTTGTAGTTTTCTGTATACAAGTCCTTTACATCATGTGACGTATACATAGTTTTCCCTTTTAATTTGTTAATATGGTATGTTACATTAATGGATTTTCCTCTGGCTCACCATACCTGGAACAAAATCCCCTTGGTCATGATGTATAATTCTTTTGATGTGTTGTTGAATTTTATTTGCAAGTATTTTATTGAGGATTTTGCATCCATATTCAGAGAGACTGTTCTGAAGTTTTCTGGTAGTATTTTTAGCAGGCTTTGGTAATTAGGGTGATGTTGGCTTCATAGAATGAGTTAGGTAGCATTCACTTTTCTTCAATTTTTTTAGAAGGAATGTTATTAATTCTTCTTGGAATGCTTGGTAAAACTCACCTATGAAGCAATCCAGTCTTGGGCTTATCTTTATTTGTAGGTTTTTAGCATAGCTACCCCTTCTCTTTTCTAATTGTTGTTTGCATGAAATATCTTTTTCCAGTCTTTTACTTTCAATCTACTTTTGTCCTTGGGTCTAAAGTGAGTCTTCTATAGATAGCATATAGATGGATCCTGTTTTTTAAATTCATTCTACTAGTTTATGTCTTTTTATTGGGGTATTTAACCCATTAACATTTAATGTTTTTACTGTAGAGGCAGTACTTTCTTCTACCATTTTGCCTTTTGGATTTTATGTGTCATATCTAATTTTTTTTCTCTTTTTACCTTTACTGATAGTCTTCATTTCTACACTGTTCTCCAGACCTCTCTCTCCTGTTTTTTCCAATCTGCCTGTAGTGCTCCCTTTAGTATTTCTTGTACTGCTGATCTCTTATAAATTCTTTCAGTGACAGTTTGTCTGAAAATATTTTACTGTCCCCCTCATTTTTTATAGAACAGTTTTGCTAGGTATAGAATTCTTGGTTGGCAGTTTTTCTCTTCCAGAATCTTAAATATATCATTACCACTGCCTTCTTACCTCCATGGTTTCTGCTGAGAAATCCACACATAGTCTTATTGAGCTTCCCTTGTATTTGCTGGATTGCTTTTCTCTTGTACTTTCAGGATTCTCTCTTTGTTTTAGACATTTGAAAATCTGATTAGAAAGTGTCTTAGAGTAGGTCTATTCAGATCTATTCTGTTTGGGTATGCTGCTCTTCTTGGATCTGTAATTTTATTTCTTTCAAAAGAGATGGAAAATGTTCAGTGATTATTTCCTCCATTAGTCTTTCTTCTCCTTTTTCCTTCTCTTCTCCCTCTGGGACACCTATAACATGTATATTCATGTGCTGCATGTTGTCACTCAATTCCCTGAGACCCGCTCATATTTTTCCATTCTTTTCCATATATTTTCTTTTGTGCATTGGATTTCAGATATCTTGTCCTCTAGTTCACTAATCCTTTCTTCTGCCTCATCAACTCTATTGTTGTAAATCTCCATTGTTTTTTTCATCTCTTCTATTGTGCCTTTCATTCCCATAAGTTCTGCAATTTGTTTTTTCAAACTTTGAAGTACTTTATGTTCACCCAATATCTTCTTTATATCCTCCTTCAACTCATTGATTTGATTTTTGATGAGATTTTGCATGTCTGTTCTAAAATTCTGAATTAATTGTTTCAGTTCCTGTATTTCATTTGAAGTGTTGGTTTGTGCCTTTGACTGGACCATATCTTCAATTTTTCTAGTTATAACTTTCTAGTATAATTTTCTAGTTATTTTTTTGCTGGCATTTAGGCATTTGATTTCTTAATTAGTTTATTCTGGAGGTTGCTTTCTCTCTTTTACCTCGGGTTTTCTTGCTGGATGGCTTTATTCTCTATCTATTCTTTGGCATTCAATTCAACTTATACTAAACCTCGAGCATAGTTTTTGTTTAACTGACCAGAATTTTTCAGTTCTTGTTTTTCTGTTTCTTGCTCTGCCTATTTGGAGCCTTTTTTTTTTTTTGTCAGGAAGATGGTCTCCTCAGATATGATCAAACCCTGTCAGATTTTCCCAGACTAGACAGGCCCTCATCTCAGGAGGAGAGAGTAACCAGTATCAAGTGTCCTTGAGGGTGAGACCTAGGAGGTTATCAGACTTTTCCATGAAGTCTCTAGACTCTGTGCTTTTCTTATCCTGCCAGCATGTGACACGTTCTGCCCACAGCTTTCCACTGGGGTAAAATGATGTGGTGCCTTTCATTTCAGCAGCCTCTCCCTGCCAGGGGCATGAAACTGATACAGTAGGTAGTCTTCTACAACAGATTGCTTCTGTTTTCCAGCCCTAAGGCCTGAATTCCCTGAAGGAGGACCACTACTTGAGCTAGGTCCTGCCCCCCTTTTTGAGGGGAAGATACACCCTTTAGGGAACTGTCCTCATCCACGTAACTATTTACTTTTTCTCTCAGACATGCCTTAATTATATCCTTGCCTGGGTGTGCTCTCAGTTCTATCTAATGAGCTGTTAAGACATTAAAACAAAAGATAAGCCTTTTCAGAGCTGTAACCTGTCCCCCTTCCCAAGTTTGCCAAGTAAGAGCCCAAGCTGATACGTGGCTGTATGTGTTCCCAGGTTCTATGTGTCCCCTTCTCTTCAGGACCAGCCCTCTTCTAGTATTTCTAATATGAAAAATATTTATTTTTGTGCTATCCAACATAAAAAGTCCCTTTTTTATTTTCTGTCAGCCCTGCCCCATCTCTGAAGGGGTGAAAACTCCTGGTTCTTTTAGTGTTTACTTCAGTTTATCTATGCTCAGAGATAAAACTACTCTGTTTTTAGTAGTCAGAACTTGTTAATTAATTCCACAATTGGACCTTGGTTTAGCTAGTTCATCGCTGCTAATAAAGTCTGTTTCCTTTCCCCTTAGGGAACCAGCCTTCCATGCCAGTGGGGGAGCGACACCAGCCCCTGGGGCTTGAGGGACTTACAGTTCTGTGTGGGATCTCAGCTGTTCCACCTGTTCCAGACTGGTGTACACTGTGTGTCCAGTCGCTGATGTCCCCGCAGCAGTTGTTTTGTCCTGTTCTTGGCTATTTACTAGCTGCTCTGGAGGATGAACTAAATTCCACATCTCATTATGCCGCCATCTTGTCCTGCCTCTCTCTGAATTTCCTGTTGGGAGCTTTTTAATGCCTGATTCAATCCCTTTACTTGTGATTGGTTTGTTGAGGTCTTCTGTTTCTTCTTGAATTAGGGTAGGTTATTCATGTGATTCTAGGAAGTTGTCCCTTTCACATAAGTTGTCTAGTTTGTTGGCATACAGTTGTTCATAGGAGCCGCTTATAATCTTCTTTATTTCTTCAGGGTCCAGGTAATGCCCCTTCTCTTGTTTCTGATTTTATTTATTTGCAACTTCTCTCTTTTCGACTTTGTCAGTCTAGCTAAAGGTTTTTCAATCATATTGATCTTCTCAAAGAACCAACTTTTGGTTTTATTGAGTCTCTCTATTGTTTTTTATTCTCCATTCCATTAATTTCTGCTCTAATCTTTGTTATTTCTTTCCTTCTGCTTGCTTTGGGATTATTTTGCAGTTCTTTTCCCAGTTTTTCCAGTTGTTCAGTTAGGTCATTGATTTTAGCTCTTTCTCACTGTCATGGTCAAGTTCATGTGTCAACTTGGCCAAGTTGTGGTACCTGTTTGTCTGGTTGGGCAAGTGCTGGCCTGTCTGTTGCAATGAGGACATTTCATAGAATTAGATCATGATCACGTCAGCTGCACCACAGCTGATTCCATTTGTAATAAGCCAAAGGGGAATGTCTTCTGCAATAAGTGATGCTTAATCTAATCACTAGAAGCCTTTTAAGGAGGATTCAGAAGAGACAAGCTCTATTCCTCTTTCAGCTGGTGAGCCTCTCCTATGGAGTTCATCCAGACCCTCCATCGGAATCATCAGCTTCACAACCTGCCCTGCGGATTTTGGATTCTGCGTTCGCATGGTCACATGAGATACTTTTATAAATTTTACATTTGCAAGTATTCCCTGTTGATTCTGTTTCTCTAGAGAACCCTAACTAATACACTGTTCTAGTTTGCTAGCTGCCGGAATGCAACACACCAGAGATGGATTGGCTTTTAATAAAAGGGGGGTTATTTTGTTAGTTCTTTAGAGGAAAAGCAGCTAACTTTCATTGGAGGTTCTTTCATACATGGGAACACTCAGGGTAATCTCTGCTGGCCTTCTCTCCAGGCCCCTGGGTTCCACCAACTTTCCCTGGGGTGATTCCTTTCTGCATCTCCAAAGGCCTGGGCTGAGCTGCGGGTGCTGAGATGAGGTATGCCGAGCTGCTTTTGCTGTGCTACGTTGTGCTCTCTCATTTAAGCACCAGCCAATTAAGTCAAACATCATTCATTGCAGCAGGCACTCCTCCTAGCTGACTGTAGATGTAAATCAGCAACAGATGAGGTTCACTACCATTGGTTCATGTATGCAACAACAAAACTAAGTGCCTTCACCTGGTGAAATTGGCAACTGAATCTAACTACCACATGTCCACCCCTTGTCAATTTGGCAACTACATGCATCACCTTAAACAGTATTAAGGTGCAAAAAGTTCTTTTCTGGCTGTGGACCTGTGACTCTCAAAACAAGTTGTCTGGTTCCAATATGCAAAGGAGGGATAGTCACAAGATACAGATTTTCATTTCCATAGGGAGAAATTGGAAGAAACACAGAAGTAAAACCTGCAGGGCAAGTGCTGTGGGGTTTCAAAGCCTGAAAGTCATTTATCCTTCGGCTTTAGAAAGTGGCAGTCCCACCCTTTCCAAGCGCCTATGCAGTGGCCCGCCTCTTTCCAAATCAACCTCGGGGAACATTGAGGAGACCACCTTTTTCTCAGCTCCGCTCTCTCCAGACATCAGGGTCACCCCTGGGCTCTTTGCCATTTCCGGGGCACACGCTCAACCCCTCCATGTGGTGGCAGCCAGGCTCTCCCCAGTCCCCAAGGAGCATGCTCTGCCTTCTCCAAGGCCTGAGGCTGCACAACTCTTCCACTGCAACGAAATGGGAGACTCATCCTCTGTCCTCAGGGTAAACTCACCCTCTCCATGTATATGGGTGGATCCACTCTCCTGGCTGAGGTTTCTTGGCTTCAGACCTGAGCGTCCATGGTTCTCACTCTGCAAACTCCAGTTTGTCCCTTTGTGGCCCCCTTTGTCCAGATTGGCAGTGGTTCTGTTTACACCAGCAGACTCTTCAAGCACTCCCGGACTTCTCCATCATTCTCTTCACAGTTCCTCCAAAATCTTCCCCTTAGCCATCCAAAAAACCATTCCAACATATCAGGTATTTGCAAACCACAGCAGCACCCCACTCCCGGTACCAAATCTGTTCTAGTTTGCTAGCTGCCGGAATGCAGCACACCAGAGATGGATTAGCTTTTAATAAAAGGGGATTTATTTCATTAGTTCTTCAGAGGAAAGGCAGCTAACTTTCATCTGAGGTTCTTTCTTACATGGGAAGGCTCAGGGTAATCTCTGCTGGTCTTCTCTCCAGGCCCCTGGGTTCCAACAACTTTCCCCGGGGTGACTTCTTTCTGCATCTCCAAAGGCCTGGGCTGAGCTGCGAGTGCTGAAATGAGGAATGCCGAGCTGCTTTTGCTGTGCTACGTTGCACTCTCTCATTTAAGCACCAGCCAATTAAGTCAAACATCATTCATTGCAGCAGGCACGCCTCCTAGCTGACTGCAGATATAAATCATCAACAGATGAGGTTCACTACCATTGGCTCATGTCTGCAGCAACAAAACTAGGTGCCTTCACCTGGCCAAGTTGACAACTGAATCTAACTACCACATACACTCACTTTTTTTAAAAAATCACATAAAGAAGCATTTATTTGAGGTTTAACATGAAATCATACAAGTAAAATTTGTTTAAGCATAAATGCACACCAAGGCATATGACAGAGAGCAAAGGACAAAGTAAAAACCAAGAAAACTAAATGGCAGCTACGTACAGTTGGGCAGTTGTATCTTGTACACTAGAAAGTCTTTTACAAAATAATCGTCATAGGTCCACAGAAGACCAATCTTCAACAACATCCTGCAAGATGGGTTACTTTAGCATTTCCTCCTGTTTTCTCCAAGGTCCTCCTTTAGTATGGCTGGTAATGGTTTAGGTGACTGTCACCCCCACAAGATGCCTTGCCACCTGTGCTCTGTCTGCCACTGTGGTCTGCAGATCCCTGCCCATATCCATAGTTCCCATGGCCATCCCCAGGACAATTGTATCTGCCATGGCCACTATAATTCTGGCCACCACCACAGGCACTATTGTAATTTCTGTATTCTTGAGCATAACAGTATTTAAATCCTTGGTTCCAGTTTTGGTCCTGACCTCGTCCGCGACCCCCAGTACCACCTCGTCCAGAAGCTGCGGCTCCTCTCCCTCCTTTGTTACTGTTGCTGTCCATATGCCTCTTTGGGTTGTGCAGCTTTGATCTCACACTTCCCATCAGTTTGATGGTGGAAAGATGGTATCTGCTTTCTACTAATTTCTTTACTGGCTCTGCATCTGTATATGTGATACAGCAAAAGCTTCTCCTTTCATTTGTTTTTGTATCTATGGGAAATTCAATATTTTCAATCTCTCCAAATGCTCCAAAATGTTTTTTTATTTGCTCTTCAGAAGTATCCTGGCTCCATCTACCCGCAAAAACCTTTTTGTGTGTTTCTTTCTCTTTGAAAGCCTTTGCCCATTTGGGGTCTGTCAGTTTCCCATCCAGTTTGTGTTCTTTCACTTCCAAAACCTTATCAACACTCGCAGCGTCTTTGAAAAGCACAAATCCAAATCCTCTTGATCGTCCAGTGACTGGATCTGTTTTAATTATGCAGTCTGCACCCTCTCCAAATCACGACAAATGGAGCTTTCTTGCTCGTATCCCAGCTCAAGCCTCCAATTAACATTTGACCATCATCCTGCTGATGCTTGCTGGCATCAGTCGTGGACCCTCTGTGAATGCCTCTGTGTCATGCACTAGTGCACGCCCTCCTCGGTGGTGGCGTTGTCGGCAGGGTGCTGGCGCGCAGACTGAGAACCAGGTGTGGCAGCCCCAGAGCGTCTTATGGAGCTGGGTTGAAAATGGGGGTGGATAAGTCTTTCTCCCTTTTTAATGTAGGAGTTCAGAGTTATAAATTTTCCTCTCAGCACTGCCTTTGCTACATCCCATAGTTTTGGTACACTGTTTTCTCATTTTCATTCATCTTGGGATATTTACTGATTTCTTTTGCAATTTCTTCTTTGATCCATTGATTGTTTAAAAGCATGTTGTTTAACCGCCACATATCTGTGTACTTTCCAGTTCTCCATCTGTTACTGATTTCCAGCTTTATTGCTTTAAGATCAGAGAAAGTGCTTTGTATCATTTCAATCTTTTAAAATTTAGTAAGACCTGTTTAGACCCCAGCATATGGTCTATCCTGGAGAATGTCTATCCTGCTGTTTGGGTGCAGTGTTCTCTATGTGCCTGCGAGGTCTCATTCATTTACCATATTGAGGTTTTCCATCTCTTCATTGAGCCTCTGTTTTGATGTTCTGTCTGTTGGAGAGAGTGGTTTGTGGACGTGTCCCACTGTTATGGTAGAGTTCTCTATTACTCCCTTCAACTTTGCCAGTGTTTGCCTGATTAGAGGCATAGATATTTATGATTGTTGTTTCTTCTTGGTGAATTGCCCCTTTTATTAATATACAGTGTCCTTCTCTATCTCATAATGTTTTTGCATTTAAAGTCTGTTTTTTCTGATATTAGTATTACCCTAGCTTTTTTAGTTCGTATAGTATTAGTTTAGTTACCCTAACTTTTTTTTTGGTTACTACTTTTTTTCCATCCTTTCCCTTTCGGCCTATTTGTGTGCTTGGATCTAAGATGACTCTCTTATAAACAGCACAACAATGGATCATATTTTTAAATTCATTCTGCCAATCTGTGTCTTTTGATTGGGGAGTTTGATCCATACATTCAAAGTTATTAATACTGTAGAGGCAGTTCTTGGTCTAATCATCTTATCCTCTGGTTTTTATTTATCAGATCTATTTCTGTCTCTCTCTTCTTATCTTTTGAGTTACCCTTAATAATTTTCTTCAATTCTGTACCCTCCTCCATAACTCTCTCTCTCCTGTCTTTCCTTTCACCTGGCAGGCCTCCCATTGGGAGTTCTTGAAGGGCTGGTCTCTTATTGATGAACCCTTTTAACTTCTGTTTATTTGTGAATATTTTAAATTCTCCCTCATCTTAAAATTTTCACAGATTATGCAATATATCTGAAGTATACAATCAGTGGCTCAAAATGTCATCACATAGTTGTGCATTTATCACCATGATCAATATTAGAAAGTTTACTCCAGTTAAAAAAAATTAAAAAAAAAAACCCAAAACATCCCAACCTCCTTACTGCCCCCCCACCCCACCCCCCACCCCCGCCCATTACTGATTCCTAATATTGGCATGGCACATTTGTTACTGTTGATGAAAGAATATTAAGATATTACTGTTCATTATAATTCATAATTTACTATTGGTACATTTTCCCCCATACACCCCTTCATTTTAATTCCTCATGATAGTGTTGTGCATTTGTTCCAGCTTGTGATAAACTTCTTTATATTTGTACAGTTAATCACAGACATCTCTCACCACAAAATTCACTGTTACACATCCCCAAGTTTTAACTTCCCTGTTACAACTCCTCCCTCTCATTTGATTATCTCCCAATCTTCAAGGATATCTGGGTACATTGGTTTGCTAAAGCTGCTAGAATACAATATGGCAGAAATGGAATGGCTTTCAAAAGGCAATTTATTAAATTACAAGTTTATGGTTCTAAGGCCATAAAAATGTCCAAACTAAGGTGCCCAGGTAAAGTACCTTGACTCAAGACAAGCTGAAGTTCCCAGAACACATCTGTCAGCTGGGGAGACCCATGGTTCCTGGCTTCAAACAGCTTCCCTGGGGGCATCTTCTTCCTGCATCTCCAAATTTCTGAGTCTCATGTTGGCTGTGAGGCTTTTTCCAAAATGTTTCCCCTTTTAAAGGACTCCAGTAAACTAAACAGGACCCGCCTTGAATGGGCACTCACATCTCCATCTTATCAAAAGGCTTCACCCACAACTAAGTGTATATACATATATATGGGTCTATGAGTATATATAAATATATCCCATGGAATAATCTAACCAAAGGTTCCCACCCTACAATATTGAATCAGGATTAGAAGAACCAGGTTTTTCTGGTATACCTGACAATTTCAAACCAGCACACTGGACAATGAGTATTCTAACTTCTTCATGCTGACAGCTTCCCTCACTCTGGAAGGACAGCTTTGCTGAATAGGAAATTCTTGGCTGGCAATTTTTCTCGTTCAGTGTCTTAAATATATTCTGTCACCGCCTTCTCACCTCTATGGTGTCTGATGAGAAATCCACACTTAGTCTTATTTGGCTTCTCTTGTATGTGGTGAATCACTTTTCTCTTCTTGTTTTCGGTGATCGAAAGATTACATCCACAGTTGGGTGTGTCACATCTCCATGGAAACAATCCAATCAAAATTTCCACCTCACAATATTGAATCAGGGTTAAAAGAAACATGGTGCCTCCACAAGATTGGATCAGAAAATAGAATGTGGCTTTTCTGGGGCACATGACAGCTGCAAACCGACGCAGTGATATTTTCTCTGTCTTTGATTCAGTGTTTGTGGGATCCTTCTCCAGTCTCTACCTTCCTCCAGAGTTGTGAACACATGGGAATTGGCCCTTTCTTTTGCTGAATCTCTGGGGAGAGGCTTCCAATACCTGTCTTACATCACCATATTGTTTCAAGATTGAGTTTTTAAGATGTGCATTTGGTTCTTTATTTGTCTTTTAATATAAATTTCCCATTTACATCTTTGATATTTTTTATATTGAGGTATTCTTTTATTTTGATAAGCTCTTTTATATTAAATATAATGATCCTTTGTCATATATGTTGAAATTTTTTTCCAGTTTCTTTTTTGGCCTAAAATGGTATTGTTCATTTTGAGATCAGTCAAACATTTACCTACATTTTCCTCTAGTTCTCCCCTGCCTTTATTTATATTTAATTCTTTAATTATTCTGGAATTTACTTCAGTGCCTGGTGCAAAGTATGATCTATCTAATTTTATTTTTCCCAAATATTTAACAACCAATGTACTAATCCTCTTCACCTATTTATTTAAAAAAATTTTTTTTTCACATGGGCAGGCTCCGGGAATTGAACCCAGGTCTTCGGCATGGCAGGCAAGAATTCTACGACTGAGCCACCATTGCACCACCCTATTTTTAAATTTTAATTAAGGAAAATTTCAGCCATGTGCAAAAGTAAATTAGTGTTGTTATTTACTATAATTAATTCCCATGGCTCCATCACTCAGCTTCAGTAAATATCAATCCATGGTTAACTGTGGTTCCTGTGTACCCACCTTTCCCCCTGTCCAGTATATATATATTTTTGTATGCTGAATGGTGGGGTCACATTTCATTCTTTTTATATGTGAGTATCCTGTTATTGCAGTGCCATTTGTTGAGTTTTTTGTTTGCTTGTTTGTTTGTATTTTGGGAAGTGCATGGGCTGGTAATCAAACCCGGGTCTCCCGCATGGCAGGTGAGAATCTACCTCTGAACTACCCTCGCACCCCTCCCTGTTCTGGGTTTAAGTGACTCATGGGCATCATATAATTTCATCTATGGTTCTTCAGCATGTACTCAAAAAAATAAAGACACTTTTAAAAACACTACCACAATACCATTATTATACCTAAAATAATATCCAATCACTATTGAAATTTCCTAATTAATGCATTTTTATTGACTAATTCATTTATCACCAAACAAAAATGAAATTCTTTCAGTCATAGCAATTATAAAACTTGCAGGTATAAATGGGAAAAAATAGTATCTTCAACAAATGGTGTTGGGAGAACTGGATAACGATTGCAAAAGATTTAAAGGTAGACTCCTACCTCACACCATATGTAAAAATTAACTCAAAATGAATATTTTCAGGACCTTGTGTTAGGTAGTATTTTTTTAGACTTTAAACCCTAGCAGAAGCAACAAAAGAAAAAAATAAATGGGACTTTATCAAAATTAAAAACTTTTATTACTCATCAAAGGGCTTTATTATGAAAGTAAAAAGACAACCTACCAAATGGGAGAAAATGTTTGGAAATCGTATATCTGATAAGGGTTTAATATCCAGAATTTGTAAAGAACTACAACTCAACAACAGAAAGATGGGTGAACCAATTAAAAAATGGAGAAAAGACTCGAATAGATATTTTACCAAAGAAGATACACAAATCGCCAATAAATAATGAAAGATACTCAAAGTCATTAGTGATTCAGGGAAATGCATATCAAAACCACAATGGAATACCATCTCACATCCATTAGAATTGCTACCATTAAAAAAAACCATAATGACAAGTGCTGGAGAGGATATGGAGAAATAGGAACACTCATACATTGTTGGTGAAATGCAAAATGGAGCAGCCACTATGGAAAATAATATGCCGGTTTCTCATAAAGTTAACTGTAGAATTGCCATATGATCCAGCAATCCCATTCCTTACTATATATCGAAAAGAATTGAAAGCAGGGACTCAAACAGATATTTGCACACTGATGTTCATAGCAACAACAACTGCCAAAAAAAAAAATGGAAGCAATCCAACTGTCCATCAACCAATGGACAATGAATGACTAAACAAAATGGGATATGTAAAGGTAGACAGTGGAATGTTATTCAGCTACAAAAAGAGAATTAAGTCCTGACGTGACAACTGGGATGAACTTTGAAGATGTTATGTTGAATGAAATAAGCCAGAGCAAAAAAAGGGCAAACACTGTATGATCTCACGTATATGAAATATACAAAGGAAGCATATTCATGAAGTCAGAAACTAGAAAATAGGTTACCAGTGACCGAGGAGGGAGGGGTATGAGAGTTCATATTTAATTGGTATAGAGTTTCTGTCTGGGGAACTGGAAACATTTTGTCTATGGATGATAGGGATGGAGGCACAACTTTGCATATGTAATTAATACAATTGAATTGTATATTGTATATTCAAAGGAATAGAAAGGGAAATTTTAGGTTGCATATAGTTTCACACACACACACCATAGAACTCAACAACAAATGGTGCACTAAAGTTAATAGCACAATTATACAACAATGCTGTTTCTTGAATTGTAGCAAAGGCACCACACTGTTGAAAAATGTTAATAATAAGGAAAACCGTGTGTGTGAAATGGGGGTACATGGGGACTCTGTACTTCCTGCATGATATTTCTGTAAACCTACAACTATTCTAACAGGGAAAAAATTAGGGGGTGACAACAATTAGTGATGGGATGGTCAAATCAGAGTGACCAAACTCAGAAAACAGGCAGTTGCACCAAGTTGGAGCAGCCGCTGGTAAAGGCGGGCACGGAGCAGCAGCAGGGGGCTGGGGCTGACACAGAGATCCGAGGTAGCTGGGATGTGCATGTGTCTGAATGCATGGCCTGAATGGGGACCGTGCCAAGGCCCCTCCTCTGAAAGCAGAACTCCACACCTGGAGAAACTAGGGGAAAGGAAAGGAACCCACATCACGGCTTCCAAGTGGTGCAAAGGCTCGAAGCTCCTCACAACCAGATAAGCAAAATCTGGGTTAGTAGAAGTGAATGTAAACATCAGAACTGAACAGAAGTAAGGCTGTCCTGATGCTGACTGGGTGAGCTCTTGCTCTCTCTAAGACAGGAATGGTCCCGAATTTGGGATCAGCTGAGCATATCAACTGGAGATAAACATAGATTTCAGTGACATGGATATGTGACTCATTAGGTTTTTGTCGTCATTATTATGAACGTTCAATTCAAAATAAGTGGACTAAACACTTTGTGGACTTAATTGCATTGACCTCATCTTCTACCACTCTTTCCTCACTTAACTGTTCCCCAAGCACATTGGCCACCTTGTTTCTGCAACCAGCCAGGTATGGCCCTACTAAAAGATACGTTAATTTCCTATTTCCCCAGATAACAAGTGTCATGCCCTATCTCCTTGGATTCTTTGCCCACATGTCGCTTTCTCCTGGAGGCCTCCCTGACCACCTATTTAAAATTCTGTCCCATATTCCCTACCCCTGTCTCCTTGCTTCTTTTATTCCATAGCATTTCTCACATCTGACCTATTATATCTTTTACCTATCTATATTTATCATCCACCACCTGGATATAAAATTCTAAGAGGACAGAGGTTTTCATTTGTTTCATTCTAAGCTCTATTGTCAGTGCTTAGAGCAGTGTCTAGCACACAGTTGTAAAATAAAAATATTTATGAATGAATGAATGAGTGGTGGTGGCTTGGAGACATTGGTATGCAAGTGCATTTGTCAGGGTCCCAGGAGGAAGTCTACGGAACAAGGTTATTTATGAAGGTATGGACAAGTTTCAGGGGTGGTGCAGAAGCTTTACCACCCCAGACCTGAATAGAGAGAAGATACAGTTACCAGAATGTGAAGAGAGCAGCTATAGAGAAGACTTAAGGCAAATAGACTAGTGGTAGAAACAGGGATGTTAAAAACACTGCTGGGGAGGGCTTCGAAGATAATAAGGAATAATGTATTGGAAACTGGAGGAAAGGGGATTCTTGTTACACAGTGGCAGACAGTTTAGGCAAATTGTGTCCTGCAGTAATGTGGAAAGAAGAACTCATAAGCTCTGAACTTCGATACTTAGCTGAGGACATTTCAAAGCAAAATGTGGAAGGCGTTGCCTGATTTCTCCTCATCGACATCAGTAAAATGCAGCGGGAAAAAGATACATTGATGGAAAATGGAAGCAGGACTTAATTTGAGAAACTCGCAGCCTATCCAGATTGCAAAAGATGCTAAAATGAAGAGACTCACAGTCTGGAAAGTGTGTCCTGGAGGGAAAGCCAACAGTGTGACTGCATAACCTCTAGCTGGTGCTGTAGAAGGAACAAAAGGTCACACGGTATTCAGTCACACAGAAGATTGTTTAAAGAGATAGGGCATGTGGCTTGGCTTCCATCATCCATCTCCACAGAAGGCAAATCCAGGAAGGATCTGTGCAGGAGATCCTTGTCTAATGGGGTGAATCACTGGGACATAATGGGGAGCAGACGAGGTTTTTGAAAATTTTAATCCAGGATTAACACTGCCAGCTTGGACTGAAAGGGATAGAGAGAGAGAGGATGAAATGAAAGAAGGCTGTTGGGGTCTCAAAATTGAGCAGGCAGGAAAAAGGCCGATAAAACTACTCAGCTGTAAACACATGCTGTAAAAGAAGGATGATTCAGAAGGCAGAGTCTCAGGCCACAGAGATTATTTCCAGGCCTTGAACCTAACAGAGTTTACCCTGCTGGATTTCAAAATTGCTTGGGACCAATGACTCCTTTCTTTCCTCCATTTTCTCTCTTTTTGAATGGAAATGCCTATAACTGGTAGCCTGTGCCTTTTATATCTTCTAGATGCTGCCTGCATTCCTTCACTCACGGCCTCTTTCTTGAGTAACTCCATTTTCATATCTTCTACTATGGGGTCTAATCCTCCTGCTTCCTTCTTGTGGGGGCCTTGGGGTTATGTCGGATCATCCAGAAAAGTCTCCCCATCTCAGGATCCTTTGCCTTAATCACATCTGCATGATCCTTTTAACAATGTAAAATAATATTTTTACAGTTTATGATAATTAAGACGTGGGTGCCTTGGAGGGTAGGCATTATTCGTCCTAACACTGAATGAGCTTGGAAGCAGATTCTTTCTTAGAGCCTTCAAGGAAGAACCCAGATGAGCTAATGCCTCGGTTTCAGCTTTGTAAGGCCCTAAACAGAAGAGCCAGTTGAGTCCCCCATGATTTTTAATCTACAGAACTGTGAGCTAATGGATGTTCTTTCTGGTCACTGTTTGTGCTCATTGTTACCTAGTGTCCTAGTTTGCTAGCTGCCAGAATGCAATACACCAGCAACAGAATGGCTTTTAAAAAGGGGAATTTAATAAGTTGCTAGTTTACAATTCCAAGGCTGAGAAAATGTCCCAATTACAACAGTCCATACAAATGTCCAGTCAAAGGCATCCAGGGAGACATACCTTGGTTCAAGAAGGCCAATGAAGTTCAAGGTTTCTCTCTCAAATGAGAAGGCACATGGCGAACACAGTCATGGTTTCTCCCTTGCTGGAAGGGCACATGGCGAGCACAGCATCATCTGCTAGCTTTCCTATTCCTATTTGAAGAAAGTAAACTAGAGGCACGCATTATCTACTGTCATGGAACAAACTTTCACAGATTGGCAGCTTAAAACGCTTTTCATTTCACATGGTTTCTGAGGGTTGGAACGTGGAAGTGGCTTGTCTGGGTGATTTTAACTCAGGGTATCTCATGAGATTTCAGTCTTTCAGCTGGGGCTGAAGCCGTATGCAGCCTTCATTTGGACTGGAGAATCTCCTTCCAAGAAGGCTCACTCATCTCCCTGTTGGTAGGAGGTCTCAGTTTCCTGTCATGTGAGCTCTCCCTAGTGGGGTTCACACCGTGGCAGCTGGCTTCCCTGAGAACAAAAGGGTTCCAAAGGAGAGGTAAGGCAGAAGCCACGATGTCTTTTATAATCCAGCTTAGAAGTGACATACCATCATTTCTGACTTATTCTGTTGGTCACACAGATTAATGTTGATACAGTGTGCATGGAACCTACACAAATTTGTGAGTTCTAGGAACTGGGGGTCCTTTGGGTTCATTGTGGAGGCTGACCACAAGAAGAAAGCAGCCTGCTCTAAGTAATGTGATTTGAGATGCCTTCCAGTATCACTTGAGGAGCTGGAGTTTCCCACGGACTTTCTGTTGTGTTCAGAAGGGGCAAATTAAGTGATTCGTTTCACATGAAATTCATGGCAGTAATCAGTACTATCTGATTAGCATGCACAATAGTTCTTAATTGATGTTCTTTGTAACACTTATTGCTAAAATCTTCCACTGATGAAAAATAATATTCCTGAGTGGTGACATGGAAAATGACAGAGTAGAATGCTTCAAGAATTGATGCCTCCACCAAAACAATGATAAGCTGACAAAGATAGATGGAATCAAGCATTTGGAACTCTGGTGTCTAACCTGAAATTTACAGCAACCAGGAGATGTGTTCATGAAGAAAAGGGCAGCTGAATTTCAGTAATAGAGTGTTGTAGCAGTTTTTCCCATATGACTACATCGCCCATTTCCCTGCATGGCAGTTGAGATGGCAGTGTCTCTGAGATTGGCAGCTAGCATTTCTGGTGTGACTTGATGGTGCCAGGGAGCCAATATAGACATTGTTCTTAAAATTCTGGAGTAGTGAAGTTTGACATGTCTGGTTGTTCCCTGAAGGACAAGTACAGAGTTGTCCTTCAGGGACAACTAAGTTCTGTTTCACCACACCTCCCCATCCTACCTTTGGCAGAAGCAGCTTCCCAGGTAGCAGTAGCATCCACTGAAAGATTTGATATAGCCTCCTTATGCCTACCTTGGGCAAGGGACAGGACAACTGGCTAACAGAACCCAAAAGTCTGGGAAGGAGGAGGACAAAGAAGATTATTTGGAGGATATATAGGGCTTGGAAGCCCTTTTCACATCTACTGGGAAATAGAGTCCGACGCAAATTTCCACCACAGAAGACATGCTGATACAGTGCCTGAGAGGCCCCAGTGGTGCAGCTGTGGGGATCTGTGGACTCCGTGCATGCAGCAGGTGAGGGAGGCATGGTAAGGCTTGTTAACCTGTAGCATAAACTCTCTTACCTTCACCGTTCTTGAGTACCAGAACACACATACTCGCTTTCTCACCCCCATCTTAAACTATGGTTACATCAAATTCTTAAAAAATTAGATTAGCATTCCTTGTTTGTTGACTTAGTAACTGTTATGCATAGATGAACTATGCAGCATACAAATGATTACATTTCTCTTCTTGAAAACCTTTTTGTTTTCTCTGGCACTAATTATTGCATTATTTTTTTCTTTGGCCTGTTTTTCCATTATCTTTCCCTAATTCATTCCAGCCATTCTGCCTGAAGTACCACTCTGACTACATCAAGTGTAGGTGGCAATCTGGTTTCATTTTTCTGTCCAATCTGAATTAGTGACTCTCTAGGTCTACTCTTCAGCTGTATGGTCCTGGGGTTTCCTTGTTTTTCATCCTGGCTCAGTTGATTCTTGACTAATAATTTTTCCTAAGAATTTTGTCATTTTTGTTTCTTCATGTGAGATTTTTTTTCCTTTCTGGAGTTTTTAGGTCATCTCTTTGTCTCCAGTTTTCTTGAGCACTCAGTGGAGCTTTTCAGTCAAGAAATTCATATCTTCCTGTTCTTGGGAATTTCTTGATTTATTTATTTTGTTTTTTATTTTCTTTTGCAAAATTCTTTTTATTCCCCAGGATAGCCATTTTCTCATTTTACGTTTTGAACAACGAATTTCATTTTTGGAGCAGTTTTAGGTTTACAGAAAAATTGCACAGAAAGTACAGAGTTCTCATTATCTCCTCAACATACATAGCTTCCCATATTGTTAACATCTTGCATTTTTAGGGTACATTTGTTACAATTGATAAACCAATATTGATGCATTATTATAACTTATTTCTTATTAGTAGTAATTTATTTTACTTCTTTTTCTCTTGTAATTCCATTAATGAATTTCCTTTTATTGAAGCTCTTACTTTTTTTCTCTCTTGTTTCCCAATCTTTGTCTTTTTGTTTTACTTTCTACCTTTTTATTCTCTGCTTTGCTTTGTTTTCCAACCAATATTCAATAAGATATTCAATATTTAATAGTTTATTGAGTTTTCTGCTGTTTGATCTTTTTAACCACCAAAGTCTCTGTGCTGATTTGAATCTGTGGTGGACCCCAGAAACCAAAAGAAATATCAATATATTGATTCAGCAGTCATACTCACATGTTAAATCCTGTCTTCTCTGCTGTACTTTTCCTTCTCTTTTTTGTGAAAAATAACATATACAAAATAGCAATAAATTTCAAACTACATTGCAATAATTAGTTGCAAACAGACTCAGTTACACTCGTTTACTAAACCCGACCTTCTCTGTAGACCTCCACCATCGCCTTCATCTTTCTCTCACTCCTTAGGGGTATTTGGGTTATGACCATTTTAAATTTTCTGTGTTGGAAGGAGCTATTGATAATATGGGAGAGGGGGATGGAACTAGTTGATATTCTGGAGAGGCTGGACCCTCTGCATTTCAGGACTTATCTGGTCCAGGGACTCATCTTGGGGTTGTAGGTTTCTGAAAAGTTATCCTAGTTCATGGAACCTTTGTAGAATCTTCATTTTCTTTCTTTCTTTCTTTTTTTTTTTTACACAGGCAGGCACCGGGAATCGAACCCCGGTCCTCGGGCTTGGCAGGCAAGCATTCTTACCTGCTGAGGCACCGTGGCCCGCCCCTTTGTAGAATCTTATCTACTACCTTAGGTGCTTTTTAGGATTGGCAGGAATGGTTTTGGCTGAGGTGTGGCAAGTTATGATATTGGCAATGTCTAACTGAAACTTGCATAAGAGTGACCTCCAGAGTAGCCTCTCGACTCTATTTGAACTCTCTCAGCTACTGATACTTTATTTGTTACACTTCTTTTCCCCCTTTTGGTCAGGATGGCATTGTTGATCCCACAGAGCCAGGGCCAGACTCATCCTTGGGGGTCATCTCCTATGCCACTATAGAGACTTTCACCCCTGGGTGTCATGTCCCAATAGGGGGGAGGGCTGTGGTTTCACTTGCAGAGTTGGGCTTAGAGAGAAAGGGGCCACATCTGAGCAACAAAAGAGATTCTTTGGAAGTGACTCTTAGGCATAATTATAGATAGGCTAAGCTTCTCCACTATACATAAGCTTCACAAGAGTAAGCCTCAGGATCAAGGGCTTGGCCTATTAATTGGGTATCCCTAGTGTTTGACACAGTGTCCAGGATTTTCCCAGGATATGGAACTTGGAACTTCCCAGCCTCACAGAGACTTCTTCTTTGGCCCATGAGTTACCCATAAAAGTTTAATAGTTCCATATTGCTTCTCCCATCCCTCAAGGGACTAGCCAATACTTTTTTGGTTATCTGCTTGATATACTCTGGCATATATCCAGGATGACATTAAGCTATACAGAATTGAATGCCCTCATTCTTATTCTGGGCTCCTTGTGTTTGGATTGCTTAAATGATCTACCCAGACATACATCCATAAATTTTTCAGACTATTTTCTTATATTTATGCATATTATTAGTATTTTAGCAGTTTTGTTGAGATATATTCACATCATTCAGTTTTTAAAAGATGAAATACCAGAAATAGAATTGCTGAGTAAAAAGGATGCCTATTTATAAGTTTTCAATACTTATGGCCACATTGTCTAACTAACTTTCAGAAGGGGCATACTGATTTACGTTCCTATCAACAGTAACCATTTCTTATCATCTTGACTTACACTGGGAATATCTTTTTTCTTTTTAACTTTTTAGTGTGAAATAACTTCAATATTACAGGAAGGTTACTAAAATAATATAAATCCCATACAGATCATTCCAACTTAGCCCCTACGCGCATAGCAAATCCATCAACTTTTGCCACATTTGCCGTATTGTTTTATCGATTCATTTATCTATCTAGATCTCTATCTATTCATCTATTTTTATAAACATTAGAGAGTATGGTCTATGCATCGTGCTTTCTGAGCACTTAATACTTCCATGTAACTTTCTTAAGAACAAGAATATTTACTTCTTTAATGAGCCTAAGTACAATTATCAAGTTTAAGAAATTTCATTGATATAAACTTATTTTCTATCCTCCATTTTTTTTTACATGTTCCAATAATGCTCTTTTGGGCTTTTTTTGCCTCCATTAGTACATCCAGTCTGATGTCACATATTACCTTTAGTTGTTACATCTCTTTAATCTCTCTTTTCTCTTTCCTAAATTGTAGAAACAGACAGTGTAAACTTTCCCATCTCAGCCACTCCCAAGAGTATAATTATGGGATTAACCACATTGACAGTGTTGTGCTCCCCCCACCAGCATTCATTTGCCCAACGTGATTGTCACCCCATGTAGACACGCGGCACCCACTGTGCATTGTCTCCCTTTTCCTTCCTCCCCACCCCAGTGAACCCCACGTAGACACGCGGCACCCACTGTGCATTGTCTCCCTTTTCCTTCCTCCCCACCCCAGTGAACCCCACGTAGACACGCAGCACCCACTGTGCGTTGTCTCCCTTTTCCTTCCTCCCCACCCCAGTGAACTCCACGTAGACACGCGGCACCCACTGTTCATTGTCTCCCTTTTCCTTCCTCCCCACCCCAGTGAACCCCACGTAGACACGCGGCACCCACTGTGCATTGTCTCCCTTTTCCTTCCTCCCCACCCCAGTGAACCCCACGTAGACACGCGGCACCCACTGTGCGTTGTCTCCCTTTTCCTTCCTCCCCACCCCAGTGAACCCCACGTAGACACGCAGCACCCACTGTGCGTTGTCTCCCTTTTCCTTCCTCCCCACCCCAGTGAACTGTGCTTTACGTTCTGTCCTCACCTCCATACTCTCGCTGCCTCACGGAGGTGGAGTCACACATCTGCCCCTCTGTGTCCGACTTATTTCACTCAGCGAGACATTTCCAAGGTTCATCCATGTAGCAGCATGTATCAGAGCTTCATTTCCCTTTAGCTCTATATTTCATTGATTTTTCTATTGTTTTTCTGTTTTCAATTTCGTTAATTTGTATTGTTATCTTCATTATTTCCTTCGCTCTGCTTACGTTATGTGCTTTTCTCTCTTATTTTCTAGGTTCTTAAGTTGGGGACTTAGATTATTGATTTGAGAATGTCTCTCTTTGCTAATGTATACATTTAGTGCTATAGATTTTCTGCTGCACACTGCTTTAGCTGTGTCCCACAGATTTTGATGTATCTTCACCACAACTCAGTTTATTACTTTATTTTAATTTTTAAAAAATTTCTTTTGAGACTTCCTCTTTGACCCATGAGTAACTTAGAAGAGTAGTAGTTAATTTCCAAGTATTTGGACATCTCAATGTTATATTTCTGCTCTTATTGATTTCCAGTTTGATTGCATTGTCACTAGAGAGCAAAATCTGTATGATTTTAGTTCTGTAAAATTTGTGGATGTTTGTTTTATGCCCAGGTGATGAAACCTAATCAGCGATAATCCAATCAGCCAAAGACTTTTAATAAAGAAGAGAGACTCTTTCACTGCTTCTTCAGGCAGCCTCTCCTGTGGAGCCTGTCCAGACCCTTCATCGGTGCCGCCAGCCTCACAGTCTGCCCTGCGGGTTATGGGTTCTTCTACTCCCATGGTTTCACGAGACACCTTTATGCATCTCATATTTACAGATCTCTGTTGGTTCTCTTTCTCTAGAGACCCCTGACCAACACAGCTTGGTACCAGGAGTGGTTCTTGAGATACAGAATCTTAAAAATGGTTTCCTATAATTAATTTTCTACACTGGCACTATGACTCTGTTTCCAATAATCAAGATGGTAATTAGATTACCACCATTAGATTCTGCTAATTGTACACTTATACGAGGCAATGCTTTGGGTGAGAATGTTTTTGACACCTTTATACAGGGCTTTGTGAAATGAAGAGGTTTAATGATATTGGTTGTTGTTTGATATGTTGGATAGTGATGAGGAAAAGGGATGAGCTGAAAGTTTCAAATTTGCACCTTAAGCACTGTATGAATGATGTAAAAGTTTCCATGCGTGCCCTGAAAGAAAATCTTATTTCTTGTGGTCACAGACTTAAGATCTCTGAAAACCAGACACAAAGCTCCAGTATGTGAGCAGCAGACTTACAACATAACTAAAACCTCAACCTCGCAGGGTGTCTGCTGTCAAGGTAAGGGCTTGGATTAGAAATGATGTGCCCTGAAATGTTAGATCATGATCTGTGGCTTGGTAATGATGGCAGTGGGGACACAGGATACCTGGAAACTGCTGAGACTTTGCTACATGGATCTATAACGGATGCCTTGAGGAAACAGCTTCCTGACCTCCAGTCTACCCAGAAGAGTCTGCCATCCAATCTTCAACTAAGCAGATTAACCTTTCAGTGCCTGCTAACCCTGTAACCACCTCCCCTGGCACTTTTCTGTCTGGAGAGACTAATCCTGTTTAACTAGCTGAAACTTCAATGGAATGCCCCAAAGTAATTGGCTCGAAAGACACTTTTACCCCCCTTTTCTTCAAGAACCTATAACTAGACTGAAGTCCCAACAGGCCCTGAAAGGTGAGGTACAAAGTGTGACCCATGAGGTATGCTATACTCCAAAGAACTGCATGATTTTCCAATCTGTATAGACAGAAATCAGGGGAATATGTGTGGCAATGGATTTTAAGAGTGTGGGATAACGGTGGGAGGAATATAAGGCTGGATCAGGCTGAATTTATTGATATGGGCCCACTAAGCAGAGATTCTGCATTCAGTGTTAATAGCTCAAGCGGTTAGAAAAGGGGTTAACAGCTTGTTTGGGTGGATGGTTGAAACCTGGATCAAAAGGTGGCCAACATTACCTGAGGTTGAAATGCCAGCACTGCCCTGGTATAATGTAGTTGAGGGGATCCAGAAGCTTAGAGAGATTGGGATGTTAGAGTGGATTTATCATGCAAAGTCTGCTGTTACATCCCAGGAATGTTCAGAGCACACAGCTTTCACCAGAACCTTGAGAAATAAATTTGTGAGACAAGCGCCATCATCCCTGAAGAGCTCCGCAGTTGCCCTTCCCTGCAGATCAGATATTACTGTAGAAACTACTGTCACTGAGCTGGAATCCTTAAACACAATGGGGATGACCAGATCCCAGGTTGGCAGAAGCCAGGGGGTGACAGTAATCACCACAGACAAGGTGGACGTGGCCACCACAATGGACAGCAGACTCAAAGCAGGAGTCAAAATAATCTGACTTGTGGAAACTTGTGGTGTTGGCTCGTAGATCATAGGGTACAGAGAAGTAAAATAGATGGGCAGTCTACTAAATTCCTGTCTGAGCTGCATAAGCAGAAGAATTCTAGGTGAAGTGAACAGAAGTGTAAGTTGAATTGCAAAAACAGAGAGTCACGCCTCCTTAATCAATTCCTAGTCTTGAGACAGTTTACAGACCCAGATCCCCTCAAATGAGGGGAGGGGCAGGTACCCTTTGGGAAGGACCCTTTTACACTGCCCAGAATTTACACTGTTAATCTTCCTCCAAGCCTCCCCCAAGGAGACCTAGAGCCTTTACCAGGGTGACTGTGCACTGTGGGAAAGGAAATGATCACATATTTTGGGGATTATTGAATACCAGCTCAGAAGTGATACTAATTCCAGGAGATCCAAAATGTCACTCTTTTTTTTTTTTTTATTAATTAACGGGAAAAAAAAGAAATTAACCCAACATTTAGAAATCATACCATTCTACATATGCACTCAGTAATTCTTAACATCATCACATTGATGCATGATCATCGTTTCTTAGTACATTTGCATCGGTTTAGAAGAACTAGCAACACAACAGAAAAAGATATAGAATGTTAATATAGAGAAAAAAATAAAAATAATAATAGTAAAAAAAAAGAAAAGGAAAAAGAAGAAAAAGACAAACAAACAGACAAAAAAAAAACCTATAGCTCAGATGCAGCTTCATTCAGTGTTTTAACATGATTACTTTACAATTAGGTATTATTGTGCTATCAGTTTTTGAGTTTTTGTATCTAGTCCTGTTGCACAGTCTGTATCCCTTCAGCTCCCATTACCCATGATCTTACCCTGTTTCTAACTTCTGCTGGACTCTGTTACCAGTCACATATTCCAAGTTTATTCTCGAATGTCTGTTCACATCATTGGGACCATAAAGTATTTGTCTTTTAGTTTTTGGCTAGACTCACTCAGCATAATGTTCTCTAGGTCCATCCATGTTATTACATGCTTCATAAGTTTATCCTGTCTTAAAGCTGCATAATATTCCTTCGTATGTATATACCACAGTTTGTTTAGCCACTCGTCTGTTGATGGACATTTTGGCTGTTTCCATCTCTTTGCAATTGTAAATAACGCTGCTATAAACATTGGTGTGCAAATGTCCGTTTGTGTCTTTGCCCTTAAGTCCTTTGAGTAGATTCCCAGCAATGGTATTGCTGGGTCGTATGGCAATTCTATATTCAGCTTTTTGAGGAACCGCCAAACTGCCTTCCACAGTGGTTGCACCAAAATGTCACTCTTGTCCACCAGTCAGAGTGAGGGCTTATGAAGTAAGGTGACTGATGGAGTTTTAGCTCAGGTCCATCTCACAGTGGATCCAGTGCATCCCCAGACCCATTCTGTGGTCATTTCCGTAGTTCCAGAATGCATAATTGGAATAGGCATACTGAACAACTGGCAGAATCCCCACATTGGCTCTCTAACTCATGCACTGAGGGCTATTATGATAGAAAAGGCCAAGTGGAAACCACTAGAACTTTCCCTACCTAGCAAAATAGTGAATCAGAAGCAATACTGTATTCCAGGAGGGATTGCCACTCTTAAGGACTTGAAGGATGCAGGAGTGGTGATTCCCACCACATCCCCATTCAACTCTCCTATTTGGACTGTGCAGAAAACAAATATCATCTTGGAGGATGATTATCATAAACTTAACCGGTTGGAGACTCCAATTGCAGCTGCTGTTCCAGATGTGGTATCATTGCTTGAGCAAATCAACACATCACTAGGTATCTTGTATGCAGCTATTGATAATGGCAAATGCTTTTTTCTCAATAGCTGTCAGTAAGGACCACCAGAAACAGTTTGCATTCAGCTGGCAAGGTCAGCAATATACTTTCACTGTCCTACTCAGGGGTATATCAACTGTCCAGCCCTATGTCACACTCTTGTCCTCAGGGAACTTGATCATTTCTCCCTCCCACAAGACATCGCACTGGTCCATTATACTGATGATATTATGTTGACTGGACCTAGTGAGCAAGAAGTAACAACTACTCTAGATTTACTAGTAGGGCATTTGTGTGTCAAGGTATGGGAGATAAATCCAACAAAAATTCAGGGGTCTTCTGTCTTAGTGAAATTTCTAGGTGTCCATTGGTGTGGGGCATGTTGAGATATCCCTTCTAAGATGAAGGACAAGCTGTTGCATCTCGCCCCCCCTATGATCACAAAAAGAGGTGCAATGCCTAGTTGGTCTCTTTGGATTTTGGAAACAACATATTCCTCATTTGGGTGTGCTACTCCGGCCCATTTACCAGGTAACCAGAAAAGTTGCTAGTTTTGAGAGGGTATCAGAAGAAGAGGAGGCTCTGTAACAGGTCCAGGCTGCTGTACAAGCTGCTGTACCATTTAGGCCATATGATCCAGCAGATCCAATGGTGCTGGAAGTGTCAGTAGCAAATAGGGATACTGTCTGGAGCCTTTGGCAGGCCCCTGTAGGAGAATCACAGTGCAGACCCTTAGGATTTTGGAGCAAAGCCTTACCATCTGCTGCAGATAACTACTCTCCTTTTGAGAAACAGCTTCTGGCCTGCTACTGGGCCTTAGTAGAGACTGAACACTTAACCATGGGCCACCAAGTCACCACGAGACCTGAGTTGCCTATCATGAGCTGGGTGTTGTCTGACCCACCAAACCATAAAGTTGGCTGTGTGCAGCAGCACTCCATCATAAAATGGAAATGGTATAAGAGAGACAGGGCCAGAGCAGGTCCTGAAGGCACAAGTAAGTTACATGAGGAAGTGGCCCAAATGCTGCTTGCTTTCCAGTTTGGATACCTTTATTTCTTTTCTCGTCTAACTGTTCTGGCTGGAACTTCCAGTACAGTGTTGAATACACTGACAGTGGGCACACTTGTCTTGTTCCATGTCTATTTCAGTCTTTCATCATTGAGTACAATGTTGGCTGTGGGTTTATATATCCATCCTATGTCACATTGAGGAAATGTCTTTCTGTGCCAATTTTTGTCAGTGTTTTTAACCAAGAAAGGATGCTGGATTTTGTGAAATGCCTTTTCTGTGTCAAATGAGATGATCCTGTGGGGTTTTCCCTTCAGTTTTCTTAATGTGGAGTATTACATTAATTGATTTTCTTATGTTGAACCACCCTTGCATATCTGGGATAAAACGCACTTAATCATGATGTATAATTCTTTGGGTATGCTGTTGTATTCAATTGGGAAGCATTCTGTTGAGAGTTTCTATCTATACTCAGAAGACAAATTGGCCTGTGTTTTCTTTACTTGTAGTACATTAATCTGACTTTGCCATGAAGGTAATGTTGGTCTCATAGAATCGGTTATGCCATGTTCTCTCCTGCTCAGTTTTCTGGAAGAGTTTGAGCATCTTCTTGGAATGTTTGGTAGAATTAATCTGTGAAGCTATCTCTAGGATTTTCTTTTTAGGGAAATTTTGGTGACTGATTCAATCTTTTTACTAGTAATTGTTCTACTGAACTCTTCTGTTTCTTCTAGAATGTACATGTTGTTCATGTATTTCTAGGATTTACCCATTCCATCTTGGTCATCTACTTTGTTGGCATATGGCTGTTCACAGTATCCTTTTAGGATACTTTTTATTCCTGTGGGGTCATTAGTAATTTCTGCCTCTCATTTCTGATAATATTTATTTGCATCTCTCTTTTTTTTTTCCTTGTCAGTCTAGCTGAGGGTTTGCCAATTTTGTTGATCTTTTCAAAGAACAACTTTTGGTTCTCAATGCTCTCTACTGCTTTTTATTCCCAATTTTGTTTAATTCCATTAAGTTCTTTGCTATTCTTTCCTTCTATTTGCTTTGAAGCTAGTTTGCTGTTCTTTTTTATAGTTCCTCCAGGGGTGCAATTTAGTCTTTGATTTTAGCATTACAAACTTGCCTCTTAGCGCTGCCTTTGCTTCTTCCCATGAGTTTTGATAATTTGTGCTCTTGTTTTAATTCTCAAGATATTTACTGATTCTTTTGTAACTTTTTCTCTGACCTACTAATTGTTTGAGTGTCATTTAACTTCCATATTTTTGTGGATTTTCCAGTTCTCTGCCTGTTATTGATTTACATCGTCATTCCATTATGTTCAGAGAAGGTGCTTTGTATCATTTCAGTCCTTTTAAATTAACTGATACTTGTTTTGTGACCCAACACGTGGCCACTCTGGAGCGTGTGAACCTGCTGCTTTGGGGCACAGTGCTGTGTGAACATCTGTTGGGTCTAGTTCATTTATCGTATCATGCAAGTCCTTTGTTTCCTCATTGATCTTTTGTCTAGGCGTTCTGCCTATTGATAGGAGTGGTGTGTTGAATTCTCTGTTATCGTAGAGGTGTATATTTCTCCCTTCTATTTTGCCAGTGTTTATCTCATGTATTTTGGTGCACTGTGGTTAGGTACGTAAATATTTATGGTTGTTTCTTCCTAGCGAATTGCTCCTTTTACTAATGAATAATGTCCTTCGTCTTTTATAACAGCTTTGGATTTAAAGTCTATTTTGTCTGATTAATAGAACTATCCTAGTTCTTCATTGTTTCACTATGTGCGTGAAATATCTTTTCCATCCTTTCACTTTCAATCTATTTGTGTTTTCAGATCTAATTTGAGTGAGTCTCTTGTAAACAACATATGGCTGAATCATGCTTTTTAAATCCATTTTGCCAAATTGTGTCTTTTAGTTAGGGAGTTTAATGCACTCACCCTCAGTGAGATTACTGTGAAGGCAGTACTTAAGCAATTTCGTTCTTTGGCTTGTATATGTCCTATCATTTTTGGTCCCTCTTTTCCTTTATTCCTGTCTCCTTATTCTGTGTAGTTGATCTTTTGTGATGTATCTGCCTGACCCCTTTCTCACTGTTGTTTCTGTATATTTTAACAATCCTTTTTTTTTTTTTAGTTGCCCTGGGGTTTGTGTTACTCAGCCTACATTTACAACCTACTAATTTGAAAAGACACCAACTTAGCTTCAATAGCATACCCATTGTCTGCTCCTTTATCCCTCTATTTCCCCTCTTTATGAATTTTGTCCCATATTACCTGTTTATATTTTGCATAGTCACTATCAGGAAATATGACTTTTTCTTGTATTCTTACTCATAAGAATGAAAGAGATTTGTATGTCAAGGATACAATACTTTGGGTTTTGCATTTATCTTTTTTGTTACCTTTACTGAAAATCTTCACTTCTTCACACTACTCCAAGCCACTCTCTCCTGCTATTTCCTTTCGACCTAAAGAATTCCCCTTATATTTCTTGCATGGTAAGTCTTTTGGTGACAAACTCTGTCAGTTTCTGTTCATGAATGTTTTTAAACTCTCCCCCATTTTTGAAGGACAGTTTTTCTGGGCAAAGAATATTTGACTGGGAGTTTTCTCTTTCAGTATCTTAAATAGATCATACTTCCATATGAGTTGGACATTGTTGACCATTATTTCCTCAAATACTCTTCCTGTCTCCTTACCTTTCCCTTCTTGGACACCCACAGTGTGTATATTTGTGTTTCATGCTGTCACTCAATCCAGTAAGAGTTCACTCGCTGACTGCTGAATTGACTGCTCACTTTTGTCTTTACCTTTCTCTGTCTGATCTTCTATCTGTGAGACTTAGATTGCCCTGTCTTCTAGTTTGCTGATTCTTTCTTTTCCATGTTCAGATTTTCTGTTGTATGCCTCTAGTGTATTTTTAACCTCCACAACTATGCCTCTCATCTCCACAATTTCTGTTTCTTTTAAAACTGTCTAATTCTCCTTTATGCTCACACATTGTCTTCTTAATACCCTTTAGCTCTATATCCGTATTTTCCTTCATCTCAGTAAATTGGTTTAGATTTGTTTGAACTTCTTTGATTAGTTAGTTGTTCCATAATCTGTGTCTCCTCTGAAATTTTAATTTGTTCCCTTGGCTGAGCCATATCTTCCAGTTTTAGTATGGATTGTAATTTTTTGCTGATGCCTAGGTGTGTGCTGACCTTGATAACGTAACACTGAAGGTCAGTTTCTCCCTGTTGTTCAGGGTTTTATTGTTGATTGTCTGTGTTTAGGCTGTTTTTTGATGCTTGATCCAACTTTGCTGAACATCTAAAGTGGCCTAAGTTTAACTGTTCTCATTTTCTCAGCTTTTCATCTAATTCCTGCACTAGGTATACAGTACAATAGAGGCATACAACAGAAAATTTGAACATGGAAAAGAAAGTATCAGCAAACTAGAAGACAGGGCAATCTAAGTCTTCAGATAGAAGAACAGAGAAAAGTAAAGAAAAAAGCAAGCAGTCAGTTCAGCACAGGAGGGCTTATGGTGACGTCGGCTGGTCCTTCTCTCCTGAGCCCTGGTTTCACAATGGCCTTCTCAGCTCCTGTGGCTCCTTCTTGCTTCCCTGGGGGCATTTTCTCTCTAAGCTCTCTGGACTTTTACTGTCTTTTACCCTCTTTAAAAGATTCCAGTGAGGGATTAAGGCCCACCTTGAATGTGCTGGGTCCCATCTCAATGGAACTGGCCTAACCAAAAGTCCCACCCACACTAGGTCTGCCCCGTGGGGACGGGTTAAAAGAGGATGGTCTTTTCTGGGGTGCATGGCAGACTTAAACCTGTTGTTTTTTATTTTTATTAAAGTAGTTTTATTCACACCCAGCACAGTCCATCCAGTGCACACAGCCAGTGGCTCAGAGTATAATCACAGACTTGTGCTTTCATCACCACAATCGATCTTGGAGCATATTCATTGCTTCAAAAAGAAAAACCCAGTTATACCCCATATACTCCCTATTATTGACATTTAGCACTGGTGTGGTACCTTTGGTACAGTTTGACCTGAGAATATCATAACTGTCAACCATAGTCCATAGTTTGCCTTAGGTGTATTTTTCCGTACACCACCCTATTCTTAACACCTTGAAATAGTGACGTACGTTGTTCTAGTTCATGGAAGAACATTCTCGTCCTAGTCTTCATGGCCCACAACAAGGCTCCCCGTTTCGCGAGGTCCCATATCGCATCCTCTAGCTTTGCCTCTAGTGACAGACGCGACCCTTCACTTCCCCTTTCAACCACAATCACACACACGGTCAGGACCACTCATTACAGCCACAGTAATGTTCTTTCACCACCTCTATCCATTTCCAAACATTTCCAGTCAACCTAAGTAGAAATTCTGTACAAATTAAGCATCAGTTCTCCATTCTCTACCCCCATTCTATCTTATGGTGACCTAATATTCTAGATACTAACTCTGGGAGTTGGCTCATTATATTTGGTTCTTCTTAATGAGATTATACACAATATTTGTCCTTTTGTGACTGGCTTATTTCACTCAACATAATGCCCTTAAGTTTCATCCATGTTGTCACATGCATGAGCACTTCATTTCTCCTTACAGCTGAATAATATTCCTTTGTACGTATATAACACATTTTATTTCTCTATCCATCCATCAATGGACACTTGGGTTGTTTCCATTTTTTGGCAATTGTGAATAATATTGCTATGAACACCAGTGTGCAAATGTTGCTCACATCTCTGCTTTCAGTTCTTCTGAACAGAAACCTGGTAGCAAGATTGCTGGGTCATGTGGCAGTTCTATACTTAGCTTCCTGAGGGACTGCCAAGTTTTCTTCCACAGCAGCTGCATCGTTTTACATTCCCACCATCAGTGCATAAGTGTTCCAGTTTCTCCACATCTTCTCCAACATTGGTAGTTTCCTATTTGTTAATTAGCAGCCCTCTTAATAGGTGGGAGATGCTACCTCACTGCGGCTTTGATTTGCATTTCCCTAACACCCAGTGAAGCTGAGCAGCCTTCCATGCGCCTTTTCACCATCTGTTATTTCCTTTTGGAAAAATGCCTATTCGTGACTTTTGCTCACTTTTTAATTGGGTTATTTCTCTTTTTATTGTTGAGTTGCAGGATTTCTTTATATATTCTAGATTTCAACCCCTTATAAATATGTGGCTTCCAAGTATTTTCTCCCATTGAGTCAGTTGCCTGTTCACCCTTTTGACAAACTCCTTTGAAGCACTGAAGTTTTGATTTTAAGGAGTTCCATTGATCTATTTTTTCTACTGATGTTTGTGCTTTGGGTGTAAAGTCTTAGCAAATATCACTTATCATTAAATCTTTTAGGTGTTTCCCTATATTCTTCCCTAGAAGTTTTAAGGTACTGGTTCTTATACTTAGAACTTTGATCCCTTTTTAGTTCATTTCTTTTTTTGTATGCTGTATGGAGGGGTCACATTTCATTATTTTTCCATGCGAGTATCCCATTATTGCAGCACCATTTGTTGAATTTTTGTTTTTAAGTTTGTTTTTGTTTCTTTGTTGGGAAGTGCATGGACTGGGAATTGAACCCAGGTCTCCCACATGGCAGGTGAGAATTCTACCACTAAACTACCCTTGCACCCCCCATTTTTAGTTAATTTTTTAATAGGGTGTGAGATAGGGGTCCTCTTTCATTCTTTTGGTTATGGATATCCAGTTCTCCAAACACCATTTATTGAAAAGACTGTTCTATCAACTACACGATAACACTGTGAACAGGTGATTATACACTTCAAACGGTCTGTATTGTGTGTGAGTATATTCCAATAAAATTGCATTAAAATCTTTTAAAAATAAAAAAGCTGTCTGTTGTTGTTTCCCTCTTTTGGCAATTTTGAGTAATACCTCTGTGAATATTGGGGTGCAAATGTCCGTTCACCTCCCTGCTTTCAGTTCTTTCATGTCGAGGAAGTCAACTTATTTTCCTTGTGTTCTAAGTGCTGTTTTCATGAAGAGGTGCTGAATTTTGTCAAATGCCTGTGGTACATTGAGTCGATCATGTGGTTTTCCCCCATTTGTTACATTAATTGATTTTCTTCTGTTGGACTACCCTCGCATACCTGGAATAAAACACACTTATCATGTTTATAACCACCTGCTGTTGGACTCTATTTGAAAGTGTTTTGTTGAGGATTTTTGCATCTGTATTTATAAGAGATATTGGCCTGTAGTTTTCTTTTGGTATCTTTTCTGGCTTTGGTTTAAGGGTGATGTTGGCCCTGTGGAATGAGTTAGGGAGTGTTCCCTGCTCTTCAGTTTTTCTGAAGAGTTTGAGCAGAATTGGAGGTAAGTCTCCGAGGAATGTTTGGTAGAATTCCACTGTGAAGCTGTCTGGTCCTGGGCTTTTCTTGGGTTGGGGTTTTTTTATTATAGAGTCAATCTCTTTACTAGTAACTGGTTTGTTGAGATCTTCTGTTTCTTCTTGAGTCAATGTGGATAGTTTGTGTTGTTTCTAAAGATTTGATCATTCCTTCTAGGTTATCTAATATTTTGGCATACAGTTGTTCATAGTATCCTCCTAAGGTCCTTTTTAAAAAAATTTCAGCAGGGTTAGTTGTAACATTCCCTTTTTTTATTTTTGATTTTTATTTTCATTATTTGTATCTTCTCTCTTTTTTCTTTGTCAGTCTAGCTAAAGGTTTGACAATTTTATTGATCTTTTCAAAGAACCAACTTTTGGTTTTGTTGTTCATTCTCTCTCTATTTTTTTTCTATTTTGTTTATCTCTGCTCTGCTCTGCTCATAATTATTTCCTTCCTTCTGCTCATTTTGGGTTTAGTTTGCTCTTCTTTTTCTAGTTCTTCAAGTTTTGATGTATGTCTCTGATTTGAAGTCTATAGTTTTTTGACATGAGTGTTTATAGCTATGTTTGCCTCTCAGCACTGCCTTTGCTGCATCCCAAGCAAATTGTATCCCAAGCAAATTTCTTATATTGTATTTTTGTTTTCATTCACCTCAAGATATTTGCTCATTTCTCTTATGATTTCTTCTTTAACCCATTGGTTGCTTGAGAGTATGTTTAATTTTCATATTTTGATGACTTTTCCATTTCTTCCTCTGTTATTGATTTCTAGCTTGCTTCCATTGTGGTTGGGGAATATACATTGTGTGATTTCAATCTTCTGACTGGATGTTCTAGCTGTTATTGAGAGTGGTGTGTTAAATTCTCCTACTATTAATGTAGAACTGTCCATTTCTCCCTTCAAATCTTTACGGTTTTGCTCCTTATATTTTGGGCTCTGCTGTTAGGTGCATATTTATTTATAACTGTTGTATCTTCCTGTTGAAGAAATCCTCTTTATAGGCATATAATGACCATCTTTGTCCCTCTTAAGTGTTTTTGACGAAGTCTGTTTTATCAGATTTTAGCATAACCACCCTAGCCTCTTTTGGTTCTTACTTGAATGGTATATTTTTTCACTCCTTTCATTTTCAACCTATATGTATCTTTGGATTTAATTAGATTCTGCTGCAAACAGCATATGGTTGGGCCATGCTTTTATCCATTCTTCCAATCTCTGCCTTTTGACTGGAGAGTTTAATCAGCTTACATTTAAAGTCACTACTTATAATACAGGTCTTTCTTCTTCCATTTTGCTATTTAGATTTTGTAAGTCAAACATTTTATCCCTCAATTCTGTTAAAGCCTAATTTTATACTTATTTGTTTTTTTATACCATATCGAGTGAATTCTCATTTCTATCTGGATATATTTTTCATCTATTTTTCTTGTGGTTACCATGGATTAAAATGTAATATCCTAAATATAAAACATTCATATTTGGTTTGATACCAACTTAACTTCAAAAGCATACACATAATTTTCCTATACCCCTCTGTCCCCCACCGTTTTTTTTTTGTACTTGTTACCACTTATGCCTGTGTACACTGTATGTCCAGGATCCTACCTTTACTGTTATAGTTTATGCATTTACATTTCAGTACCTGTAGGAAGTCAGAAATGGAGTTACATATCACACAGCACAATACAACAATACTGGCATCTATGCTTACTCAAACGGTACACTTATCACAGGGCTTTATTTCTTTTAGCCACTCTGAACCACTGTCTGGTGTTCTGTGCGTTCAGTCTGGGAACTACGTTAGCATTGCTCGTAGGGCAGGTCTAGTGGGGATAAACTTCCTCAGCTTTTGTTCATCTAGGAATAGCATCATCTCTCACTATTAAAAGAAAGTCTGACTGGGTATAAAATTGTTTGGAAAGTGTTTTCTTTCAGCACTCTAAGTATTTCAGCCCACTGCCTCTCTGCCTCCGTGGCTGCTGATGAGATCATGACTCAGTGTACCTGGGACTCCTTGTACAGAGCACGCTGCTTCTCTCCCACAGCCTTCACAGCTCTTGCCTTGTCCACTGCATTCAATAGAGGATGAGTATAATCTTCTTCATGTTTGTCCTGTTGGTTGTTCTCTGGGCTTCTCGAATGTGCATAATCATGTATTTTGCTAAGTTTGGTAAGTTCTCTCATTATTTCTTTGACTGTTCCTTCTGCCCCTTTCTTTCTTTTCCTTCTGGGACTCCTGTAATGCATGTACTGGTGTGCTGGATGGTGTCCCATAGCTGAATTAGGCTATTTTCATTTTCTATGATTTTCTTCTTTCTGCACTTCAGTCTGACTTACTTCAAGTATCTTGTCTTCACATTTACCAATTCTTTCTGCTTCCTCCAGTCAGCTGTTAAAACCCTTCTGGACATTTTTCATTTCAGTTCTTGTGCTCTTCAACTCTAGTAGTTCTGTTTGGTTCCTTTTTAAATTTCTCTCTCTTTACTAAGATTCTCATATGATCAGTCATTGTTTTCTTGATAACCTTTAGTTCCTTCCCTGTAGTTTCCTTCTTCTCTCTGAGCATTTTTAAGGTCATTTTTAAGGGCTCTGTGTGGTATGTCCACCTGCTTGTCTTCTTCATTGGCCTTTTCTGTATCTTTATCCTCTTCCTTTGGATGGGCCATTATTTCCTGTTTCTTTTTCAGTCTTGTACTCTTTTTTTTCACACTGTACATTTTAATATTTTAAAAGGTCAACTCTTGTATTTACTCACTAAGATGGCTGTTTCTTGATTTCGGAACCAGCTGGTGACAAGACAGAGCCTTTCTTGAGCTCCAGCCTCCTGTGCAGGGTTTTCTGACTTTCCGGACTTGCCTTGTCCTGGGCTTTTGCTCACTAGACGTTTTGGAGTTGCCCTGTTTCCAGTAGCTTGGCTGTCCCCTCCGCTCACCAGGAGACAGACCTCCTCTCCCAGGTCCCTGAGGCAGGCAGGCCTTTGTCCCAGACTGTCAGCCTCTGTAGTGTTCACATGATACTCCGTCGCCTCACGCTGCTCTTTTCTGGAGGGATAATTTTTGCAGGATGGCCACCCCAAAGAGGAATTTTCCAAGTCGGTCTTTCCCGGCCAACACCGGGCCAGAGTCCCAGGACCGGGTCCAGACTGTCTCCACAGTGCCCTGGGGAGGCCAGGAAGGGCGCCAGAATCCTCTCTGCTTTGTCCCCAGGCCGGCAAGTGCAGCCCTTCAGCCCGCATCCCCCAGCCCTGAGGAAGTGCAGTGCCTTTAAATCTCCACCACCTCTGCAGCTGCCCAGGTGGGTTGAGGCAGTAGCTGCCCTCAGAGCCAGGACCATCAGAATTTGCTAACCAAAAGCTGAGATCAGGGCGAGCCACGGTGGCCCACTGGCCGAGTTCCCGCCTGCCTGCTGGACACCTGCATTTGTTTCCTGGTGCCTGCCCATGTGAGAAAAAAAAGGGTGAGATCAGTGATCATTTGTACCCACTCCCATTCTTGGGAAATGTTTATGCCCCGTTCTGTCACCAGTGAGCTAGTCAGGGACTGAACCCCATGTGGCTTGCTGTGAGGATGAGGTATGGGCACTGGTTGCTGCCATGTGGAAAGATAAATTTACAGTTCTTTACTGTAATTTATCAGTCTCTTCCTCCTGCTTTTCCCTAGATACTGTACAGTGTTCTGATCTCTGGGGGTTCAAAATAGTTGTTTCAGATGGTTCTTGCCTGCTTCCTAGTTTTCTTGGTGAGAGAACTGAGTCCTGGAGCGCCCACTCTGCCATCTTCCAAGAAGTCCTCCTCTCTGCGCTTATTAGGACCATGTTTTCAAAGTCTTTGGTATGTCTAAAGCTTATCTTCACTGATGGCTTCTGACCTAGCTGTCTGCTCCTTAAATTTGTACACTACTAGCGATCCAGCAGAGGTTTCCTTGAATGCGAGGCACTACCAAAAACAATCAAATGGAAAAGATACCTCTTACTGTCCTTGAAAATTAGCTCTGTGTTGGCTAGTGCCCTTCTTCAGAGCTTAGCTCTCCGACCAGTGAACATTAAGATTAGCTCAAGGTAGAACTTAGTGCGTTCTCCAGACTTTTCTGAGCATGTTTCCAGTTGTGGGCATGTGACCCTGGCCTTAAGAATCCCCCTATTAATGGGGATCCAAGCACTTTCTCTTCTTCCTATGAAATAGTTTTTCCACTTTCCCAGGGGCTCTATTGTATGTCTTAAAAGCAATAATCTTTGTCCCTAGGTCACTGCAATTTGATTGTTTCCTACACTGATTTATAGCTGTGCAAAAGCTTCTTCTGAATGCAGGACAAGCTCTGGGACAGTGAATCGGAGGCATGCATCCTGTGCAGTTCTTCAGCATGCTGCAGCTGGACTGGTGCAGACACACATGCCCCGTAACATGCACTCGGGTATTCGCATGCCCCATAACATGCACTCGGGTATTCGCATGCCCCGTAACATGCACTCGGGTATTCGCATGCCCCCTGACGTGCACCCAGGTATTCGCATGCCCCTCACGTGCACTCGGGTATTTGCACGGCCCCTCATGTGCACTCGGGTATTCACACGCCCCCTCACATGCACTCGGGTATTCGTCTGATTCCTCAATAGCAGGACTGGGGACCCACACTGAGAACACAATTTAGTGCCAAACCGAGCAGGAAAGGGGCGGCAGAGGGGTCAGCAAATGTCACAAACTTTTCCTACCATTTTTAATTTGCCTCTCCTTGATTTGGCACTCACCCATTTATTGCAACCCTTTGCCCATTTTTCAGAGCTCTAAGGAAGATAGTTCTGAAAGTTTTTGTTAATTGTTCAAAGACTGGTAAGAAATGGAATCTTGAATGTCTCACACTGCCATCTTGGTTAACCAGAAGTTCAAAACTTGCTTGTCTTTTAAAGAGATTTAAGTAACAATAAAAAAATGTGTTTACTCATGTAGTTGCCATTTCTGTTACTCTTCACTCCTTTGTGTTGATCCACATACTTCCTTCTGGTGCTGCTTTCCTTCTGTCTGAAAGATGTCCTTTAACATCAGTACAGGTTTGCAGCTGATGAGTTCTTTCAGCTTTCGTATGTCTGAAAATATTTTCATTTGCACTAGTTGTTGAAAGACATTTTGTTAGGTATAGAATTTTAGGTGGCAGTATTTTCTTTCAATACTCTAAAGATGTTACTCCATCAATTTTTTGTTTGTATGGGAAACAATTTTCCAATGGGAAATTTGCTGTCATCCTTGTATTTGTTCCTCCAAACATGATGTGCCATTCTTTCCTCTGGCTGCATTTAATGTACTCTCTTTAGTACTGGTTTTGAGAAATTTTATTATGATTTGCATTGGTGTAATCTTTCTTTGTGTTTCTTGTGCTTGAGAAACTTAGAGATCCTTAGACTTGTGAGTTTATAATTTTTAACAAAATTTAAAAATTTCAGCTATTATTTGTCAGAAAAAAAATATTTTCTGTCCTCCCCCAACTCTCTGGAGATACTAATACATGTAAAGTAAGCTGCGTGAAGTTATCCCACAGCTCATTATGTGGGAAATATTTTTTAAAATATTTCTGTATTTCTGTGCTTTCTTTTGGATAGTGTTTTTGCTCAGTCTTCAGGTTCACTAATCTTTTTGTCTACAGTTTCAAATCTGCTGTTAATCCCATCTAATGTGTTTTTAATCTCACACATTGTAGTTTTTATCTTTAAAGTTCAATTTGGACTAGAAGTCCTAAATAACACAACAAGACAAGAAAAGATAATAAAAGTTATACAGATTGGGAAGAAAGAAATAAAACTATGTTTTTTTTCACAGATGATATGACCATCCATGTAGAAAATCCAAAAGATTCAACAAAAAAACTCCTGGAACTAATAAGTGATCATAGCAAGGTTGAAAGATATATGTCCTTTTCTTTCTTATATGCCAGCAATGAAAAATTAGAACTTGAAATTAAAAACACAATCAAAAACACCATTTACATTAGTAACAAAAAAATGAAACACAGGTATAAATCTAACAAAAATTTAACATATACCAACAAAAGATGTGTGAATATAAAGATAAAAATGTGAGGAAAGAAATCGAAGAAGATGTGGTTAGATGGATAGATATTACATATATCATGGATAGGAGAACTTACTATTAAGATGTCAGTTCTTCCCCACTTGATATATATATCAAAATCCCAGAAAATGATTTTGTGGCTATTAACTAATTCATTATAAAGTTTATATGAAAAGGCGAAAGTCCTAGAACAGCTAACACCATACTGAGGAAGAACAAAGTGAGAGAACTGACTCTACCGTACTTTAAGACTTAGCGTAAGCCACAGTGATCAGAACAAAGATACTGGTGAAAGAATAGACAAATAGATCAGTAGAACAGAATGCAGGACCCAGAAACAAAGCCAAGCAAATAAAATCAACTGACCTTTGACAAAGGCATTTCAATGGAGAAAGGAAAATCTTTGTAAAGAAATGGTGCTGGAACACAGGACATCCAAAACTGGGCATGCAAAAAAATGAATCTAGACACAGAACTTAGAGTTCTCACTAAATTCAACACAAAATGGATCATAAACGTAAATGTAAAATGCTAAACTATACAACTTTTAGGAGATAAAATAGGAGAAAATCTGGGTGACTTTTGACTTGACAATGTCTTCTTAGATACAGCCTCAAAACAGGATCCACAAAAGGAAAAATTGGTATACTGGAACACATTAAAATTAAAATCTTCTCTGTGCGAAGGTTCATGCTAAGAGAATGGAAAGACAAGCTCCAAACTGGGAGAAACCATTTGCAAAACACATATCTGACAAAGGACTTGTATCCAAAATATACAAAGAAATCTTAAAACTCAATACTGAGAAAGTAGACAATCCAATTAAAACGTGGGCAAAAGAGCTAAACAGACACTTGGCCAAAAAAGATACACAGATGTCAAAAAGCCTATGGAAAGGTGCTGAGCTCATGGAACGTGAGGACACTGCAAACTGAAACAATGAGATCTCACGGCACAGCTATTAGAGTGGCTGAAATCCCAACACAGGCAACACCAAGTGCTGAACGTGGAGAGCAAAGGAAGCTGCAGGAGGGAGCCCACGGCTTTAGGCAAGAGAGCCCCAGGCAATTAATGGAAAATGTGAGATGGGGCCGTATTTGCAGGGCTGGCTCTGGGGCTGTTCATGTGACATGAGCCTTAGCCTGTCCCACTCAGTTACAGAAGCTCGCTCCCCAGAGCCTGGGACCTGGGCCTCTACACAGACTAGAGGTCCTGACAGCGAACTGAAGGGTGAATGGCTGTCCAGCTGTTCAAGGGGAAGTAACTTAGCTGTCCTGAGGAATGGCATCAGCTGGGGCAACGCACACCCCATAGACAGGGACCCACGGCTTTGATGAGGAAGCACCGAAGGCGGTCTGCCTCTAGATGAAGGCGAAACAATGCGCCTCTCGCCAAGTGCATATTCCTGATGGCTGGAGCCTCCGCACCTGGGAAACGAAGTATGAGAGAGAGGAAGCTGTTGGAGAAAGTTAAACATCAACTGAGAGCATCTTGGGAATTGCATTTTATTAATTCCCTCTCAGCATTTGGGATCAAAGGTGGCCATGCAGATAAGTAAACGAACAGACTCCACCTGCAGCTGGAAGGTCTTAGGAACGTGCCCTTGACCCTCCTGGGAGCGGCACTACGCCGGTGCTCTGACTCCGGTGAGCCCCCTTAGGGCCCAGGTCTGCCACCTGGGGAGTCCCTCCGCCCCGGGGATGGGGCCGGCCTGCTCCGATGGCGACGCTGACTCTCAGCAGCAGGGAATGGCAGCTTCCAGTCCACCCCCCCCCCCCAATTCACACGACAACAGCTGAATTCTGACTCTGGTCAGGCAGGGCTGACAGCTTGTGTCATACTCACCCAGGACTGGTCAGCGGGCGTGGCTGACGGTTACGAGTACGACTAACTGAAATCACATGGCAGTTACACGGCCTGCTGTGGGGAAAACAAATGTGTGTGTGTGTGTGTGTAGGGGTGGGGAGTGGGGGATATAAGTGCAGTTGTTCTCCCAGTGGGGCGCGGGCAGACAATCACGACTGCCAGCCACTTTCAGGGCTTGATGTCAACGAGAGAAGTTCTCCAAAGATGTGAAAACAGAAGTTTAAAACAATGGAAAAAAGTCGCAAGCAACATGTAGTAAAAGAATTAAAGGAACCAACATGAACCAGACTGTCTCAGAATGGAATTAAGAAAAGACAGATAAGCATTTAGTCCAACTCAATAAATCCAACCTTAAAAGCTTTTTCCAGTTTTAAGCAAAAAAAAAATTTGACTTGTGCAGTTGGGTGTTGAATCATAACCCCCAAAACACACACGTTCAAGTCCTAGCCACGCCCTGTGGGTGTGAACCATTTGTTACTGACCTTTGGACATATTGTGAGTTCAGGTGTGGACAGAATGAGTGAGGGTGGGCCTTTGGCCACTGTGACTGAGTCCTTAGAAGCGAAGGAAATTGGACAGAGGTGGAAGCCAGAAGTGGGGGAGGGTGGCAAGGGACACTGCACGTGGAGGCAGGGGTGTCTGCAGGCCAAGGAACCCCAGGACCTGGCATGGCAGCTCCAGAAGAAAGCATGGCCTGCTGAGGCCTTGTTTCGGACTTCCAGCCTCTAAAACTTTGATGCCTTAAGTTCCTGTGTTTAAGCCACCCAATGTGTGGCATTTGTCAGGGTAGGCCTGGAAAATTAAGCCCAGGGCCATACTACTGGTTTACAAATTTAGTTTCAGTAAACAGATTGCTTTTCTTTAAAAGAAATTAATAAATTTGTCAAGTCATTTTTCACTATAGAGAAATTAGGAAATACAGGTAAGCAAAAAAAGAAGCAGCTAAAGATCATCCATAATCACAGTATTCAGAAATAATTACCATTACCATTTGGGTGCATTTCTTTGTGTTATTTTCTTCACATGCATACAAGTAAATATAATTCTAGAACCAGGAATAGGATCATCCTATTGTATGGTGTTGCAGCTTTTTCACTTTTGGTCTCACAACCGTGTCTCTGCACAAATGTTCTCCCTTCTCGCCTCAGCGACCGCGTCATGTTTGAGTGTGTGGGGACACGGCATGGATGTACCCTTATTTACCTGGATTGCTTTATAAAAGTTTTTAATTTTCAAAAATCACAAACTTATAGAAAAGTTAGAAACACAGGACAAATTTCTTTTCCTGAGCCATTTGGAAATCAGTTGCTGACCTGTTGTCCCACCACCCTGATACTTCAGAGTCTGCTCGCTGTACGCAGGATGTTTTCTCACGTCCCGTAAAATAAGAAGATTCAGGGCGTGGAGGTGGGTGCCTCACTGCCTTCTGGCCCTCTGGCCCAGGATTCACGGTTTCCCAATTGTCCTAATAGTACCATTTATAGCCAAAGGATTTTGTGCCCAGTTGTCCTTCAGTCTCTGTCTGTCCAGTAAATTCCCCAGTCGTGGTCTTTTCTGAACTCGACGCTTCTAAGGGTACATACAGGACAGTTGTTCCGGGTCGGGCCCCTCATTCGGGCTTGTCTGCTGGTCTCCACGATTAGACTCAAGTCATGCACGCTTAACCAGGAGTTCCATGAGAGCGATGCTCTGGGCGGTGCGGCGGCATCTCGGTGGCAGAGTTCTCACCTGCTGTGCCAGAGACCCGGGTTCGATTCCCAGAGCCTGCCCATGCAAAAAAAAAAAAGAACAATGCTGTGTTCTTCTCCCCACATCCTACCAGGCATTGCACAATTTCCGTTTGTGCCATTACTGAAGATACTCACCTGGGTGGAGGTGGGGTCTGTGAGACTTCCCCACTGTGAGGTTTTTCCTGCCTCCTTGAAATTTGTGTGTTTGGGAGGAGAAATACTTTGAAACTATGTAAATATCTAATTTTCCATCCCATTTTCTTCTTCTTTGTCAAGATTATTTTACCTGTTCTAGGGCTTATGGTTTTTCATATAAATTTTAGAAAAGCTTCCCCATGTCTACAAAAAACCTTAGAGATTTTGACAGGAATTGCACGAACCCATAGATGAATTTGGGGAGAATTGACGTATTTCCTGTAGTAGATTTCCCAGTTCATGAACTGTGGATGTGGTGGTTTACATTGCGTGGCTTTCGAACCTCCTTTCATACCTGGAATGAATCTCACCAGGTCAGATGTGTAGACGGTGTGTTCCATCACCAACATCCATCACTCCACATTTTCATCACCTCAAACAGATACCTGCACCCACCCATCAGGATCCCCCAGTAGGCTGTACTCTATTACCTGTCTCTATGAAATTCGCTTATTCTGGTATTACATATAAGCAAGATCATACAGTATTTGTACTTTGTGTCAGGCTTATTTCACTGAACATGATGTTTTCAAGATTCCTGAATGTTGTAGCATGTATCAACATGCTAATATTCCTTTGAGTGTACATATATATATACATATGTACATATATACACCATATTATTTTATCCATTTATCTATTGAAAGACCTTTAGGTTGCTTCCACCTTTGAGCTATTGTGAGTAGTGCTGCTATAAGTGTACAGGTATCTGTTCAAGTCCTGCTTTCAGTTCTTTTGCGTGTACACCAAGAAGTGGGATTGCTGGGTCATATAATAATTCTATGTTAAATTCTCTGAGGAACTGCCAAACTGATTTCTACAGTGGCTACATCATTTTACAATGCCACCTACAATGCACAAGGGTTTCAGTTTCTCTGCATCCTTGCCAACACAATTATTTTCCAACTTCTAAATTATAGACACCAAGCGGGTGTGAAGTGGTACTCATTGTGGTCTTAATTTGCATTTCTGGGATGCATAATTATGTTGAGCACCTTTGCATGTGCTTATTGACCATTCGTATATCATCTTTAGATAAATGTCTATTCAAATCCTTTACCCATTTACAAGTTGTGTCATTCATCTTTTTATTTTTGATGTGTAGCTGTTCTTTGTATATTCTAGGCATTAATCCCTTATCAGATATATAGTTAGTAATTATTTTCTCCCATTCTGTAGGTTGTCTTTTTACTTTATTGATAGTGTTCTTGATGTATGGAAATTCTTCATTTTGAAGCCCATTTTATTTGTTTTCTTTTATTGCTCATGCTTTTGATGTCGCATCTATAGAATCACTATAAAATATAAGTGTATGTTCCCCCCATGTTTTCTTCTCAGAGTTTTATGATTTTAGTTCATATGTTTAGGTCCTTGATCCATTTAGATTTAATTTTTTAAAAACTTTGTAAATTTGAAATACTTTCAAACTCACAGTATAGTTACAAGGAAAATACAAAGCCCATTCAGAGAACTCAGACTTGTCCCTAACCCACAAAGAACCAGAGCTCACATTTGCCATATCGCTCTATCTGTCCAACGGGGCGCCTGCAGCAGCCATCAGAGCGCGCCATGGCCAGGGCAGCCACTGACCGAGCGAGGCAGTTCCCGGCGCCGGCCGGAGAGTCCCTCGCACGTGCAGTGTGAAGGTCAATGAATGAGTAACAGACCTCTGCAGCTGGCCCCGACTGTGGCTGTCGTTTCCCACTTGCCCGTGATTGGCCCACAGTGCCTCACCCGACCGTCTCCGCATCCCACTGGGTATAAAACCCGCAGCTGCCGGGGCCTGCTTGGTCCCGACTCGGTGCCCGCAGGGCTGTGCCCGCCGCGCAGCGCAGTGCAGTGCGCGGGCCTGACCTCTGCGCCGTGTCCATTTCGGAAGCCGCTGGGCGGGAGGCTGAGCCCCAGCACCAGGGGTGCTCCACGCCTATCAGCCCACTTTCTGAACTCGGAGTGTAGGTTGGATACCTCATGCTCATTCAACATTATTACTACTTCCATGGACATTTATGGCAGGGTCACATTTCATTATTTTTCCATGTGAGTATCCTGTTATTGCAGCACAAATTTGTTGGATTTTTGTTTGTTTGTTTTGTTTTGGGGGAACTGCATGGACCGGGAATCAAACCCGGGTCTCCTGCACGGCAGGTGGGAATTCTACCGCGGAACTACCTTGCATCTCCTCCATGTACATTTTCTAAGGACAAGTTATTCCCTTGTGTAATCCTCTGAAGTGTAATTACCGAATTAAAGCTATTTAGCATTAACATAAAGCCTACAGTCTACATTCTATTTTTCCTATTTCTCAGCAATGTCCTTTTTCCTTTTCTTTTTGTGCTGTAATGTAATTGCTAATATGAGGTACAATTTGTAAGCAGTAAATACAAACATAAATAAATATATGCCATCGCTAAATCACAGTTTGGTGAAAAGTTTCTCAGCTCAATGCAGTTTGGGACTGCCAACGCAGAAAGGCAGGCAGGGATTCCAGTGGGAACATCATCTACAGACCTCATTGTTATCTTCCTTTCACATGGAACAGCCATTGTTGCAGAAAAGCAAATCCTTTCCAGATATGCTGGCCAAAAAATATACTTTATGAAGCACAGTAAAATCATTTAATTATTGCTAATATTTCATTTGCACTTATATTTGCATATGTACTTAATTATAAATGTATATCAAAAAACTATAAACAAAATTTTAAATACTTTTATTCCATTTCTGAAATGTTAAGACTGAACTATGTACTACAGAATTTTCTAGAGTAAATAAAAATCTTTGTTGGAACCTGGATATTTTGATATTTTAATGTGTTATCACTGGAATTTAGACGCTGAAGCATCTGTTCCTGAAGTGCGTATCCACACTTTACTTAAATTCCAGGAGTTAACTAAAAAAGGGGAAAACAGAAAACACCCTTCCTAATCTTTGTATATTTAGTGCTGTCTTTCAGAGAGTATCCATACAATGAGTTCAGAGAACACCTCAAGGCCAAAGCAAAGGGGCCTTCCTGATCCTTTCGGAGCATCTTATCTTGGGCCTATGCACATGGCTGTAGGAATTCCCACATTTACACAGACATGAATATCCCCTCTTCTCTAGGAGACAGTTTCTTCACAGTTCCCAGCACTGCGCTGTATGTCCGGAAGCCAGCAATCCCTTGCCACAGGCAGCCAAAACGTGACTGTTCTCCCAAAGCTTCCCTGGGAGAGCTCTGTGAGCTGCCCTCTTCATGCAGGGCAAGGTCGGGGATGGTGAGCCTGCAATGAGCGTCCTGGGTCAGTCCCTGAGGCCACATTATAAGACAGGCCAGACATACATGCTCCAAGTACATGCACAGGGCTACTCTGCTCCCTCCAGAACTCGGGTCAGGGACCCACACTGGGAGTGCATTGAGGGGACGGGAGAGGGACCAGCCAGAAAACCGTGAAATTCTATGGTTTTAAATTTGCCTTTTTTGTGATTTGGTGCTTGCCAAATTACTACAATCAATCCACTGTTATTTAGAGCTCTGAAAAAGATGTTTCTATCAGGTCTTATTGGTTGTTCACAGCTTCTGTGGGGAAAGGACCCCTGAAGCTTCTCACTCTGCCATCTTGATCACTGCTTGAATTAATTTTTATCTGGTGTGAAGTAGGGACACAACTTCATTATCTCTTTTCTTAATTAGAAAAGTTGTAGGCTTCCAGAAAGATCATGCAGAGAATACAGAGTTCCCATATACCACCTCCATGCACAGTTTTACCGATTATTAATACTTTACAACTAGCTTGGTACCTTTGTTTCAATTGATGAAACAATGTTATAATTAAACTTTTAAGGATAGTTGGTAGTTTACAATAGTGTTCCCTGTTTGCGTTGTATTGTGTTTTTTTTTAATTCTAGTAACATAATATACAACCTAAGGTTTCTACTTTTAGCCACATTCAGATATAAAATTCAGTGTGTTAATTACACTCACAATGTACTACTGTCACTATCGTCCATCACCAGAGCTCTTCCACAACCCCAAACTGGAACTCTGCACCAATTAAACATTAACTCATTTCCTACCCCTAAACTGGTCCCTGGTAGCCTCTATTCTAGTTTTTTTTAAAGCATTTTTTTATTTGACAAGTTGTGGTTTGCAAAACAATCATATATTACATGTAGGATTCCCTAATACCACCTTACCACCAACATAGGTGCCGAACATTTGTTACAATTGACTATAGCACATTTGAAACATTGTACTATTAATTGAAGTCCATGGTTTAACTTAGACTTCACTGTTTGTGTTGGGTAGTTCATAGATTTTTTAACATTTTTTATTCTGTTACCATTTATACAATCTAACACTTTCCCTTTTAATCACATTCAGATATATATTTCAGTGCTGCTAACCGCATTCACAGTGTTGTGCTCCCTTCACCACCATCCATCACCAAAATCTCTCCATCGCTCCAAATACGGAAGACTTAGCTTCCCATTCCCTAGTTCCCATCCCCTCCCCTTGGCAACCCATATTCTAGATTCTGACTCTATGAGTTTGCTTCTTTGAACTGTTTCAAAACAGTGAGATAATGCAATATTTGTCCTTTTGTGTCTGGCTTATTTCACTCAACCTGATGTACTCAAGGTTCATCTATGTAGTGCATGTCTCAGGAGTGCTTTGCTTTCTCTGGGTGAATAATACTCCTTTGTATATACAGACCACATGCTGCCGATCCATTCATCTGTTGATGGGCACTCGGGTTGCTTCCATCTTTGGGCAACAGCAAATAATGCTGCAATGAACATCAGTGTGCAAACATCTATTCAAGACCCTGCTGTGCTGGTTTGAAAGGAAATATGCCCCCTAGAAAAGCCATGTTTTAATCAAAATTTCATTTCATAAAGGTGGAATAATCTTTATTCAAAACTATATGTTTGAAACTGTAATCAGATCATCTCCCTGGATGATGTGATTTAGTCAAGAATGGTTGTTAAACTGGATTAGGGGACGACATGTCTTTGCTCATTTGGGTGGGTCTTGATTGGTTTATTGGAGTCCTATAAAAGAGGAAATCATTTGGAGAATGAGAGATTTAGAGAGAGCAGAGAATGCTGCAGCACTGTGAAGCAGAGTCCACAAGCCAGTGACCTTTGGAGACGAAGAAGGAAAACGCCTCCCGGGGAGCTTCATGAAACAGGAAGCCAGGGGAGAAGACAGCAGATGATGCCTTGCTTGCCGTGTGCCCTTCCAGCTGAGAGAGAAACTATGACTGTGTTCGCCATGTGCCTTTCCAGATGAGAGAGAAACCCTGAACTTCATCGGCCTTCTTGAACCAAGGCATCTTTCCCTGGATGCCTTAGAGTGGACATTTCTATAGACTTGTTTTAATTGGGACATTTTCTTGGCCTTAGAACTGTAAACCAGCAACTCATTAAATTCTCACTTTCAAAAGCCATTCCATTTCTGGTATATTGCATTCCAGCAGCTAGAAAACTAGAACACCTGCTTTCAATTATTTTTTTGGTATATACCTAGAAGCAGGATTGCCACTTACGATATTTCTATACTTAACTTTCTAGGGAACCACAAACTGTCTTTCCTACAGTAGTAGCACCATTTTACAATGCCACAACAATGAATGAGTATTTCCATTTCTCCACATCCTATCTAACACTTGTTAATAGTAGCCATTCTAGTGGGTGTGAAATCGTACCTCATTTGATTTGTGTTTCTCTGATGACCAATGGATGTTGAACATCTGTTCATGAACTTTTTGGCTATTAATATTTCTTCTTTAGAGAAATGTCTATTTAAGTCTTTTGCCCATTTTTAAGTTGGATAGTTTGTCTTTTTGTTGTTGAGCTGCAAGATTTTAAAATATATTTTGGATTTAATCCCTGATCAGATATGTGATTTCTAAGTATTTTCTCCCCTTCTGTAGATTGTCTTTTTCTGTTCATGATGGTTTCCTCTGATGGAGAGAAGTTCTAATTTTGATGACATCCCATTTATCTATTTCTTCTTTTGTTAATCATGTTTTTGGTGTGAAGTTTAAGAATCCAGTGCCTAATACAAGATCCTGAAAATACTTCCCTCTATTTTCTTCTAGCATTATATAGTTTGGTTCTCATATTTAGGTCCTTCATGCATTTGAATTTATTTTTTTTTCAGTATAAGGTATGAGGAAGGGGTCCACCTTCATTCTTTTGCATATGGATATCCAGTTTCCCCAACACCATTTGTTGAAAAGATTATCTTCGCCAATTGAATGGACTTATCACCCTTGTCAAATAGAATTGGCCATTCATGTGAAGGTTTATTTCTGAACTCTCCGTTTGATTCCATTCATTCATATGCCTGTACTTGTGCCAGGATCATGCTGTTTTGATTACTGTAGCTTTGTAAGAAGTTTGAAAATCAAGAAGTGCGAGTCCTCTGACTTTGTTCTGTTTTTTTTTTTTCAAGATAGTTTCGGCCATTTGGGGCCCCTTACCCTTTCACATGGATTTGATTTTTGGCTTTTCTATTTCTGTAAAGAAAGCTGTTGAAATTTTGATTAAGGTTGCATTGAATCTGTAATTTGCTTGGGTAAAATTCACACCTTAACAATATTTATTTAGTTTTCCAATCCTTGAACATGGAATGTCCTTCCATTATTTAAGTGTTCTGTGATTTCTCCCAGCAATATTTTACAGTTTTCTATATAAGTCCTTCCAACTTCATTTTTTTGCAAGTAGGTATCCTATTTTCTAAGAACCATTTATTAGTGAAAGAGACTGTTCTTTCCCCAGCCAATTTACTTGTCAGCATTGTAAAAAACCAGCTGGCCATAATCGCAAGGGTTTATTTCCGTATTCTCAATTCTGTTCTGCTGGTCTTTATTTTTATCTTTATGCCAGTACCACATTTTTTTTAACTATTCCAACTTTGTAGTAAGTTTTGAAATTGTGATGGGTGAAAGGCCTCCAACTTTGTTCTTCTTTTGTGATATTGATTTGGCTATTTGGGATTCTTGTAATCCCATTTGAATTTAAGGATTAATTTTTTACACTGCTGGAAAAAAAAAACTGCTGGGATTTTGATAGATATTGATTGAATCTGAAGATCATTTTGGTAGTATTGTCATCTCAGTAATACTGTCTTCCATCTATTTACCTGGAGTACATTTCCAAATAATTAGGTCTTTTAAAATTTCTTTTGGCAGTGTTTTAAATTTTTCATACACATAACCTCTTGGTTAAACAGAAACAACCGATTTTTGCCTGGTCATCTTGTGGTCTCCACCTTTGCTGAATTCATTTATTAGTTCTAGTAGTGTTCTTGTGTATTCTTTCAGAATTTCTATACAAAGGTCATGTCACCCATGAACGGAGGTAGCTTTATTTCTCCTTTCAAAATTTGATGCCTTTTAATGATTATTATTATTATTATTTTTGCCTGATTGCTTTGGCAAGAACTTCCAGTACAGTCTTGAATAGCAGTAGTGTCCACGGGCAATCTCGTCTGGTTCCTTTTCTTAGGTAAAAGTTTTCAGTTTACTGCATCTTGTCCTGGAATAGGAAGTCTAGATTACTTTTTAAAAAAACATTTTTTATTGTGAAAGATAACATACATACAAAAAAATAAATTTCTAAGTACATTTTAACAAGTAATTATTGAACAGATTTCAAAGTGTGCTGTGGGTTACAGTTCCACAATTTCAGGTTTTCCCTCTAGCTGCTCCAAGACACTGGAGACTGATAAGAAATATCAATATAGTGATTCAATAGTCATACTCATTTATTAAATGCTAAGTTCTCCTCCTTCTCCTTTGATTTTTCTCCTAATCTTTAGGGATATTTAGGCAATGACAATTCTAAATTTTTTCATGCTGAAAAGGGGTGTCAACAATATGGAACTGCCTGATGTCTTGAAGAGGCTGCCACCCCTGCATTTCAGGACTTATCTGGCCTATGAAACATCTGAAGGTTTTAGGTTTCTGAGAAATAAACTTAGTGCATGCAACTTTCGTAGGATCTCAGTGAGAGCCCTGGGTGTTCTTTAGTTAACAGGAAGGTTGGTTGGGGTTTGGTGAGCCAGGGCAATTAGCAGTTCTAGCCTACGCTTGCATAAGAGTAGCTCCAGAACAACCTCTCAACTCTATTGAAGTTCTCTTAGCCACTGAGACCTTCTTTTGTTACACATCTTGCCCCCTCTTGGTCAGGAAGGCCTTGTGGAGTCCATGGTACATCCCTGGGAGTCATGCCCCATCTGGCAGCGAGGTAATGATTTTACTTGCTGAGTTGGGTTTATTGAGAGAGAGGCCACAGAAGAGATTCTCTGGAAGTGACTCTTGGGTGTAACTGTAGGGAGGCTTAGCTTCTCAGCTACAGAAATAAGTCGTCTAAGAACAAGCCTCAAGATCAAAGGCTTGGCCTATTAACTTGGGAATCCCTACGGTTTGACACAGTGTCCAGGGTTGGGAAAGTTTAATAGTTCCATATTTTTCCTCTAATCCCTCAATGAACGTTTCCAAATACTTTTTAATTTGATTACTTTTTTTTGCACGGGCAGGCACTGGGAAGTGACCCTAGGTCTCCAGCATGGCAGGCGAGAACTCTCCCCCCGTGACCTGCCCTAGATGATTTTCTAAGGAAATCTACACCATAAGAACGACAGAGACATCTTCGTTCTGTGTTTGAGCTATTGGAATTCCTGCCCTCCTCGCAGACCTCGCAGCTCCTTCATCCCACTACCACCTCTTGTTCCAACTCAAGGCACTCTAGACTCTCTGACTTCTGTATCTGTTCTCAGCCAAGGGTTATAGCAAAATATTAGCAGCATAAAGTTAGAAAACAATGTGTAGAATGAAAGGTTTGACTGGATCAGTGGCTTTCAAATGTCTACGAGGTGCAGGCAGGTGACAGAATTCAGGAAGCCTGGCCAAGCCTAGACCAGCACAGAGTGGTCGAGATTGTCAGACTGGGCTGCACAGCCTGTCTCAAGACTCACTCATGCTCAGTGAGGGCCAAATCCAGTTTGTGTCCCATTCTTTGGAGTTTATAGTTTCAGAAGTTAAAGAGAGGAAAGATGTGCTAGTGCTGACGGCATGGTGCAGTACGGCGCTCGCCAGCACTTGGAGGCTCCTGGTTTACGACGTCAGCTCGGCTCCAGGGTAAGGGTGGGTGCAGTGACCAGAGTGATTTGTAGCTCTCAGAAGATCAGGAGTAGCTTTACACACTGGCTCCCGTGTCCACCCTTGGGTCCCACCTCAGGTTCTGTTTCAGGCGCTCAGGAACAACTCACCAAGTCCTGGCCCCCAAGGAGGACAGAGATGACCTGGAAGCTGGACGCACAGGCGTGTGGAGACCTGGCTGGTGCAGCCATCTCACGTGCATAGGCAGAAGTGGACGGCGCCGAGAAACAAGTAGCTGTTGTACTTACCATCTGACCGCAGCAGCTGCTGGAGCAGGGCATGTCTGAAGAGGCCTGAGTGGTTAGATTTAGGGACTCAGGGCACGGCAGCTGCTGCTGATCCTATTGGCATGTCTTGGCTTAACACCAAATGAGCTCATTCCGACTCCGACAGCTGCAACTCCAAACATGCTAATGATTTTTCCGAACCGTCCCCCTTATCCTACCCAACTCTCACCCTTGCTCAACAGAACTTCCCTGAAGGCTATTTGTAACACGCATAGAACTGAGGCTTTGTAAGTTTCTGGCCATGACTCACAGTAAGAAATGTATTTTATGCATGGCCCAATACATATGATTATATACAAATAAGTGAAACAAAAGTTGCACGAAAAAGACTCACCTTTTACTGTAAGTGATTTACTCTGCTATTTTCTGTTGTACTGTTTCTTTTTTTCCTTTTTTAAATGCTGTGGTGACCCACTAAGTTCACAGCCCACTCACGGGTCACGATCCAAACCTAGAAATCACTTTTATTGAAAAGTTGATGAGGAAGGTTCCAATGGCTGAATCAGTAGACAACTCATAATATCCATAAAATGGGGACAATGCCCTGTTTCTGGACAAGACACAGTAGGAAATGCACAGCACCTGTGAAGCAATACCAATCTAATCAATCTCTGTATCTAACCACCAGCTGACAGGAAATAGGGTAGAGAAACAAAGTTAATGACACCATGAGCCGGCAAGCCTCTTCTCCAATGAGGGTCTTTCCATGGGACAAACGACGGGCTCATAACACCAAGCTGCATGCCAATAGGTGATTCAGGGGAGATGGAGAAAGCAGGCAGCTCCAACGTGAGGCTTGAGTGTGACTGAGAAACATCAGAAGGGAGAGGAATTATGCATTCAAGGTGATCTGAGAATTTAAGCTCTTGCGAATTTGTGGAAATTGTGGAGAGGCCACTGGGCTTCCCATTAGATGTAGGACACAAGGTCAGGCCAAGTTTTTGTAAATCTCAGAGAGCAGGGTGGTCTCGGCTGGCATTGGGGCCACACATCTGGACTGTACTGATGTGCTGGTTAAGTGCTGGAATCAGATTGCCGTGCCCCATTGTTATTCATGGGCATATGGATTTTAGGGTTTTTGATGTCCACCCTTTTCCTTCTTTGATCTGTCCCCTATACTCACTCAGAAAACTCATCTCTGTCAGTGTAGAAGCTGCCCCCTTCTATGATTTGGGGTACTCTGAACTTGGCACCCTTTTGGCCATGGCTGTTGATAGCCAACACTGTGCCTTCTGCTAACATCCCATGTGGGCCTCTTACCACAGCAGCTTCCATGGGGTCTCTGGAGTGGCCTCTCAGCAGACCTGGGCCATTTTTGCCTCTGCCTTCCATTGCAGGTAGCTTCCTGCTTCCATCTATACTTTTTTTGGTATAGATGGGCTCCTCCACACCACTGACTTGCCTCTGTTGCATCCAGAACAGGGCTCTACTATGTTCTTCTTGGCACAGAATTTCATGGCCCCATCCGGTAGCAATGTGGTGTCTTCTATCCTTGTCCCTGGCTGCTCAGGAGATGATGGCTCTGCACTGATGGACTTCCTATATCCCAAGCACAAGGGCAGCCTCTAGTAGTGGGAGCCACCAGTGACTGAAACGGCCATTCCCGGGCCAGCTCCCAGGCGGGACACTGTGCACGATCCCCTCTTAATTCTCACAGTCACCCCAGGAGGGAGGTGTGAATATTTCTCTTTGGTGGCTGAGGAAACTGAGGCTGAAGAGAGGCTGAGGGTCTTGCTGAAAGGCACAGAGCTCCGCAGGGTGGCAGGGCTAGTCCTGAGTGCAGGCAGGACTTCAGGATGACTCTGCCCACTCAGTCAGTTTAATCCTTTCAGGTGCCAACCTGAGAGAGGGCTGGGTGTGTGGGGGCTAAGTAGTTGTGTGTGTGCCAGAAAGAATTTTTTGTTATAGGTCTTAGGGTCACCCTACCTCCCACCCCTATCTAACCTGCCTCATTCTCCTCTTAGAAAATTTCATTCCTTAATCTTAAGTGGTACCTAAGGGAGGAGGTCAGATTTCTGTAACTGCTTCCTGCTGACAGAGGAGCATTGTCCCTGCCTATAAAGGGAGCGGAATTCTCCGGCTGTCATAGCTAACGATTCTTCTGGGAGGTGTGGGATTTTTTTCATCTTTCTTGTTCTGGTCGCCTTGTGAGACGTCGTCAGAAAACCGGCCCTTGACTGTCTGTCACTCTCCTACCAGGGCGTCTGGTCTCTACCAGGACTTACGCTGTCACTGCTGAGGTGCAGCGTTTGGTCTGGACGATGTGCTCTGACTGCTGCTGTGGCCATACAGAGTTTGATTTGGTTGTGGATAATCCATGCTCCACTGCATGCTGTAGGGGGTGCTGTTGGGTCCCTTCATGGCGGCCAAGCTGATGCCAGACAACCCGGGGGTTCTCGGAGAAATCCAGACATCCGCCAAGGACTGGCACCGGGAGTGCTTTTTCTTGACAGTCACAGGAAGGAACTCCAGGACTAGCCAGATAGTTTAATGAGTTGATGCTGGGAGCCCAGGAACTCTAGGCTGGATGCTGCAGAGCTTCAGGACATTTCAGCTGGATACCAGACAGCCGGGGGTTCTCAGTGTGCTGGGTTGAAAGGAAGTATGCCCCCTAGAAAAGTCATGTTTTGGTTAAAATCCCATGTCATAAGGGTAGAATGGTCTCTGTTCAATATGTATGTTTGAAACTGTGATCGGATCATCTCCCTGGATGATGTGATTTAGTCAAGAGTGGTTGTTAAACTGGATTAAGGGACGACATGTCTCCACCCATTTGGGTGGGTCTTGAATGGTTTATTAGAGTCCTATAAAACAGGAAACATTTTGGAGAATGAGAGATTCAGAGAGAGCAGAGAATGCTGCAGCACCATGAAGCAGAGAGTCCACCAGCCAGTGACCTTTGGAGATGAAGAAGGAAAACGCCTCCCAGGGAGCTTCATGAAACTGGAAGCCAGGAGAGAAAGCTAGCAGATGATGCTGTATTTGCCATGTGCCCTTCCAGCTGAGAGAGAAGCCCTGACTGTGTTCGCCACGTGCCTTCTCACTTGAGAGAGAAACCCTGAACTTCATCGGCCTTCCTGAACCAAGGTATCTTTCCCTGGATGCCTTTGATTGGACATTTCTATAGACTTGTTTTAATTGGGACATTTTCTTGGCCTTAAAACTGTAAACCAGCACCTCATTAAATTCCCCCTTTTAAAAGCTGCTCCGTTTCTGGTGTATTGCATTCTGGCAGCTAGCAAACTAGAGCACTCAGTGAAGTCGGAACCTCGACCAGGGCTGACCCCGTGGAGGCTCTTGACTCTTCCACAGGACAGAACTTGAGGGTTAGTCGGTGTGGACAGCCTAAGAGTCAAAAGACTAGCCAGTGTGTACAGCTCAAAACTTTAATGCAGAGCAAAAATGCATGCTCAAAAGAAGATAAGTGTAAGCATTCTCCAAAGGAGGAGAAGCCTAAGAATTCTTTATAGATTCTGGATATTAAACCCTTATCAGAGTATATGGTTAGAAATTATTTCTTCCCATTAGGTAGGCTATCCTTTCAATTTCTTGATAATGTCCTTTGATGTACAAAAGTTTTTAATTTTGAAGAAGTCTATTTTTTTCTTTTGTTGTTTGTGCTTTTGGTGTCATAGCTAAGAAATCACTACCAAATCCATGATTATTAAGACTCCCAGAATTTTCTTCCAGAAATTTTGTGGTTTTAGATATTTTGTTTAGTTCCTTGATCCATTTAGTGTTAATTTGCATATATAATATGTATGTGGACATTCGATTTTTCAGCAGCATTTGTTGGACATCATTCTTTCCTCACTTAATGTACTTGGCATTTTTGTAAAAATCAATTGGCCATACCTCTTTCTCTAAACCAACTGTCCAAATAAACTCACTACCCTCCCCCCCATGTAGGACTTAATTCCAAGGGATGTAAATCTTGGCAACGTGAGACATGATTCTCAGGGATGAGCCTGGCCCTGGCATCATGGAATCGTGAAAAAATTTTTTACCAAAGTGGGGGGAAAGAAATTAAATGAAATAACATTTCAATGGCTAAGAGATATCAAGGAGAGTTGAGAGGTCGTTCTGAGATTATTCTTATACATTATATAAATATTCTTTTTTGGGTTCTAGTGTATTAGAATAGCTAGAAGGAAATACTTGAAACTGTTGAACTGTAATTATTAGCCTTGATTCTTGAAGATGATTGCACAACTATACAGCTTTTACAGTGTGACCATGTGATTGTGAAAACCTTGTTACTGACACTCCCTTTATCCAGTGTATGGGCAGATGACTAAGAAAATAAAAACAAAAAATATATATGAATAATGGGGGGGCAGATAAGGGGTATGTGATGTTTTGGTGTTTTTTATTTTAATTTTAAAGTTGGAATAAGAAAAATATTCCAAAATTGATTATGATGATGAATATACAACTATATGATGATACTGTGAGCCATTGATTGTATACTTTAGATGACTATATTTTAAAGCTCAATAAAATAGCTTTAAAAATCAATTGGCCATAGATTATGGGTTTATGTCTGAACTCACAGTTCTATTACATTGGTCTATATGTCTATCTTTATGCTGGCACCACATTGTTTTGATTACTGTGGCTTTTGTTGTGAGTTTTGAAATCAGGGAGTGTGAGTCTTCAACCATTTTCTTTTGTAAAATTGATTTGGCTATTTGGGGCTTTTTGCAATTCCATATGAATTTGATGATCAGCTTTTCCATTTCTGCAAAAATAATGCTGGAATTTTAATAGGTGTTACATTGAATTTGCAGATCATTTTGGAAAGTATTCACATCTTAATAATACTGTCTGGCTATCAAGGAACACAGGATATTCTGCCATTTCTGTCGCACTCCTTTAATTTCTCTCAGCAGCATTTTGGAGTTTTTGGTGTATATGTCCTTTGCCTACTTGGTTAAATTTATTCCTAGGAATTTTATTTTGGGGGGAGCTATTGTAAATTGAACGTTTTAAAATTTCCATTTCAGAATATTCTTCACTGGTGTGTAGAAATGACACTGATTTTTTTGCAAGTTGATATTGTACCCTACCACTTTGCTGAATTTGTTTATTAGCTCTAGGAGCTTTGCTGTGGATTCTTCTATCAGTGGAATCATTTGCAAACAGGGAAACATTTATATCTCCCCTTCCAGTTTAGACGCCTTTTATTTTGCCTAATTGCTCTGACAAGGATATCTAGAACAATGTTGAATAACAGTGGTGAGAGGGCATGCCTGTCATGTTTCTGACCTCAGGGGGCAAGTTTTACATCTCTCACCATTGGGTACAGTGTTATCTATGGGTTTTTCAGATATGCCCTTTATTATGTGGAGGAGATTACTTTCTATTCCTATTTTTCTGAGAGTTGTTTTCATAAGGGTGCTTGATTTTGACAAATGTCTTTTCTGCATCAAGATGATCATGTGCTATTCCTTCTTCATTCTGTCAATGTGCTGTATCATACTGACTCATTTTCTTATGTTGAACTAGCCTTGCATTCCTGGGATAAATCCCACTTGGTCGTGGCCTATAATTCTTTTAATATGCTGTTGGATTCGATTTGCTAGTATTTTATTGAAGATCATTGGATCTATATTCATAAGGGAAATTGGTCTGTAGCTTTCTTATCTTGTGATGTCTTTACCTGGCTGTAGTATTAGGCCTCATAGAATGAGTTTGGAAGAGCTCCCTTTTCGATTTTCTGAAAAAGTTTGCAAAGAAATGGTGTTAACTCTAATTTGAATGTTTTGTAGAATTCAACAGTGAAGCCATCTGGACCTTGCTTTTCTTTGTTGGGAAGTTTTTGATTGCTGATTTGATCTCTTTACTTGCTATAGGTCTGTTGAGTATGTAAGTTGTTATGTTCCTAGGAATTTGTCCATTTCCTCAGATTATCAAATCTGTTGTCATACAATTGAACATAGTTTTCTCTTGTAACCTTTTTTAATTTCTGCAAGATTTTTGGTGATGTTCCCCTTTTCACTTTAGAGTTTAGTTATCTGTAACTTGTTTCTCTTTTTCTTTGTCAGTTTAGCTAAAGGTTTGCCAATATTGATCTTTTCAAAGAACCAACTTTTGGTTTCATTGATTCTCTCAATTATTTTTCTATTCTCAATTTCATTTATCTTCACTCTAGCTTTCATTATTTCTCCCTTTCTACTAACTTTAGGTTTAGTTTGCTCTTCTTTTTTTAGGTCCTCCAGTTGTGATATTAAGTTATTGATTTGATATCTTTCATTTTAAATATAAACATCCATAGCTATAAATTTCCTTCAGAGAACTGCTTTTGATACAACCCATAATTTTTGATATGCTGTGTTTTCACTTTCATTCATTTCAAGATATTTCCTAATTTCCTTTGTGATTCCTTCTGTGACTGTGATTGTTTGAGTGTGTTGTTTAATTTCTACATATCTGTGAACTTTTCACTTTTCCTTGTTATAGTTTTCTAGCTTCATTCTATTGTGGTCAGAGATGATTTAAATCTTTTAAATATTCTTAAATGCATTGGACTTGTTTTATGACATGTGGTATGTCCTGGAGAATGATCCATGTTGCACTTGAGAAGGACGTGTATTTTGACGTTGCTGAGTGTAAGTACTCCGTTTATTTCTGTTAGGTCTAGTTTATTTATAGTATTGCTCAAGTTCTATGTTTCCTTATTGATCTACTTTCTAGATGTTCTAGCCGTCATAGAAAGTGGTTCACTGAAGTCTCTATTATTGTAGAATTGTTTATTTCTCTCTTTGGTTTTGTCAGTATTTGCTTGATGTATTTTGGGGCTCTGTGATTAGATGCATATATGCCTATAATTGCTATACCCTAGTGGTGGGTTGTCCCTTTTATTAATATATGTTGTCCTTCTTTTGTCTCTTATAACACCTTCGGTTTAGTCTATTTGGTCTGATATTAGTATAACCATGCCAGTAGTCTTTTGGTTACTATTTGCATGGAATATTTTTTCCATCCTTTCATTTTCAACCTATTTGTGCCTTATGGTCTAATGTGATCTCTTGTAAATAAAATTAAGTTGATCATGCTTTTTAATTCACTCGTCAATCTGTGTCATTTGATTGGAGTGTTTAATTCATTTACATTCAGAGTAATTACTGATAAGGCAGGACTTCGGACATTTTGTGCTTTGCTTCTTGTATGCCTTCTACCTCTTTTGCTCCCCATTTCCTCCACTACACGCTTCCTTTGTGAATAGTTGGTCTTTTTGCAGTGAAACAGATTGATAATATTTCTCTCTCTTTATATTTTAAATAATTTCTGTGTGGTTACCATTAGGTTTTATTTAGCATCCTAAATCTATAACAAACTAATTTTAAATATACTACCTTAATTTCAGTTGCATATCCAGTCTCTCCCCCTGTATCACTCAGTTTCCCCCTTTATGTTGTTTTTGTCATATATTACTTCTTTATACTTTTTGTGCCCATCCTATAGAAATGTGCTTATTTTTTAAACGATTGTATTCTAAATCTTGTAAGAAATAAAAAGTGGAGTTCTGCAGTGAGAATAAGATGACCCTGGCATTTTTATTTTCTGATGACGCTACCTTTCATGGAGGTTTTTATTTCTACTGTCTGGAACCCTTTCCTCTCACTCTGAAGGACGCCCTTTAGTAACTCGTTTAGGGCAGGCCTCGTGGTAATGAGCTCCCTTAGCCTTTTTATCTGGAAATATCTTAAACTATGCTTCATTTTTGAAGGATAGTTTTTTGGGATATAGAATTCTTGGCTGACAATTTTCTTTTTTCAGAACTTTTAATATACCGTCCCATTGCCTTCTTGCCTCCAGTGGTTTTAGATGAGAAATCATCACTGAATGTTTGTGGTAGTTAGAGTCAGGTGTCAACTTGGCCAGGTGAAGGCACCTAGTTCTGTTGCTGTGGACATGAGCCAATGTTATGTGAACCTCATCGGTTGCTAATTACATCAGCAGTCGGCTAGGAGGCGTGCCTGCTGCAGTGAATGACATTTGACTTAACTGTCTGGTGCTTAAATGAGAGACTCAACGTAACACAGCCAAAGCAGCTCAGCACACCTCAGCCAAGGCCTTTGGAGATGCAGAAAGGAATCACCCCAGGGAAAGTTGTTGGAGCCCAGAGGCCTGGAGAGGAGGCCAGCAGAGACCAATCTGTGCCTTCACACATAATAAAGAACCTCAGTTGAAAGTTGGCTGCCTTTCCTCTGAAGAACAAAATAAATCCCCTTTTATTAAAAGCCAATCCGTCTCTGGTGTGTTGCATTCTGGAAGCTAGCAAACCAGAACAATGTTATTGAGGATTCTTTGTGTATGATGAGTTGATTCTCTCTTGCTGCTCTCAGAATTCTCTCTTTCTCTTGGTATTTTGATTATTATACATCTTGGAGTAGGTCTATTTTGGTTTGTCCTGTTTGGAGTTTTTTGGTGGCTTCTTGGATGTGTATATTTACGGCTATTGACAATTAGCTGAAGTTTTGGGCTATTATTTCTTCAACTATTCTTTATGCCCTGTTCTCTTTCTCTTCTCCTTCTGGGGCTCCCATAATAGGTATGTTGGTGCTTCATGGTGCTCCACAGGTCCCTTTGACTCTGTCCTTTATTTTCATTCTTTTTTCTATCTGCTCTTCAGATTGAATGATTTCAGTTATCCTTTATTTTAGTTCACTGATTCTTACTTCTGTTTGTTTAATTCTGCTGTTGAATGCCATTAGTATGTTTCAATTTCCATTATTGTTTTCTTCACCCCCCCAAAGTTCTGTCTGGCGCCTTTCAAAATTTCTACTTCCTCCTTTTTTTCATGCATCTTTTTAATTTACATTAGTTGTATGTCCATGTTTTTCTTTATCTCATGAACTTATTTTAGAGAGTTGACTTAATGTCTTTGATTTGCTATCCCAATGTTTGCCTCCTCTGCTGTTTTACTCTGTTCCTTTGTACAGGCCGTATCCTGCTCATTTGTGTGTCTTGTGATCTTTTGTTGATGTTTTGGCATTTGATTATTTTAATGTTCTAGACATTGGAAGTCAGATTATCTCTCTTATCTAAGGTTTCAGTTTAATTTGGCTGATCCTATAGAACAGCCCAGGTTAGAAGTTTGAGTTTTCTTATGTCTCTCTGAGCTTGCATCTTGCAGTTTTCAAGACTTTCTCAATATGTGTAATTGTTTCCCCATCCTGAGTATTTTGAAACTCATCTTGCAGCTATGGGACTGCAGAGATATACAACTTGGACTTGAATATTTTTATATTTTATATATTCAATAGTGCTATATCAAACTCATTCACAACTTCCCCTCTCTCTTGCCCTCACACCCTTGCTAGCCAGGTGCCTGATAGCCCCCTAAATAGGTGGTACTTTATCTCCCTCCTCCTCTCTCCTAGCCCTTAAAAAGCAACTTAATACCACAGAGGAAAATCTTCCGAACCCAGCGATCCTAATCACAACTTCAGTAAGTCACTCACCTATATGGAACCAACCCATCCTAACTGGAGCCTCAGTAAATCATTGACCCATTTAACTGATCACCTCCTCCCCACTCTCTTCCAGTGCTTTTCCTCCAATGGACTCCATCCCCACTGCCATCTTGATGATGTCCCTCCCCTGGCCCTTTGTTTTGCTGTCTGTTGACCGTGCTCAGTTCTAGGCTCAGCCTCCTGGTTCTCAGTCCTGCTGGGTCAGGCACCCCTTGCTCCTGGAAGCTCCACTCCCTTCCTTGCTCTCCCAGTAACCAAAGGGCCCCAAGCCTCCTTGTCTGGCCCATCTGTAGGCCCCTTCCTAGCTGGCTTCCTCTGCTCAGCTACAGAACAAGCCTGTGGCCACACCCACAAGGATGCATCCTTCTCCCAAGGTCAAGAGTAGCTGGGCTCTGGTCTGGGGAGAATGCTTACACAAAGGACAACCTCAAGAAATAGTTATTAAACAATTTGATCATTCCTGAAGCTTTGCTAAATGAATGCTGTGCTCTCAGGATGGAGATCCTAATGTAGAAAGTTTCATAACTTTTAGAAAGGGGTGGGAAATCATGTTAGTGCACAGCTCCACAAAAATCAGAGTGGAAAAGGAAGGACTGGCCTAGGAACCTGGTCTTCCTGGTAATTCAGCCTTATTTCTAGTTGGACTGGCTAAATTGCAGGGCTTGGGCTTTTAGTTTTGTTTTAAATTTTTGATCAATTTCAAAACAGAACATTTCCTATTTTAAGCTTATACTTTAAAAATTAAGGAAAGAAAAATGTACAATTTTTTTAACTCTTCCTCTTTACTGGCACTGAGCAAATGGCAGTGCTTTCTGTGCCTGGCGAATTAAAAAATTTTCTTTATCTGCCTGTGTCATCAATTTTGGGATGCAGTGGTTTGCCCTGTGGCCTCAATTCTCTGGTTAATATAAAAAGGGTTTATGAATTTCAGTTAAAAAATTTTTTTTCTGTTGTAAGGATAAGCATTATGACTTCCAATTTCTTTACATGTTATACTGGATACCAGATGTCCAAATCAAACTTTTAGAAATAAAATTACAATGCCTGAGATGAAAAATACGGTAGATTTAATTAATGGTAAATTAGATATTGCAGAAGAAAAGCTTAGGGTATGTGAAGACAGAAAAATAGAACTGAAACACACAGAGGAAAAAAGAATATAAACAAAGAAGAAAAAGGCACCCGTGAGTGATGGGACTTCAAGTAGCCAAATATGTGAATCTCCAAAGGAAATGGAAGGATAGAAAAATTTTTTTTGAAAAAATAGTGGTTAAAAACTTTCCAAACTTGATGAAAGCAACAAAGTCATATATCCAATAATCTCAATGGACCCCAAGAACAAAAACAAAACAAAACAAAACAAAAAAACATGAAGAAAGCAACTACACCGAGTGTGATAGGTTCTGATGTCAACTTGGCCAGGTGATGGTGCCCAGTTGTCCAGTGAGGGAAGCACTGGCCTGTTACTGCAAGGATATTTCATGGCTGAAGGCTGGTTTATTACATCATTAAGCAGTCGATTGCAGCTGTGACTGATAACATCTATGACCAACTAAGGGCAAGTCTTCCACAAACAAGAGAATCCAATAACTAGATTTGATCTGATCAGCTGAAGATTTTTAAAGAAGGGAGAATTTTCACTTTTCTTCAGTCCGCAGACCTCCCCTGTGAAGTACGTCAGGTCCTTTCATCGGAGCTGCCAGCCTCACAGCCTGCCCTACAGATTTTGGACTCTTGCATTCCCACAGTTGTGTGAGACACTTTTATATCTCACATTTACAGATCTCTCCTGTTGGTTCTGTTTCTCTAGAGAACCCTGAGTAATACACCAAGCCACATGATAATCAGATTGCTCAAAATTGGGGATAAAGAGCAAATGTTATAAGCAGCCAGAGATAAGAGACATGCCAACTACAGAGAACACAGATATATACAAAAAAATTCTCATCAAATAAGCAAGTGAGGTATGTGCACACAGTGGATTATTATTCAGCCATAAATGACGTTCTGATACATGCTTCTAAGTGAACAAAACTTGAGAACATCATGGTAAGTGAAATAAGCCAGAAAACAGAAATATAAATATTATATGATCTTGCCAATATGAAATACCCAGAATAAGCAATTTCATAGAGACAGATGACAGATTATTGGTTGTCAGGGGCTGGAGGGTGAGTTATTGCCTAATGGGTACAGAATTTACGTTTGAGGTAGTGAAAAGTTTCCATGATGGATGTTGTTGACGGCAGCACAGTACTGTGAATTTAACTAATACCACTGAATTATATATTTGAAAGTGATTAAAATAGGAAGTTTTGAGTGTATACATGTTACTACAATATAAGGTTATAAATCAACAGAAACAATGCAAGTGAGAAGGTAGTGGAGAAATATAATTGAAGTATGGAGAGAAAAACTTGTGAACCTGGAATTTTATACCTGTCAAACAATCTTTAAAAAAAAAAAAGAAGCAAACTAAAGATGTTTTGAGACATAGAAAAGCTGAAAAAAATCCATCAACAGCAAAACCCAACTACAGTAAAACTTAGGGCGGTGCAATGGTGGCCCAGTGCAGAGTTCTCACCTGCCATGCTAGAGACCCAGGTTTGATTATCGGAGCCTGCCCATGCCAAAACAAAACAAAACAAAACAAAAACTTAAAGCACATCCATCAGGCTGAAGGAAAATGACACAGATGCAATCTGAATATTCAAAAGGGAACGTAGAGTACCAGAAATGGTAACTACATGGGCAAATATATAACATTTTAAAATTTAAATATTTACTAGAGAAAATTGACTTTTTAAACAAAAATGTGAGGCATTGTGGGATTTATAACATATTTAAAAGTAAAATTCGGGACAAACAGTATAAAGACTATAAGTAAAAAAACAGAAGTTACTATTATAATGTTCTTGTACTATTTGTGAACTGATACAATATCACTGAGGGTAGAACATGATAAGTTAAAGGTGTTTTATTATAAACCCTAAAACAACTACTAAAATAACAAAATACAATAACAAAACAAAGATTCATAGCTAATAAGTCAACAAAGGAGAAAAATGGAATAATAAAAATGTGCAATTAATTCAAAAGAAAGCAGAGAAACAGGAAAAGGTGAACAAAAAAAGCAGATGAGGTGAAACGAATAACAAGATGATAGACACAACTCTGAGCACCAAGGTTATACTCACATGAAAAATAAATGGTGGGGGACAGGCCATGGTGGCTCAGTGGCAGAGTTCTCACCTGCCATGCCGGAGACCCGGGCTCGATTCCCGGTGCCTGCCCATGTGAAAATAAATAAATAATAAATGGTCTAAACACCCCCAATTAAAAGACAGAAATTGTTATATAGATTTTAAAAAGCAAGAACCAACATATAGATGGAAAGACACAACTTTAAATATAAAAAGACAGATAGGTTAAAAGTAAGAGGATGGAAAAAGATATACCATGTTAATATTCATAAAAAGAAAGCTAGAGTAGCAGTATTAGTATCAAACAAAGTTGATTTCAGAGCAAAGAATATTACCAGACATAAAGAAGTTCATTACATAATGATAAAGAGGTCAATTAACTAAGAAGGCATAGCAGTACTAAACATTTATGCATCTAATAACAGGGCTTCCACATGCAAAGCAAAAACTGATAGAACTGCCAGAAGAAATAAACAAACCCACAATCACGTCTGGAATATTTCAAAATCTCTCTTTCATTAGTGATAGAACAAGTAAATGCAAAATCAATAAGCATAGTAAACTTGCAAAGTCTTATCAGGCAATTTGACCTGGGTGACATTTATAAAAATACTGCACTCAACAATAGCAAAATACATGGTCTTCTCAAGTGCACACACATCAGTTACCAAGAAACACTAGTTTAGGCTGTAAAACACTTTTCAGTAAATTCAAAAGAATGTGGGTCACCAATTTTGATAAAGCAAGCAAACAAAAACAACACAGGGTGCTAACTAAATTTGAATTTCAGATAAACAATGAAATTTTTTTCTATAAATATGTCGTTTATTGCAAGGAATATGCTATATTTAAAAATTAATTCTTATCTGAAATTCTGTATTTTATTAGAAAACCCTAAAAGGATTCATGTCATACAAAGTATGTTCTTTGACAACATGGAAATAAATTAGAAAACAATAACAGAAAGATCATTGGACAATTCCCAAAATATCTGGAAATCAAATAATATATTTCCATATAACACATAAACCAGAGATTAAATTCAAAGGGAAATTAACAAATATTTTGAACTGAATGAAAATGAAAGTAAAACATATCAGAATTTGGGGCATGCTGCTAAGGCAGTACTTGGGGTGGGGTTGGGGCACTGACAGCACTGAAAGTCTAGATGGAAAAGGAGAAAGACTTCAAATCAAAGGCCTTAGCTTTTACCTTTAAAAAGGAGAAAAGGAGGGCAGGTCCTGTGGCTTTCAGCGTCAGAGTTCTCACCTGCCATGCCAGAGACCCTGGCTCGATTCCTGATGCCTGCCCATGTTTAAAAAAAAAAAAGTATGTAAAGAAAGGTAGAAAAAGAAAAGTGAATGAGGCTCAACATAAGAGGAATGCAGGAAATAATAAACATCAAAGTAGAAATCAACATAGAAAACAGAAAAACAATTGAGAAAATAAATGAAATCAAAACAATGTTCTCTGAAAAAAATCAATAAAATTTATAAATCTCTAGGAAAACTCCTCGGGGTGGGGGGGGGGTGGAGAGAAAAGACAAATTACTAATATCAAACATGAGAGATATGACAACCCTATAGATTCTCCCAAAGTGAAAAATATAATAAGAGAATATTATGAACAAATTCATGCCATTAAATTTGACAATTTAGATGGAGTGGTCAAATTCTCTGAAAGATACAGACTTCCAAAGCCCGTTCAAGAAGAAATCAATAACGTTAATAGCCCCATGGCCATTAAAATAATTTAAATTGTAGTTAAAGACTTTCCCATGAAGAAAACTCTGAGCTTGGATGGCTTTGTTGGTGAATTCTACCAAACATTTAAGGAACAAATAAAATAAAATCTGCACAAACTCTTCCAGAAAATTGAAGAAGAGGGGGTGTTTTAGTTTCCTGGGCTTCTGCAATGGGTTGGTTGAAAACAATGAGGATTTATTTCTTTCCTTTTGCTGCTTTGGGGTTAGTTTGCTGTTCTTTCTCCAGTTCTTCCAAGTGGACATTTAATTCCCGAATTTTTGCCCTTTCTTCTTTTTTGATATAGGCATTTAGGGCAATAAATTTCCCTCTTAGCACTGCCTTTGCTGTGTCCCATAAGTTTTGATATGTTGTGTTTTCATTTTCATTAGCCTCGAGATATTTACTGATTTCTCTTGTAATTTCTTCCTTGACTCACTGGTTGTTTAAGAGTGTGTTGTTGAGCCTCCACGTATTTGTGAATTTTCTGGCACTCTGCCTATTATTGATTTCCAACTTCATTCCTTTATGATCTGAGAAAGTGTTGTGTATGATTTCAATCTTTTTAAATTTGTTGAGACTTGCTTTGTGACCCAGCATATGGTCTATCTTTGAGAATGATCCATGAGCACTTGAGAAAAAGGTGTATCCTGCTGTTGTGGGGTGTAATGTCCTATAAATGTCAGTTAAGTCTAGCTCATTTATTGTAATATTCAAATTCTCTGTTTCTTTATTGATCCTCTGTCTAGATGTTCTGTCCATTGATGAGAGTGGTGAATTGAAGTCTCCAACTATTATGGTAGATGTGTCTATTTCCCTTTTCAGTATTTGCAGTGTATGCCTCACGTATTTTGGGGCATTCTGGTTCGGTGCATAAATATTTATGATTGTTATGTCTTCTTGTTGAATTGTTCCTTTTATTAGTAGATAGTATCCTTCTTTGTCTCTTTTAACTGTTTTACATTTGAAGTCTAATTTGTTGGATATTAGTATAGCTACTCCTGCTCTTTTCTAGGTTGTTATTTGCATGAAATATATTTTCCCAACCTTTCACTTTCAACCTATTTTATCTTTGGCTCTAAGATGTGTTTCCTGTAGACAGAATATAGAAGGATCCTGTTTTTTAATCCATTCTGCCAGTCTATGTCTTTTGATTGGGGAGTTCAGTCCATTAACATTTAGTGTTATTACTGTTTGGGTAGTACTTTCCTCTACCATTTTGCCTTTTGTATTTTATATATCATATCTAATTTTCCTTCTTTCTACACTCTTCTCCATACCTCTCTCTTCTGTGTTTTTCACATCTGTCTCAAGTGCTCCCTTTAGTATTTCTTACAGAGCTGGTCTCTTGGTCACAAATTCTCTCAGTGACTTTTTGTCTGAGAATGTTTTAATTTCTCCCTCATTTTTGAAGGACAATTTTGCTGGATATAGAATTCTTGGTTGGCAGTTTTTCTCTTTTAGTAATTTAAATATATCATCCCACTGTCTTCTTGCCTCCATGGTTTCTGCTGAAAAATCTACACATAGTCTTATTGGGTTTCCCTTGTATGTGATGGATTGTTTTTCTCTTGCTGCTTTCAAGATCCTCTCTTTCTCTTTGACCTCTGACATTCTGATTATTAAATGTCTTGGAGAACACCTATTTGGATCTATTCTCTTTGGGGTGCGCTGCACTTCTTGGATCTGTAATTTTAGGTCTTTCATAAGAGTTGGGAAATTTTCAGTGATAATTTCTTCCATTAGTTTTTCTCCTCCTTTTCCCTTCTCTTCTCCTTCTGGGACACCCACAACATGTATATTTGTGCGCTTCATATTATCATTCAATTCCCTGAGCCCCTGCTCATATTTTTCCATTCTTTTCCCTATAGTTTCTGTATCTTGTTGGATTTAAGATGTTTCATCCTCCAGTTCACTAATTCTAACCTCTGTCTCTTGAAATCTACCATTGTAGGTTTTCATTGTTTTTTTCATCTCTTCTACTGTATCTTTCATTCCCTTAAGTTCTGTGATTTGTTTTTTCAGACTTTCCATTTCTTCTTTTTGTTCATTCCTTGCCTTCTTCATGTCCTCCCTCAATTCATTGATTTGGTTTTTGAAGAGGTTTTCCATTTCTGTTCGTATATTCTGAATTAGTTGTTTCAGCTCCTGTATCTCATTTGAACTATTGGTTTGTTCCTTTGACTGGGCCATATCTTCAATTTTCCTGGTGTGATTTGTTATTTTTTGCTGGCCTCTGGACATTTAATTACCTTAATTAGTTTATTCTGGAGATTGCTTTCACTTATCTTACCTAGGGTTTTCTTGCTAGATGAGTTTGTTGTCTATCTGTTCTTTGACCTTCAGTTCAGCTTTTTCTGGGCCTCTAGCTTAAGTTTCGTTTAACAGAGGGTAATTTTTCAGTTCTTGTTTTCTTGTTTCTTATCCTGCTTGTAAGGTGCCTTTTCCCTCCCCACCCTTAGGAGGGTCTACATAGGTATTACAGACTCCAGCCGGGTTTTCCCAGACTAAACTGGCCTCCTTTCGGGGGAAGGAGTCACCTGCATCAGTTTTCCCTGAGTGTAAGACTCAGCAGGTTGAAAGACTTTCCTGTGAAGTCTCTGGGCTCTGTTTTTCTTATCCTGCCGGTCCCACCAGCATAAGATGATGTGGTCCCTTTAACTTTGGAAGACTCTCCCTGCTGGGGGCGTGGTGGAGACAGAGGAGAGGTTGTAGGCTGGTTTTAATGGCTTCAAATTGCCAAGCCCTGGGGTCTGAATTCCTTGAGAGAGGGATTCCACCTGAGTTGTGTTTCACCCCTCCCCTGGGGAAGGCTCAGGCGGGAGACAGCCCTGAAAGCAGCCTGTTTCTGCGTATGCTTGGGGCAGTTGCAGCCTGTGTAATCCCGCCGCTGAATCCAGAGGCAGCCAAGCCTCCATAGAAACAGCCACAAAAGCCTCCGTTTCATCCCCTTTCCTCTTTTTCGGTTAGCTCAATAGGTGACCTCCACCTTGACCAGTTTCGCCTGAGCTGGGGGCCTATTTTTAGTAGTCAGAATTTGTTTATTAATGCCACAATTGGTGTTTGGCTGGACTCAGTCCCTGCTACTGTTAGAGTTTCTTTCCTTTCCCTCCGGGAAGCTGCCTGTGGGGGAGGGGTGCCGGGCGCCAGCCGCCGCGGCTTGGGGAACTCACGGTTCCGGAGACTCGCAGCCGGCCCAGCTGGTCCAGACTGGGGTATGCTGTGTGTCCGGTCACTGATGTGGCTCCGGGAGCTGTTCTGTATTGTTTCTGGTCATTTAGTAGTTGTTCTGGAGGACGAACTAAAACGCACACATTACTAAGCCGCCGTCTTGGCCCCGCCTTCTGTCCAACATTTTCAATGAGGATTTATTAGCCCACAGATTTGAAGCTAAGAGAAAGTCCAGACTGAGGCTTCCTCAAGGCAGTGCTCTCTTCCTGAAGACTGGGGCTCTGGAGCTGGCTGCGGGTGGTCTGTGCTCCTTGGCTTCTCTGTGTCCTGGCACATGGTGGCCTCCCTGGTCTTTCTGTTTTCTTCCAGCTTTCCTCGAATGTCAGCTTCTTTGCTTTCTCTCTCTCTGTCTGAACTCGGTTCCACTTATACAGGACTCCAGCAGCAGGGTTAAGACCGTCTATGACTGAGATGGCCACACTTAACAAGGAGCCTCACCAGGAAGTCCTACTTCCAGTGGGTTCATATTCATGGGAACAGATCTGGTTGGAGACTGTGTTTCAGTGGAGTACATCGTTCCCAACCAGCACAAGGGGTACTTACCAAGCCATGGTGGAAGACCAGCATCATCCTGAAGCCAAAACCAAGCAAAGACCTCACCACAGACACATGGCCCTTTGAACACAGATGCGAAACTTTAGCAAATGATCGCTTCTTGGCCTTTTGGCTAAGATCAAGTGTAGTATCTGTTCTTAGCAGTTTAATATTTGATACGTCCTCTATCCGAGGGCAATATAGTGAATGGATTTTTGGAGCTGGCAGATGGAATAGCAGCTTGCTCCGCCCCTCCATGCATCAACCTGGTATTGCAGTATTTCCAGGAATGGTCCACCCCCCCCACCGGGGAACAATAAATGTATAAAAAATCAAAAAAAAAATTTTAGGAAATGAAATCCAAAAAGGCTAGTGCATCATGACTACATAAGATTTACCCCAGGAATGCAGGGTTGGTTTAACAGTGGAAAATTAATCAATATAATTCACCAAATTGCCAAAATAATAATGCAAAACCATATGATCATACACATAGATGCAGAAAAAGCATTTGACAAAATCCCACATCCATTCCTGACAAGAAACTCTTCACAAACTAGGAATAGAAGTTCTCTCGGGGGTCCTCAAAACCACCAAACTTTCCGTAATTTGCTAGAAGGATTCATGTAACTCAGCACATACTTGGACTGATGGCTAAGTTTTATTACAGAAAAACAGTACAAGATAGGATCAGCAAGGGAGAAAGGCAGAAGTAGAGTTATAGAAATCCATGCACTGGTTTCCGTACAAATTCTCCCTTCCATGAGGGGCCACATTGAGCATGTTCTTTTCTCCAGCATGAAAAACATATACAGAATGTTTCTACCTGGCAGAGCCCATTAGACTCCATGCCCAAGGTTTTTACTGGTGCCAGGTAACACAGGCACTTTCAGCCTAACAGATTCCAAAATTCCAGACTCCCAGAAGGAAAGCAGGGGCTCACCTCAAGTCACACTGTCAGCATAAACCACTGAGGCATGGTGAGCTACCTTTATCAGCTAGGGACACATTAAGTGCCAAGTTCATAGATGCCAGCCAACATCCAACTCTGATTAGAGCTTTCCAAACTACAGTCCAGACCTGCTGTGCTCTACACAGTCCTCTCCCTTGGTCCCTGGCAAAAGGATCTTCACTGTAAAATTATTATCAGAAGGACACTATGAAGCAAGGCATGCCCTGACCACCATCATGCCACCAGGTGGCATTCTCTATAAGTGCTGTATTAACCGGTTTTTCTTGGCCGACACATCAGATTCAGCACCACTCTGGCGGGTACATTGAACGCCTTCCAGGCTGAAGCCCTGTCGTGTCAGCCAGGACCCACACCCAAGAAGCGCAGTCCCGGAGAGCACACACGGCCCCCCGGAAAGCAGGACCACCAGGCAGCACTGGTTCACCCCCTCCCACCACGGGAGGACGCCCCCCACCCTGGTCCAGTGGAAACAGTTCAGTTCAGCCCTTGGTTCCGAACGTCCTGATGGTCTGTGACATCTGTTCACCCCCCGATGTGGGGGGACCACATCTGGAAGTGTTCTGCCTGGAAAGAGGAGGAGCCCGGCCCACCCCCTGCGCCCCGTGGCAGAGCTGTGCGGCACGAGTGGCGGGGTCCCCAGCGGTTTGACGTCGATGTGCTCCAACAGCTTGGAAGGCAGTTTGGAAAAGCAGTATGGAGGGTTCCTCTTAGGAGGGGAAGGCTTCCAAGGAAAGCTTCCAAAAAGTGAAGGTCACTGAGGCCGTCCCCTGTTGCATGCTTCCCCAGAGGCCGGAATTTGGTTTCTTTTCCTCCATTGTTAAAAGATCAGACCTTCACATTTAAAATGATAATTTAGCAATCAGATGCTCACATTTTTAAAAATCGCCCCCTACTCTCATCCAGACTCTGTAAAGTATTGTGGAAAGTTGCAAAGAAAAAAAAAATGTGTGTTGTGCGACTTTCTTGCTTTCTGCTGTGGGTGAGCAAATTGAAACGTCAACTGGTTGAGTATTAGAAGCAGAAGAAGACTCTGCCGGCTCCTGATGACTTGTGACATTTACCTGTTGGAGCCTCTGGAGAAAAGAAAGTCGCATAACAAGGCATGAACACTAACGTAAACTATGGACTGTGGTTAATGATATAATCCTAACAATAATGTTTCATCAATGTGTAACAAAGTTTCCACGCTAATGCAAAATGTTTATAGTCGCGAAAACGGTGTGTGCATGTTGGGGGGAGTCATATGGAAACTGTACTTTCTGCAAGATTTTTCTGTGAACCTACAACTGCTCTAATAAAAAAAAAAATTGTTTTTAAAACCTCGAAGTTGTGTCCCACTCACATTTTTTCCTCTGCAGCTTTCCAGGGTAGAGATGACTCCTCAGGCATTTATGAAATTATAAGCATATAACAACTATCACATACCAATTTAAGTAAATTTTTGTTGTAAATCCAAATCCAATGGCCACAAAATACAAGCTCATTTTCCAAAATTCCCTTTTCTTTTTCTCATTACAAATGGTTACAAGCCTTCACAGTAAATGCAGCATTTACAGGGTTAAAATCACAGCTGTTCCAACCAGTGCTGCTGGAGCAGAGGCCGCAGATCTTCTAGAGAAGTGGCTGGGCTGCAAATGCTCCGTTCTTTTCTCTGCTTAACATAAACCCTTGCTTCTCCTGGAGGAGAGAGCAACTCACGACTTTTTATTATTTTTGGCCTACCCATCGCCCACCTTTGAGCGTGCTTAGACCCTTTCCTCTCCCATTCGGAGGAAAGTACAAAAAGCAAAGCTACCTTTTTCTCTCACATTAGCTAGAATGGCCAAGAGCAACAGGGGACCCAGTGGCCAGCTGTCCTGGGGCTGGATCTATCGGTCTTCAGTTTCATAGGTAGCTTTGACCTCTCACCACAGATTGCTGCTCGGCTGCTGTCCCCTCCCACGGATGACCCCACAGCTGCCTGGGCATGTGGGTGTCACCACCCCACCCCCATCCCTGTCTCTTGTTCTGCCAAATAATGCTATAGCCATATGGCATGAGTTTGGGCCATGCCAGCACTGCTTGGGACATCCCTGAGACCACTCGTGCTCACTGCCTGGCTGGAAGGGCCCTTGGAACCCAGCTACTTGCTGTTCTTGTGGCCAAGTTTTATTATGGGAAAGGAATGCCTGCTGGGCTCAGTGGGGAAAAGAAACAGAGCTGGGACTCCATGCCTTCCCCATGCTGTGCCCTCCCTCCCAGGAGGGGCACACACGCCTTTACACAGCAGGGCGCGGGGAGTGTGTCTGCCCAGAAAAGCTCCTGAGACTCAGGCCCGAGGCTGAGGGCGTCACTGGCAGCTCAGCTTCTAGAGCTCCAGGCCAGGGAAGGAGCACGGTGCCTGAGCCACGCCGTGTGCCGGTCTGGGCAGCGGGTCATCTGCATGGGCGCGGGGAGACCAGGCACTGGGCCGCAGACGCCAACAGGGGCCAAGGCTGACAGCTACCTTCTCTGTCACAGCTGCGCGCTGCTGCCACTCCCTCAGCCGGAAAAATGGCACGGGCAATGAAACTACTGCCAGCATCACCCTTACCCGTGGAAGATGGAATTCTTCCCCTGCTTTTATCACTGATTTTCAACGTTAGAATAGTCAGTGCCATCAGATAAAAAATAAAATAAAATAAAAGGCAACGAAAGGCACCCAGAACGGGGAGAAAGAAGGAAGCCGACCTCTTTTCAGCAGCGAGTTCACCACCTGCGCAGAAATCGCCGGGTCCGCCGAGAGGGCACTAGCACCGTAAGTGGGCAAGTTTGCAGGACACAAGATCAACAACGAAATCAATCTATTTCTATATTCTAACAGGGAACAAATGGAAATGAAATAAAAATCATTTACAATTACCTTAAAAATATGAAACATTTAGGGGTAAGTCTGAGAAAATATGGAAAGATCTACATACTAGAGATTATAAAATATTGCCTAGAAAAGGTAAAGTTCTAATTAAGTGGCGAGATATACCTTGTTCATGGGGAAGACACAGTACTGCCAGGTGTCAGTTCTTCCCAAACTGAACCATAGATTCAACCCTACTTTACTAAAAATTCTAGGAAGGGGTTTTTTGGGTTTTTTTGTAGAAATTGACAGGCTGATTCTAAAGCTCGGATAGAAATGCAGACAGCTAGAATAGCGAAATTGCTCTGAAAAAGAGAAAGTTGTCTGACTAACCCTGCTTGAATTCAAGAATTATCATACAACCACAGTAATCAAAACAGCATAGTATTCATATAAAGGTAGAGAAATAGATCAACATAGCACAATAAAGAGTGCCGAAATCAACCCACAGACACACGGACAACCGATTTCTGATGATGAGGTTTCTGATAAGGAATGCAGTGAAGAGAGGATGGCCTTTTCAACAAATTGTGCTGATTCAACTGGATATTGAGATACATAACAAAATGAACTTGAATCCCTGCCTTTCACAATATTCAAATATCAACTCAAAATGGATCATAGTCCCAAACGTAAAGCCTAAAGCTACAACAGTTCTCGAAGAAAATATAGAAGAAATGCTTTGTGACCTTTGGATAGGCAAAGATATCTTAGATACAACATCAAAAGCATTATGCATGAAAAAGATTGATAAACTGGGCCTCATCAAAATTTCAAACTTTTGCTCTTCAAAAGACACTGTTAAGAGGATGAAAAGAACAAAATTATAACAGAAAGAAAAAGAGGATGAAAAGACAAGTTGCAGGCTGGGGAAAAATGGACAGCATAAATCTGATAAAACATATATATAGAATATGTACTAAAAATTATTACTCAAACATAAGAAATAAACAATCCAATGAAAATATGGACAAAAGGGTTGACCAGACACTTCACCAAAGAAGAGAGATTGATGGTAAATAAGCATGTGGAAAGATTGTCACTATCACCATTAGAGAAATGCAAGCCAAGATTGCAGTGAGATCCCACTTCACACCCACTGCTGTGCCTATAATGACAAAATTGGAAATTAGCAAGTGTTGACGAGGATGTGGAGAAACTGGAAACTTGGTGTATTGCTGGTGGGAATGTAAAATGATGCTGCCTCTGTGGAAAACATTTTGGCAGTTCCTCCAATAGTTAAATACAGAATTCCAGTATAAGCCGGCAGTTCCACTCTTAGACATTTAGTTAGTGGAATTGAAAGCAGGGGCTCAGACATATCCTGCACATGGATGTTCATAGCATCACATTGACGACAACCAAAAGGAGGAAACAACCCAAATATCCAACAGTGGATGAGTGGATAAACAAATTGTGGTCTATACTTGTGATAGAATATTATTTGTTATTCAGCTATAAAAAGGAATGGAGTGCTGATAGATGTGCAAAATGGCTGAGCCTCAAAAACAGATGTTAAGTGGGAGAAGCCAGACCCAGGAGGCCACGTACTATGGAGTTCCATCCGGATGAGGTGTCCAGATTAGGAAAGAGAAGGCGGATCCGTGGTTGCCAGGCTGGTGGACAGAAGGAATGGGGAGCAGTTGCCTAGTGGGTGTGGGTTTCATTTAGGAGTGAGAGAAATGTTTGGGAATGAGATAGAGGCGGTTGTTGCACAACACGGTGAATGTACTAAATGCCATCAAATTGTTCACTTTTAAATGGTTAACTTTATGTTATGTGAACGTCAATAAAAAAGTTGAGGCAAAAAAAAAAACCCCACCCCATAATGACATACTACTACATGCCTATTAGAATGGTTCAGAATAAAAGCCTGCCTGCCAGTGAGGGTGAAAGGACTGGAGCTCTCATTCACGGCTGCTGAAGATGGACAAACGCTCTGGAACACAGTTTGGCAGTTTCTTAAAAAGTCAGATACAGGGCGGTGCGACGATGGTTCAGTGGCAGAGTTCTTGCCTGCCATGCTGGTGACCCGGGTTCAATTTCTGGTGCCTGCCCATGCAAAAAAAAAATAAAAAAGAAAGTCAGATACGCATCTATGCTACAATCCAGCTGTCCCATCTGTTCTAGTTTGCAAGCTGCCGGAATGCGTTACACCAGAAACGAAACGGCTTTTAAAAGGGGGAATTTATTAAGTTTACAGTTCTAAGGCCATGAAAATGTCCAAATTAAAGGAAATCTATAAAAATGTTCAATCTAAGGCATCAGGAAAAGATTCAAGAAGGTTGATGAAGTTCAGGTTTCTCTCCCAACTGGAAAGGCACATGGTGAACGTGGTGACATCTGCTAGCTTTCTCTCCAGGCTTCTTGCTTCATGAAGCTCCCCCAGGGATGTTTTCCTTCTTTGTCTCCAAAGGTCTCGGACTGCGTGGGCTCTCCTGGTTCTCATGGCTCTGAAGCTTTTTCCAAAATGTTTCCTCTTTTGAAGGATTCTGGTAAACTAAACAAGACCCACCTGGAATGGGTGGAGTCACATCTCCATCTAATCCAAGGTTAATGCCCACGATTAAGTGAGTCACATCTCTGTGGAGATGATCTAATCAAGTTTCCAACCTGCAGTGCTGAGCAGGGATTAAAAGAAACGGCTGCTCCACAGGATGCATCAGGGTTAAAACGTGGCTTTTCTAGGGCACATAATCCTTTCAAACCCGCACACCACCCTAGGTTTTATCCAAGCTCTTGGGAATTAGGCCTCCCTCCAGACTTGTATACACCTGTTCATAAAAGCTTTACTTCAAATGGTCAAAATCCAGAAGCGACACAAACATCCACCCGCAGATAAAGGGAAAAACAAACTGTGGTCTCTCCATACAATAGCCTACTACTCAACGACAAAAGGAATGGATTTTACAACGTGCAGCAACACAGAGACTCTCAAAGTAGCTCCGCTGGCGGAGAGAGGCCAGACAAAAAAGACTGGACCCTGTGTGCTTCATGATAAGGCAAATGGAGCAAAACACTAAAATTGGTGGATCTGGATATCCAGGTGGTGGGTTGGAGTTCTCTGTCTGGGTTTTGTATTATTTTTGCAACTGTCCTGTAAGTCTGAAATTTTTTCAGAATAAAAGTTGAGAAGTGCCTCCTCCTGTGCCCCTAGCTGTGGCTAAAGCTGTCAGGATGCAATATACCAGAAATGGATAGGATTTTTCAAAGGGGATTTATTAGGTTACAAATTCACAGTTCCAAGACCATGAAAACGTTCAAATTAAGGTATCCACAGGAGAACACCTCCGCTCAGGGCCGCTGCATCCGGGGCTCCTCTCTCACAGGTACCACGACACCCACTGGCCCTTCTCCCCGGGCTGGTCCCAAACGGCTCTCAGCTCCTGTGGGTCCTTCTGACTTCTCCTGGGCGCTTTCTCTCTCTCCGAGCTCCTGTGGGTTCTCTCAGCTTCTCTGGGGTAGCTCTGGATCCCATCTCCTAGCATCTCCCAGGGCATTTTCTGTCCCCACGCATCTGCCACCTCTCTGCTCTCTGCGTGGGCTCTGAGCTCTCTGTTTTCTGTCTTTTGCTCACTTCTTGGAGGGCTCCAGTGAAAGGATTAGGACCCTCCTGGAACTGGGGGGAGACATCTCCATGGAAACAACCTAGGCAAAAGGCGCCCACAGACTGGGTTAAAAGAACCTGGCTTTTCTGGGTTCATTGCAGTTTCAAGCCAGCACACGCACTTTCCCCAGACACGGTGTCAGGATCTGGGTGACTCCTGCGGCTTGTCCCTCCAGGGCCTGGGCAGCCGGGGACAGCGGCCGGGGCGGAGACCCCCTGCCAGCCTCCTCCCTTGGCCCCAAGGGCACCCTCTGAGGCACTCAACCCCCTCAGCCCCCAGCCCCGTGCCTCCTCGACAAGAGGCCATTCTCGTGGACGAGGCCCCTGAAACTCCCCGGGGTGGAGGCCCTGCCTGGGCACACGCCGAGCGTGGCAGGACCGTGCCCAGGACACAGGCACCCAGCCCCGCGGGGCTCCCTCCACGGCGGCCCTGCTGTTCCCACCGGTTCCGCACACAGGGTCAGAGGGTCTGCTGCGTGTCAGCGACGCCGGGCTTCAGAGGTGAGCAAACAGGGGCACGGCCCTTCCCAGCGCAGCCGCTGTCCCCAGCCGGCCTCTGTGCCCAGCCCGGCCTCTGTCCCCAGCCCGGCCTCTGTCCCAACCCTGGTCTCTGTCCCCACCCCGGCCTCTGTCCTCAGCCTGGCCTCTGTCCCCACCCCGGCCTCTGTCCCCACCCCGGCCTCTGTCCCCAGCCCGGCCTCTGTCCCCACCCCGGCCTCTGTGCCCAGCCCAGCCTCTGTCCCCACCCCGGCCTCTGTCCCCAGCCCAGCCTCTGTCCCCAGCCGGCCTCTGTCTCCACCCCGGCCTCTGTCCCCAGCCAGCCTCTGTCTCCACCCCGGCCTCTGTCCCCAGCCCGGCCTCTGTCCTCACCCCAGCCTCTGTCCCCAGCCCAGCCTCTGTCCCCAGCCCGGCCTCTGTCCCCAGCCGGCCTCTGACCCCACCCCGGCCTCTGTGCCCAACCCGGCCTCTGTGCCCAGCCCGGCCTCTGTCCTCACCCCAGCCTCTGTCCCCAGCCCAGCCTCTGTCCCCAGCCCAGCCTCTGTCCCCAGCCCGGCCTCTGTCCCCAGCCGGCCTCTGTCTCCACCCCGGCCTCTGTCCTCAGCATGGCCTCTGTCTGCAGCCGGACTCCGTCCTCAGCTGGCCCCTGTGCCCAGCCTGGCCTCTGTCCCCAGCCGGCCTCTGCCCCCAACCCGGCCTCTGTCCCCAGCCCAGCCTCTGTCCCCAGCCCGGCCTCTGTCCTCAGCCTGGCCTCTGTCCCCAGCCTGGCCTCTGTGCCCACCCCGGCCTCTGTCCTCAGCATGGCCTCTGTCTGCAGCTGGACTCTGTCCTCAGCTGGCCTCTGTGCCCAGCCTGGCCTCTGTCCCCAGCCCGGCCTCTGACCCCAGCCCGGCCTCTGTCCCCACCCCGGCCTCTGTCCCCAGCCCAGCCTCTGTGCCCACCCCGGCCTCTGTGCCCCAGCCCGGCCTCTGGCCCCAGCCCGGCCTCTGACCCCAGCCCAGCCTCTGTGCCCAGTGCGCAGGGACAGCCCAGCCCTCTGCCTGAGCCCATCTTCCTGGTCCAGGCTTTACTGCCCACAGCCCCACCTGCTCTCTTGCCGTCATCTCCACCCACTGCCCCAGCCAGCCTGGACCTCACCCAGGCCACGTGCCGGGCAAGGGTCACACCTAGCCTCGCCCTGGCGGCTCCGGGGTCCTGCTCAGCGGGGAGCAGCTGTGCGTGCTCGGAGACGACACCCAGAGGTTCTATCTTCCAGGCCAGGCCTGACAAGGGCACATCGGAGGAAGCCCTTAGAGCAGTGCCTCCTTGCAGGGGGCTCAGCTGCCCTGAAAGGTCCCCCTTGCCCTGTACGGAGCGACCAGCATTTGGATGGATGTCAGGCTGAAGCGCCTGCAAAGCGGAACCTCAGTGCTGGGGGGGCTGGCCGTCGCGGGGGGGCTCCGTCAGAGCTGCCCGGGGCTGGTGCAGCAGAAGGACCCGTCGCCCGGCCTGAGTCAGGGGACCCCGGGCCGCCTCCCCTGCCGTCCCCCTACGGCGTCTGCTTCAGGCCGGGGGTCCGCCAGCCCCCCTCCTTCTCTCACGATAAGAGAGCTTTTCCAACTCAGCTCACGCTCTGCATTCTTTTTTTTTTTTTTTTTAGTCAAGAATGGTTGTTAAACTGGAACACTCTGCATTCTTGACTCGTATTTGTGTCTCTCTCTGCTCATCCTCAGGATGATTTGTCTCATCATTTGGCTTCTTTAAAAGAATGAGAGCATCTATGCAGCCACACTGGTTTATTCTTCACTACAATAAGTAGTGACTAATGGTCAGCGTTTATTTTATTTTTTCAAGGTTTATGATATAGTTTCATTTTTAGAATGTGTAGGACCTTTACAGATGCCTTTAGAAAAGAAAACAATCACAGCATGGCTACTTTGGGGCATTTAGTATAAAAGCAACAGCATTAAGATAGACACTTGAAAATTCAGAGTGTCTTGTACTACTTAGTAGCCCCCACACAAGGTTGTATTCCAACCTCCCTGCACCCTGAATGTCTTACTAACCTTGTACAATCCTTAGGAAATGGCAAGAGTGGTGCTTCTCGCACACATGCGTGCAAATCACCTGAGGATCCTGCTAAAATGTGGGTTTAATTCACTAGGTCTGTAGTGGGGCCCCAGAGTCTATTTTTTTTTTTTAAAGTTTTTTTTTTTTTAATAGATTCCCCTTTTATTTATTTATTTATTTTTTTTACATGGGCAGGCACCGGGAATCGAACCCCGGTCCTCGGGCTTGGCAGGCAAGCATTCTTACCTGCTGAGCCACCGTGGCCTGCCCCCCAGAGTCTATTTTTAAAGTATCCTGCCACTCTCTCAAGCCATGGATTTATTCCTCTTTTTTTTGGTAGATTTTATTGAGATGTATTCACATGACATATTCCATCCAAAATATACACAGTGTCTCAGAACCAGCTCCTGGCTGTGCAATCATCACAAGTAATCTTAGATCATTTTCATAATTTTCATATTCTCCAAAAAGGAAAATAGCAGAGAGACCCAAAAAAAGAAAACCCCAAGCACCGCATATCCCTCATCTCCACTACTGACCCCTAGTATTTGGGGGGAAACATCTGCTACTGTTGATGAAAGAATATTAAAGTATTACTGTTAACTAGAGTCCACTCTATTATTAACTTTTTTACGAGTGTCACACATTTGTACTAGCTCGTGAAAGAATTTATATTTGTAGAAGGAACCAGCGGCGCACATGACTAAAATCAGCCCCTTTCCAACAAATTCACCTACAGGATGTCACCGTGACTTAAGATCCCGCTGGGGAGCAGCCATCACCTCTGTCCATTCTCAAATGCTCAGTTCAACCTCGCTGACAATTGTGTGCGTTATTCGGTGACCTCTCCGTCCTCTAGTGCCTGTCTCTTGAGGTCTCCTAATTCCATGTTGTAAGCCTCCGGGCGTGCACACCCTAGTTGGTTCATGTGGTTGAAGTCAGGCGGTGTCTTCAGTGCCTGGCATGCCTGCCTCTGCATTTCATCCTTGAGGCCCATCCTGCCGTCTCGTGCTGCAGGACCGCGCTCCTTACTGCCGGCAAACCGTGGATTTACAGTGGACCCTTTGCACTGTGAAAGCTTTGGACTTAGCTTTTCTAAATAGCAAAATATTTGACAACACTCAGCTCTCCTTTTCTTGGTTGTATACACAGAAACTCACCCTGGTTGCTTCCTCGATAGCTTTTATTACTTCTAGTTCACCAACAATTTCTTCCTCTTGGCTAAAAATTAAGCCTAAGGTCATAGAAAGATGCATGTAATATACATTAAAAGCTTATAAAATAATAGCTAGATGTGTACATAAAATTTATACATGTATAATTTTTGGTGAGAAAATATGTATGTGTTTGTATATCTTGGAGAAAATTCACCAAAATAATAGAAATGTTTATCTCTTTGTAATAGAATTGTGAATGATTTTTTTACTTGCTTCTGTGAATTGTTTGTTCACAATTTGTTTAAGGTCTAAGGGTTATATGTTTTCACTTCTCTAGAGTATAACTTGATATATTCTCTCAACCCACAGTTTTAATTTTGTTTTATGACTGTCTTTTTCATAGATTGGACCCCCTTCTTTATCTCTCAGAATTTAAAATATATCTTTTTTCAGTTTGGCCTGCTTACTCTAGCAACTCAGTTTCCTCTGGTGTAAGTTCTGCTGCTCACTGTCTTAAAGCACTGGTATCCTCAGACGCGTGGTGGGATTTGGTTTTGTTTTTTAATGAGACTCGGACTAATGATTCGAATCATTAGGACAATCCTGTCTGATTGTCCACCACCTCCCGGAGAGACTGCTCGGGGCAAAGATGAGCGCTGCTGCCACCGGCCTCTTTGCTTTCAGAGAAAAAGGAGAAAGCAAGGGACGCCACACTGGACAAGTTCTTCCGAAGCCCATTGTCTGGGGCAGCTGCTCTCGGCTCCTCTGCGCTGCAGACAGCACTGGGGCCCTGCAAGCTGGACATCCGCGAGCCAGGCCCCACTTTCTGCTTGGGCCGGCCGTGGGCACCGCTGTGGTCATGGTGTGGTCCCTGGGAAGCGGAGGGCGGCGGGTCATCCGTGGGCTGCTGTGTGGTGGAACCACTTGGCTCAGCATGCCTGTCGCCTGCCTCCTTTTGCCCTGAGCTGCTCGGTGCACATTTGGCCGGGCTCCCGCCTCGGGGACCTGAGTCTGCTTTCCACCTTTCTGGGGCTCCTCACCTCGCCCCTTTCACTTCTGAACATGGCTCTGCATTGCATTATTTTACTGTCCGCTTTCTTATGGGTTTGGTGGTGACTGGGGGTGGCAGCACGAGCTCACTCTGGTATCTTGAAGTGGTTTTTAGAATGAACGAAGTTAGCAATTCTTACAGGAAACATGTTGTGAAACATTTCCATGACTGCTTTATCATCTTCTGTGGGGTGCAGACAAGGTAAGGAGGAACGATTCCGGGGTTGCTGTTGGCCAGATGAGACTGTCCACAGAGGCGCTCCATCACTACCTATTGTGCAGCTTCTAGGCCGGATTGAAGAGCCGCTCCTGTGCCTGGCCACCTCCCCCATGCTATCCCTTCTGTCTCGCTCCCCCTGACCTGGCCACATCTTCTCTGGGCATTCCTGTCCTCGACTTAGTGACTGCCCGGCCTGTTCTCACTGCCCTGCTGACCTCCTCTCCGGGAGCCCTCACCTCCGGCCCTGAGCCATGCTGAGCCCACTCTGACCCGTTTGCCAGAACCTGCTCGAAGCCTCTGGGGATTTCTGAAGTTACAGCTTCCCCTTTGCGAGCCCCACCCCACCAGGGAGGGACGTGCAGGGGTGAGGAAGCAGCGGCTCTCGGCTCTGGGTGGCGGCTCAGCCCAGGTGCCTCCCCAGCCGTCCTGCTGCATTCTTCCTGGCCTCACACCGAAGCAGACCCACTGGCCATGCGGCTTTCCCAGTCCCTGCGCCAGGGATCCCGTCCATCCTCCCGGGCCTCACGGCAGCTGACGGTGCTTTGATAAATGTTTACGAGTCATTCTGCAAGCCTGGGAGGAAAAGCTCTGCAGAAGTAAGAAGCATCATTAATTTAGTGCAATACCAGGCAGACTGGACGGGTATTAAAAACAAACTTTTTCTTTTTACAAGTATGTAGCCTCGTCATCCAGGGCATAATATATTGGTGAAGAGCAGTCATTAGGAGGAGCAGAGCGAAGCGAGCTCCGAGGTAGGCAGGGCGGCCAGGCCCACAGCCAGGTGGTGGCTGGGAGAGGACCTCGGCCGCTGGGCTCCCTCTCCCGGCTCCAACAGGTTCCCTCGCCCGGGCACTCGCATGCCGCCAGCACTGCCTCCCCGACCCCTGCGCTCACCTCTGTGGTGGAATTGCCAGCCCTACAGACAGACGTGAAGAGGCCGAGTGGTGTGGCCAGGCCCAGTGATTAGTTTTTGACTGCACAGCTCTTTCATCGACTAGCATTTGCTTTCACGTCTATCTTACAAACATCCGCCTTTCACAGGTGAGTTCAGAGGTGCTTTCCAGAGGTCCAAGAGACAATTAAAAGAGCCCAGCAACTCCAGTTCAGAAAATGCATTTGAGAAATTTAAGGGAGCCAGTGCAGCCTTAGAAGCATTAGCTGGATGAGACTGCAAGTGGGAAAGGACAGCTGACTGACAGACACAGGCACGTACGGACACTGAGTCCTGCCAGCACAGTGGAATGAGATTTATCACTTAGAGAAGGACCAAGAAATACAGCGACTCACATGGCTGGAGGCCAGACACAGTTTTGCTGCATTGCTTGAACAGGTAGGAGAGAAATAAAAAGCTGTTGAAATCCTTATCTGAAGAGACACATGGATTAAATAAAAAAACGAAACAGTTGTCTGCTATGACTGTGCTACTTGCTGAACGTGAAACCCAAGCAACACCAGTGCACTCACCACATGCTGTGGTTGCAAGCTGCTTCAGCTCATCAAGTTACAATATTCGTGAAATGGAAATGCAGCTGAAAGATGCTCTGGAGAAAAATCAGCAGTTGTTTGAATATGATCAACAGTGAGAGGTCTACATAAAAGGACTTTTAGCAAAGATCTTTGAGTTGGAACAGCATTCAGAGACAGCTACTTATTCACTCTGACAACAGACAAAACAGAAGGCATCAGAAGGTCGGCTTCAGGAAGAAAAGCGAAAATATTACAACCATCCCTTGGCAGATTCAAAAGAAGATCTTGCTGTTGAAGGATAAGGTGTAACTCAGTTGAGTTTTGAACTTAGTGAATTTTGAAGAAAATATGAAGAAACCCAAAAAAAGAAGTCCAAGATTTAAAGTACCTGTTGTACTCACACCAAAAAAGACAGATGGACATACCTGGAAGATGAGAGGCATAAAACAGAAAATACCAAGACTTGAGGCAGAGAATGATGTTGCTAGGGAAAAACTGGAAGGGGAGAGGAAGAGATCCAGAGAGCTCTGTTCTCAGGTCCCATTTCTTTACAGGTTGCTGTTACAGCAGCAGGAGGCTGGGGTTCAATTCCCCAACCCTGAACTTCCTAAAACTTAAAAAAAAAAAAGGCAGCAAGAGGCACCAAGGAGGGCAGCTCTGTGGGAGCTACAGATACAGGTGTGCACTTTTGACTTTGAAAATGAAAAACGTGACCATCAAAATAGGTAGCATCAATTACACATAATTCTCAAGGAGCTCTGAGAAGCAAGAAATCCTCACAGCTTGAATGGTTGACTTTCAACAACTTCTGCTACCCAATTTCCAAGGAGACATTGGAAAGAAAAAAAGAGTAAAAGTTGCGTCAGAAAGGAGACCTGATGAACCCCAGGCATTGCCACCCAGCCACCAGACATCATCATGATTTACTTGTTCATGCTGAAGACTGTTCAGACCAGGAAAAAAATTATTCCGTATTTTTGCATCAAAAGATTGAATACTGTATCCTATGTCTACTTACGGACAACTTGAATGACACACGTCACCTCTTGCATGAGAACTGCCTGTCTGCCTTTGTGATACTGGCATCTGTGAGTGAACTGTAAATTTTTGGCTGCTTCTGCATCTGCCTTGACAGTGATACCCAAGCTGGTTCATCCTTAAGCTTCAGTGAAACTGACCGGAAGCGGCGAGCAGAACTTACTCCCATTTTACTAACATTTTTTACTGTTCAAGCAATTGATAGAGAAAAGATAGTTTAAGTTAATGCTTACAGGTTAAATCTGCAAGCAAAAAATTTCATTTTGTGGCTTATTTAATAGCTTTGGATTTAAAATAATCAAAAGTAGTTAATCCAAGGATCTTGTGGGTTTAAGATTATTTTTTATCCAATCACGTAGTAAACACAGAATTCAGATTTTTATGTCCATTGTTCAAAGGTGGTGATACAGCTTTCATTTTTTCCCTCACTATAATAGAGACTTTAGAAAAATTTGATCTTTTCTGGTTCTTTATTGCTGCATACTGCTGAAACTGTAAACCCAGCTAAGATTTCTCCAAGCCCAAAGCAGGTTCTGTTTAAGCTATACACTCATGTTAACTAGCTATGGCTTTAATACACTCATGTTAACTGGCTACAGCTTTAATACACTCATGTTAATTGGCTACGGCTTTAATCTGAATTTTCTTGGCACAAATAGCCAGCTGACGCTGTTAAAATGAGTTTTTAAATACATTTTTATTGAGATATCTCCACACACCATACAATCCATGCAAGTATACAATCAATGGTTCACATTATCATCACTTAGTTGTGTGTTCACCTCCACGATCATTTTTAGAACATCTGCATCACTCCAGAAAAAGAAAACAAAAAAAGAAAAACCCCATATATACATTCCATACCCCTTACTCCTCCCTCTTGCTGAGCACTAGTATTGCAATCTACCCAGTGTTGAGATTTACAACAGAGGGAGGTTAATTAAGACAGTGCGGTATTATTATATATATATATATATAATCCAGAAGTAGAGCCATGCAAACATGGGCAACTGACCTTTTTTTTTGCAATATAGTTATACACTCATTATCAAAGATTAGGGCTACTGGGTCACAGTTCAACTACTTCAGGTATTTCCTCCCAGCCAGTAAAACACGAGGCTCTAGAGCCCAAAATACATGAGGCACACACTGAGAACACTGAAGGGAGAAGCGGACACCTCTACAGTGATAACTGGAGACTCCTTGCTCTCATCAGTGGGTAGAACATCTATACAGAGGATCAATAAGGACACAGAGATTTTGAATAATACAATAAGTGGACTAGATTTAACAGACACTTACAGAACATTACACCCCACAACAGCAGGATACACATTTTTCTCAAGTACTCATGGATCATTCTCCAGGATAGACCATATACTGGGTCACAAAGCAAGTCACAATAAATTTAAGAAGATTGAAATTATACAAAACACTTTCTCAGCTCATAAAGGAATTAAGTTGGAAGACAATAATATGCAGAGGGCCAGAAAATTCACATATATGGAAGCTCAACAACACACTCTTAAACAACCTCTTAAAGGATGCAATCACAAGAGAAATCAGTAAATATCTTGGGGCAAATTAAAATGAAAACACATATCAAAACTTATGGGGTAAGGCAAAGGCAGTGCTCGGAGGAAAATTTATTGCCCTAAATGCCTATATTAAAAAAGAAGAAAGACCAAAAATTGAGGGATTAACTGTTCACCTAGAAGAATTAGAGAAAGAACAACAAACTAACAAAGGAAACAGAAGGAAAGAAATAATGAAGATTAGAGCAGAAATAAATGAAATTGGAAACATGAAAACAATAGAGAAAATCAACAAAACCAAAAGTTGGTTCTTTGAAAAAATCAATTAAATCAATAGACCCTTAGCTAGGTAAAAAAAAAAAAAGAGAGAGAAAGAGGATGCAATAAAGTAAAATCAGAAATGGGGGAGGAAGTATAACCACTGACGCCCAGAAATAAAGGAGGTAATGAGAGGATACTAAGAGCAACTATATGCTAATAAACTAAACAGTGTAGATGAAATGGACGACTTTCTAGAAAAGCATGAAAAATTAACATTGACTTGAGAAAACAGGTGACCTCACAAACCAATCACAAGCAAATAGATTGAATCAGTCATGAAGAAACTCCCCCAAAAAGAAAAGTCCAGGACCAAATAGCTTCACACATGAATTGTACCAAGCCTTTAAGAAAGAATTACTATCAATCTGGCTCAAAATCTCCAAAAAACACTGAAGAAGATGGAAAACTACTTAACTCATTCTATGAAGTCAATATCACCCTTGTTCTAGTTTGCTAACTGCCGGGATGCAATATACCAGAAACAGAATAGCTTCTTAAAGGGGGAATTTAATAAGTTCTAAGGTCATGGTAATGTCCAAATTAAAGCATGTCTAAAGAAAAATGTCCAAATCAAGGCACCAACAAGAGGTTTCCTTCACTCAAGAAAGGCTGATGAAGTTCAGGGTTTCTCTCTCCACTGGGAAGGCACATGGTGAACAAGGTGACGTCTGCTCACTTTCTCTCCAGGCTTGTTTCATGAAGCTCCTCCAGGGATGTTCTCCTTCTTCATCCCTGGTGGACTCCGTGGTTCTTTTCAAGGTGCTTCCTCTTCTAAAGGACTCCATCAAACCAATCAAGTCCCACCTAGAATGGGTGGAGGTCACATCCCCTCCAATGAAAGGTTAATATTCACAGTTGGGTGAGTCACATCTCTGCAGAGACAACCTAATCAAGTTTCCAACCTACAGTACTGAATAGGGATTAAAAGAAATGATTGCTTCCACAAGATTGGATTAGGATTAAAGCGTGGCTTTTCTAGGGTACACAAATCTTTTCAAACCAGCAAATCCTAATGCTAAAGCCAGACAGATAGTACAAGAAAAGAAAATTACAGACCAATCTCTTTAGTAAATATACATGCAAAAAATCCTCAACAAAATACTTGCAAATCAAATCCAGTAGAACATTAAAAGAATTATACACCATGACCAGGTGGGATTTATTCCAGGTATGCAAGGCTTGTTCAACATAAGAAAATCAATTAATGTAATACACCATATCAATAAGTCAAGTGGAAAAACCGCATGATCATCCCATTTGACAAAATTCAACATCCTTTCTTGATGCAAACACTTCAAAGGATAGGAATAGAAGGGAACTTCCTCATCATGATAAAAAGAATACATGAGAAAGCCACTGATAACATCATCCTCATGGGGACAGATTGAAAGCTTTCCTTTTAAGATCAGGAACAAGACAAGGATGCCTGCTATCACCAGTGTCATTCAACACTGTGCTGGAAGTTCTAGCCAGAGCAGTTAGACAAACTGGAAAGGAAGAAGTAAAACTCTCACTGTTTGTAGATGACATGATAGTATATGTAAAGCATCCTGAAAAATCTGCAGCAAAGCTACTAGACCTCATAAATTAGTACAGCAAAGTGTCAGGGTACAAGATCTACACCCAAAATTCATCAGTGTTTCTGTACACTAGGAATGAGCAATCTGAGGAGGAAATGAAGGAAAAAAATCCATTTACAATGACAACCAAAAGAATAAAATATTTAGAAATAAATTTAACTAAGGATACAAAAAACCTATACACAGAAAACTACAAGTAATTGCTAAAAGAAATCATGGAAGGCCTAAATAAATGGAAGGGCATACCATGTCCATGGATTGGAAGATTAAATATAGTTAAGATGTCAATTCTAGGGCCCTCCTCTTCCTCTTTCTCCGCCGGCAGCGCTACCGCCGCCATCTAGCCCTCCTCTTCCCCCTTCAGCTCCGGCGGTGCTCCATCCACCATCTTATCCTTCCCTTTCTCCCCCTGCTCCAGCGGCTCTCCAACCAGCACCATGCCCTCTTCCACCTTCACCGGCTCCTCCGCCACCGTCCTCGACAGCCTTGCCATCCTCACCTTTCCTCCTCCAGAACAGCTACAAGGGGAGTAGAAACGATACAGAACAGCTCCCGGAGCCATGACAGAGATCAAAAAGACAGTGTACCCCATCCTGGAATGGCTGACTGTCTGGGAGAACCAGCTCCGGTGAGATCACCGAGGGGCGCGGGCTTCCCTGGGCAGGACGGCAAGCGGCCGGAGTCCCTCCCTTCCTCCTTCCCAGGGTAGCTGGCAGAATTGGGCAGGTGGTCCCCTCGGGCCGCGGCAGCTGGCGCCCCCACCACGCGAGGCCCCCCAGACCAACTGAGAGAATTGGATCGGAAATCCCCAGGCCGCGGAGAACGATGACCGGGGGGGTCCCTTCCAAACACGTGACTCCCTGGTCCAGCTGGGAACGGTGCACTCTCCCGGGCCACGGCGGCTGGCACCCTCCCGCCACGCTTGGCGCCCCGGGCCGACTGGGAAATTCGGTCGGGCGCTCTCCCGGGCTGCGGCGGCCGGCGACCCTCCCCATGTTCGGACCCCCGGGCTGGCTGGCACTCTTCCAAGCCGCTTTGGCTGGTGAACCTCCCCCATAGTGAGAGTTTTCCAAAGTTAAAGGTCCCACAGCACCTTTTACTGGTGGAACCCACAGACAAACGTGTGCCACGAGCTCCACCTACTGGGCAGGATAAGAAAAACAGAACCCAGAGATTTCACAGAAAAATCTTTCAACCTGTTGGGTCCAACACCCAGGGAAATCTGACTAAATGCCCAGACGCCAGCAGAAGATAACGGATCACGCTCAGAAAATTGAAAATATGGCCCAGTCAAAGGAACAAACCAATAGTTCAAATGAGATACAGGAGCTGAGATAACTAATGCTGAATATACGAACAGAAATGGAAAACCCCTTCAAAACTGAAATCGATGAATTGAGGGAGGACATGAAGAAGACATGGGCTGAACAAAAAGAAGAAATAGAAAAACTGAAAAAACAAATCACAGAACTTATGAAAGTGAAGGATAAAGTAGAAAAGATTGAAAAACCAATGGATACCTACAATGATAGATTAAAGAGACAGAAGATAGAATTAGTGATTTGGAGGATGGAACATCTGAATTCCAAAAAGAAACAGAAACTATCGGGAAAAGAATGGAAAAATTTGAACAGGGTATCAGGGAACTCAAGGACAATATGAACCGCACAAATATATGTGTTGTGGGTGTCCCAGAAGGAGAAGAGAAGGGAAAAGGAGGAGAAAAACTAATGGAGGAAATTATCACTGAAAATTTCCCAACTCTTATGAAAGACCTAAAATTACAGATCCAAGAAGTGCAGCGCACCCCAAAGAGATTAGACCCAAATCGGCATTCTCCAAGACACCTACTAGTTAGAATGTCAGAGGTCAAAGAGAAAGAGAGGATCTTGAAAGCAGCAAGAGAAAAGCAACCCATCACATAAAGGGAAACCCAATAGGACTATGTGTAGATTTCTCAGCAGAAACCATGGAAGCTAGAAGACAGTGGGATGATATATTTAAATTACTAAAAGAGAAAAACTGCCAACCAAGACTCCTATATCCAGCAAAATTATCCTTCAAAAATGAGGGAGAAATTAAAACATTCTCAGACAAAAAGTCACTGAGAGAATTTGTGACCAAGAGACCAGCTCTGCAAGAAATACTAAAGGGAGCACTAGACTCAGATACGAAAAGACAGAAGAGAGAGGTATGGAGAAGAGTGTAGAAAGAAGGAAAGTCAGATATGATATATAAAATACAAAAGGCAAAATGGTAGAGGAAAATATTATCCAAACAGTAATAACACTAAATGTTAATGGACTGAATTCCCCAATCAAAAGACATAGACTGGCAGAATGGATTAAAAAACAGGATCCTTCTATATGCTGTCTACAGGAAACACATCTTAGAGCCAAAGATAAACATAGGTTGAAAGTGAAAGGTTGGGAAAAGATATTTCATGCAAATAACAACCAGAAAAGAGCAGGAGTGGCTATACTAACATCCAACAAATTAGACTTCAAATGTAAAGCAGTTAAAAGAGACAAAGAAGGACACTATATACTAATAAAAGGAACAATTAAACAAGAAGACATAACAATCATAAATATTTATGCACCGAACCAGAATGCCCCAAAATACGTGAGGAATACACTGCAAACACTGAAAAGGGAAATACACACATATACCATAATAGTTGGAGACTTCAATTCACCACTCTCATCAATGGACAGAACATCTAGACAGAGGATCAATAAAGAAATAGAGAATCTGAATATTACTATAAATGAGCTAGACTTAACAGACATTTATAGGACATTGCATCCCACAACAGCAGGATACACCTTTTTCTCAAGTGCTCATGGATCATTCTCAAAGATAGACCATATGCTGGGTCACAAAGCAAGTCTTAACAAATTTAAAAAGATTGAAATCATACACAACACTTTCTCGGATCATAAAGGAATGAAGTTGGAAATCAATAATAGGTGGAGTGCCAGAAAATTCACAAATACGTGGAGGCTTAACAACACACTCCTAAACAACGAGTGGGTCAAAGAAGAAATTGCTAGAGAAATTAGCAAATACCTCGAGGCGAATGAAAATGAAAACACAACATATCAAAACTTATGGGATGCAGCAAAGGCAGTACTAAGAGGGAAATTTATTGCCCTAAATGCCTATATCAGAAAAGAAGAAAAGGCAAAAATTCAGGAATTAACTATCCATTTGGAAGAACTGGAGAAAGAACAGCAAACTAACCCCAAAGCAAGCAAAAGGAAAGAAATAACAAAGATTAGAGCAGAAATAAATGAAATTGAAAACATGAAAACAATAGAGAAAATCAATAAGACCAGAAGTTGGTTCTATGAGAAAATCAATAAGATTGATGGGCCCTTATCAAGATTGACAAAAAGAAGAAGAGAGAGGATGCAAATAAATAAGATCAGAAATGGAAGAGGAGACATAACTACTGACCTCACAGAAATAAAGGAGGTAATAACAGGATACTATGAACAACTTTACGCTAATAAATACAACAATTTAGATGAAATGGACAGGTTCCTGGAAAGACATGAACAACCAACTTTGGCTCAAGAAGACATAGATGACCTCAACAAACCAATCACAAGTAAAGAAATTGAATTAGTCATTCAAAAGCTTCCTAAAAAAAAAAGTCCAGGACCAGATGGCTTCACATGTGAATTCTATCAAACATTCCAGAAAGAATTAGTACCAACTCTCCTCAAACTCTTCAAAATAATCAAAGTGGAGGGAAAACTACCTAATTCATTCTATGAAGCCAACATCACCCTCATACCAAAACCAGGCAAAGATATTACAAAAAACGAAAACTACAGACCAATCTCTCTGATGAATATGGATGCAAAAATCCTCAATAAAATTCTAGCAAATCGTATCCAACAACACATTAAAAGAATTATACATCATGACCAAGTAGGATTCAACCCAGGTATGCAAGGATGGTTCAACATAAGAAATTCAATTAATGTAATACACCATATCAACAAATCAAAGCAGAAAAATCACATGATCATCTCAATTGATGCAGAGAAGGCATTTGACAAGATTCAACATCCTTTCCTGTTGAAAACACTTCAAAAGATAGGAATACAAGGGAACTTCCTTAAAATGATAGAGGAAATATATGAAAAACCCACAGCTAATATCATCCTCAATGGGGAAAAATTGAAAACTTTCCCCCTAAGATCAGGAACAAGACAAGGGTGTCCACTATCACCACTATTATTCAACATTGTGTTGGAGGTTCTAGCCAGTGCAATTAGACGAGAAAAAGAAATACAAGGCATCAAAATTGGAAAGGAAGAAGTAAAACTATCACTGTTTGCAGACGATATGATACTATATGTCGAAAACCCGGAAAAATCCACAACAAAACTACTAGAGCTAATAAATGAGTACAGCAAAGTAGCAGGTTACAAGATCAACATTCAAAAATCTGTAGCATTTCTATACACTAGTAATGAACAAGCTGAGGGGGAAATCAAGAAACGAATCCCATTTACAATTGCAACTAAAAGAATAAAATACCTAGGAATAAATTTAACTAAAGAGACAAAAAACCTATATAAAGAAAACTACAAAAAACTGTTAAAAGAAATCACAGAAGACCTAAATAGATGGAAGGGCATACCGTGTTCATGGATTGGAAGACTAAATATAGTTAAGATGTCAATCCTACCTAAATTGATTTACAGATTCAATGCAATACCAATCAAAATCCCAACAACTTATTTTTCAGAAATAGAAAAACCAATAAGCAAATTTATCTGGAAGGGCAGGGTGCCCCGAATTGCTAAAAACATCTTGAGGAAAAAAAACGAAGCTGGAGGTCTTGCGCTGCCTGACTTTAAGGCATATTATGAAGCCACAGTGGTCAAAACAGCATGGTATTGGCATAAAGATAGATATATCGACCAATGGAATCGAATAGAGTGCTCAGATATAGACCCTCTCATCTATGGACATTTGATCTTTGATAAGGCAGTCAAGCCAACTCACCTGGGACAGAGCAGTCTCTTCAATAAATGGTGCCTAGAGAACTGGATATCCATATGTAAAAGAATGAAAGAAGACCCATATCTCACACCCTATACAAAAGTTAACTCAAAATGGATCAAAGATTTAAACATTAGGTCTAAGACCATAAAACAGAGGAAAATGTAGGGAGATATCTGATGAAACTTACAATTGGAGGCGGTTTTATGGACCTTAAACCTAAAGCAAGAGCACTGAAGAAGGAAATAAATAAATGGGAGCTCCTCAAAATTAAACACTTTTGTGCATCAAAGAACTTCATCAAGAAAGTAGAAAGACAGCCTACACAATGGGAGACAATATTTGGAAATGACATATCAGATAAAGGTCTAGTATCCAGAATTTATAAAGAGATTGTTCAACTCAACAACAAAAAGACAGCCAACCCAATTACAAAATGGGAAAAAGACTTGAACAGACACCTACCAGGAGAGGAAATACAAATGGCCAAAAGGCACATGAAGAGATGCTCAATGTCCCTGGCCATTAGAGAAATTCAAATCAAAACCACAATGAGATATCATCTCACACCCACCAGAATGGCCATTATCAACAAAACAGAAAATGACAAGTGCTGGAGAGGATTTGGTGAAAGAGGCACACTTATCCAGTGTTGGTGGGAATGTCAAATGGTGCAACCACTGTGGAAGGCAGTTTGGCGGTTCCTCAAAAAGCTGAATATAGAATTGCCATACGACCCAGCAATACCATTGCTGGGTATCTACTCAAAGGACTTAAGGGCAAAGACATAAACAGACATTTGCACACCAATGTTTATAGCAGCGTTATTTACAATTGCAAAGAGATGGAAACAGCCAAAATGTCCATCAGCAGAAGAGTGGCTAAACAAACTGTGGTATATACATACGATGGAATATTATGCAGCTGTAAGACAGGATAAACTTATGAAGCATGTAATAACATGGATGGACCTAGAGAACATTATGCTGAGTGAGTCTAGCCAAAAACTAAAGGACAAATACTGTATGGTCCCACTGATGTGAACCGACATTCGAGAATAAACTTGGAATATGTCATTGGTAACAGAGTCCAGCAGGAGTTAGAAACAGGGTAAAATAATGGGTAATGGGAGCTGAAGGGATACAGACTGTGAAACAGGACTAGATACAAAAACTCAAAAATGGACAGCACAATAATACCTAATTGTAAAGTAATCATGTTAAAACACTGAATGAAGCTGCATCTGAGCTATAGGTTTTTTTTTGTTTTGTTTTGTTTTTTTTACTATTATTATTACTTTTATTTTTTTCTCTATATTAACATTCTATATCTTTTTCTGTTGTGTTGCTAGTTCTTCTAAACTGATGCAAATGTACTAAGAAACGATGATCATGCATCTATGTGATGATGTTAAGAATTACTGATGGCATATGTAGAATGGTATGATTTCTAAATGTTGGGTTAATTTCTTTTTTCCATTAATTAATAAAATAAAAATAGAAATAAAAATAATAATTAAAAAAAAGATGTCAATTCTACAGAAATTGATTTGTAGATTCACTGCAATACCAATTTAATCCCAACAACTTAATTTTCAGAAATAGAAAAATGAATAGCCAAATTTATTTCGAAAGGCAAGGTGCCCTGAATAAACTAAATATATCATGAGAAAGAAAAATGAAGTGGGAGGTCTCACACTACCTGACTTTTAAAGCATATTACAAAGCTACAGTGACCAAAAGAACACACTGGCATAAAGACAGATATACTGACCAATGGAACTGAATAGAGTGTTCAGATATAGACCCTCTCATCTATGGACAATTGATCTTTGATAACGTAGTCAAACCAACCAACTGGGACAGAGCAGACTCTTTAATAAATGGGGCTTCAAGAACTGATTATCCATATGCAAAAGAATGAAAGAGGACTCATATCTCACATCTATACAAAAATTAACTCAAAATGGATCAAAATCCTAGACATTAGAGCTAAGACCAAAAAACTTTTCGAAGAAAACATAGGGAAATATCTTATAACTCTTGTGATAGGAGGCAGTTTCCTAGACCTTATGCCCAAAGTGCAAGCAACGAAAAAAGAAGATAAATGGGATTTCCTCAAAATTAAACACTTTTGTGCATCAAAGAACTTTGGCAGGAAAGTAAAAAGGTAGCCTATGCAATGGAAGAAAAACCACATGTCAGATAAGGGTTTAATATCTAGAATATATAAAGAGATTCTACAACTCAACAACAAAAAGACAAACAACCCAAGTACAAAATGGGCAAAAGACATGAACAGACACTTTTCCGAAGAGGAAAAACAAATGGCTAAATGGCGCAGGAAAAGATTCTCAACTCACTGGCTATCAGGAAAATGCAAATCTAAACCACAATGAGATATCATCTTACACCCACCAGAATGGCCATTATCAACAAAACAGAAAATGACAAGTGCCGGAGAGTATGTGGAGAAAGAGGCACACTTATCCACTGTTGGTGGGAATGTCAAATGGTACAACCGTTGTGGAGGGCAGTTGGTGGTTCCTCAGGAAGCTAAGTATAGAATTGTCATATGACCCGGCGATACCATTGCTAGGTATCTACTCAGAGGACATGAGGGCAAGGACACACATGGACATTTGCACACCGATGTCTACAGCAGCAGCATTCACAGTTGCCAAGCAGTGAGACAGAATAAAGTCATGCATATAGCAACGTGGATGAACCTCAAGGACAGTGAGATTAGCAAAAACAAAAGAACAAAGTTTATGGTCTCGCTAATATGAACTAACATTAATGAGTGAACTTTGAGAGTTCAAATAAGGACACAGGTTATCATGAGATAGCAAGAGGGTAGAGATTGGGCATTTTGTGCTGAAGGGATAGAGTGTGCCACAGGACCACCTGATGGTAGTGAAAGATAAGACAGAATCAGAAGTAGATGCTTTCGGGCATCTTTTTATGATCACATAACACCTCTTGACCAATAAACATGATTCTGAATGATTTATAGCAAAGGTGAAAGTAAGCAAATACCTACATGATATGGTTTGTGCTTTGACCGTGGAAGTGTCCCTATCTGTTTATGGAAATGTTGCTTGTACCGTGAATGGCCCAGGCTCACAAAGCACAGCTGGACACACAGGGAGACATCCTCCAGCGGGTGCTGGCTGCGACCCACCACGTTATGGCATGGCCTCAGGATCCCACAGAAGTATGTGCCTGAGGGCTTATCAGCCACGCACTGCCGTGCATTTATAGACGTGGAAGGCCTTGGTCACGGGGGGCTGTGGGTCCTCACTGCATCCCCGGCTTTGGTCCTTGTCCTCTCGCAGGATTATTTTGACAGCAAATTCCAGACATTTTTAGTTTTTCCTGCCATACAGCGTTTTTAAAGAGTTTGAACTTGTTTCATCTATAGGAGAGTCGGCGATTGTCTGGCTTCCCTTCAGGACACCCTGCAACCACAGACCCATGTTTCTGGCCGGCAGAGCTGCTGAGCTGACTTGGCGGAGCCCTGAGGGCGGCAGAGGTGTGGATGGGCCATAAGACGCCCCCTTGGCCCACCCCAGGTCACTATGGCAGCACCTGAGATTCCTCATGACCCTTTGCCACGTTTGACCAGGTGAGCGGAAGAGAGAGTTGGGAAGCTGGGCTCCAGGCCAGCCCTGCCATTTCCATGTTTGCAGGCGCGTCCCTGGCATCCTGGCTGGCCAGCAGGACCGAATGTTTCCGTGCTGTGGCGGTCACCTCCAAGTGGGTCAAGCTGGCCTGCCAGTTTCAGAAAACTCCCAGGAGCATTGGACCAGTGCAAACCGGGGGATTCAGCTTGGTGGCCAGGACAGCCATGGAGATACTGCTGTCTGCTCTGAGACGTGCTCGGGGGATGGAATCGTGTCCCCCCAAGGACACATCCTAACCCGGGCCTGTGATGGGCACCGTTTGTAAATAGGATCTTTGAGGATCCTGTGACTCTCTGAGGTGTGGCCTCGCTGAATGGCAGCCTCTCGCCTACCAAGACTTACGTCCTTAGATGCAGAGGGAACTGGGACAGGAGGAGATGCAGAGGCGAGACCAGAGCGAGGTCGCCATGCATGGAGGACTGCTCCCACCAAAATGCCACGGCTCTGGAGAAAGCACCACCTCGCCAACACCTTCCCGCACCCAAGGCTGTGCGCCAATAGCTCCCTGTTCTTGAAGCCAGTGAGTGGGCAGTACCTTCCCGAGCAGCCCTGGCAGACTAACACAGTATGTGTGAGGTGAGCGCTTTGAAAACTTAATTCTGGCATAGACCAAGAAACTGGGTGGGCAGCGAAGCAGAGGGATTAAAGCTCAAGCTTTGGAATTAACCTGGATGTAAAATTGGGGGTTATAGTGTCTGTTGTGCCGCATGGCCCCTCCCCCTGAATAATGGAGAAAATCACGGATAATGAGACAGTCGGCGTGCAAGCCTGTGAGCAGAGGCTAAGTAAGTGGTGGCTACTCCACCCCGACTCCTCCGTCCTCCCCCCGGCAGGTTTCGGACCTCCTCCTCGGGGGCGGTCAGGGCCTGGGTTGAGGGTCCCTTTAGCTCCACCACCACGAGCAGCGCTGGGAGCAGGAAGGGAGCGGCAGCCCAGCCCTGCGGCCCGGAATCGGCTCCAGCGCCTCCCCTGTCCGCCCGGGACTCGCTTGCTTCTTCCTGCTCAGCACCCTGTGGTGGCCTGTCCCTTCTCAGCCCAGCGCTGGGCCGTCCTCCGTCCACCTGTCCGCCAGGCCGCACATTCGTTCAGCCGAGGTCCACCGAGCACTTCAGACATGCTCTGGGGGAGCGAAGGGAACAGAGAAGACCCCGTTTCCTGGGACTCTCTTTCTTCTGGGGGTAGAGAACCAGGAAGGAAGGAGAGACTCAGCAGAGGGCACCGATGCCCTGCAGACAACTGAAACACCACGAGGAGGCCAGGCAGATTCAGGATTCAGGGGGCTGTGGGGGGGGGGGGGACAGGGGGCAGGTGCGCCTGTGTCCTGAGCCCAGAAGCCGCGGCCGGGCCGCTGGCTGTCAGCAGAGGAGCAAGGCAGGGGGGGCGACGCACTGACAGCAAGGGCTGAGGGTGGCAGATGAGCCTGGGGGCTCAGACCGCATGGCATGGGGGTTTCGGGGCAGATTCAAGGGCATGGGCTTGGCTACAGGGGTGATGGTAAGCCATAGGAGGGTTTCATTTTAAAAAATCGCTTTATTGAGGTTTAACAATAAACCACACCTAACTAAAGTGTACAATTTGATAAATTTCAGCATATCTGATAGTTCAAGACACTGAGCTTGTCAATCATCTCGATAGGTTTCCTTGTGCCTCGTCTGTAATTCCCTCTTCTCCACGCCCCAGGCAGCCTCCTTCCCTCACTACACACTCATCTGCCTTGTCTATAATTGTGTGTGAATGGAATCATGCAGTGCACACCCCTTTGTGTGTGTGCACTCACATAATTAACTGGAGACATCCATGTCGCGCATGTCAGTCGTCCATTCTTTCGGTAGTTGAGTAGCGTTAAAATGTGAAAACTATACCACAGTTTGTCTGTTCATTCGCTGAAGGGCATTTATTTGGATTGTTTCAGTTCTTGCTACCACAGATAAACCTGATACAAACACTGAGATGCCCTCTTTGTGTGGACATTTGTTTTCATTACACTTAGGTAGACACTTGGCAGTGGCATGGCTGGGTCATGTGACAAATTTATAGTTAACTTTTTAATGGAAACTCAGTTTCCCAAACCACTTGTGGTTTGACGCTGTAGGTACCCCAGAAAAACGTGTTCTTATATCTAATCCATTCCTGTGGTGTGACACCTATTTTAGGTGGGAACTTTTGATGAGGCTACATCAATTAAACTGCGGCCCACCTCATTCAGGATGGGGCTTAATCATCGTATTGGAGTTCTTTAATGAAATTCAGACAGACAGCATGAACTACAGAAGCAAGAAGTTGAAAGCGGTGAGACCCAGAGAAGGGAGAGACCAGTGGAGTGAAGTAGAGAAAGCATGTGCCTTGCCATATGGCAGAGGACCCAAGGAGCACAGCACCTGGTCTTCAGGGAGAAAGTGTCTCCTTGAAGATGCCTTGATTTGGACATTCTTACATCCTCAATCTGTAAGCTAATAAATTTCCATGTTTAATGCCAATCCATTTCATGGTACCTGCCCTGAGCTGCCTAGGAAATGAAAATAGCACTTTTATCATAGTAAACTCCCACAGCAGTATAGGAGAGTCCCAGTTCCTCCATATTCTTGTCAACACTTGCTGTGGTCAGTCTTTTTTATTTGAGCCATTCCAGTAGGTGTGTAGTTATTATCTTATGGTAGTTTTAATGTGCATTTCTCTATTGACTAATGATATTTATTTGCCATCCATCTCTCTTCTATAGTGGAGTATGTCTTCAAATTCTTCACCTATCCTTAAAAAAATGGGTCATTTGTTTTCTTATTATTACATATTTAGAGTCTTTTATGTATTCTGGATATGAATTCTTTGTCATATATCACTCTCTGGCTTATCTTTTCATTTTCCTAATAGTGTCTTTTGAGAAGTTCTTAACTTGATAGACTGTAATTCATCATTTTATAAATAAATGTATTGTGCTTTCAACATTGTACCCAATAAATCTTTGCCCAACCAAAGGTCAGGAAGAGTTTCCTAAAAGTTTTATACTTTTAGCTTTTTGTTGGCCCATGGTCCATTTTGACTTCAGTGCTGTTCCAGCACCACTTGTCAAAAAGATCACTCTTTCTTTGCTGAGTTGCCTTTGGGCATTTGTTGAAAATCAGATGTTCATGCATGAACACAGCCTACACAAGGGCTATTTCTAGTCTCCTTCTTCTGTTCCATTGATTTATCAATCTATCTTATATTTATAGCAATCTTGATTATTATAGCAATTATTATAGTACATTTTAAAATCAAGCAGTGTTCATCATCCAACTTTATTCTTCTTTTTCAAAGTTTTACAAAGTTAGTTCTAGTTATTATAGGTCTTTGGCATCCCCACATGAATTTTAGAATCAACTTGTCAACTTTTATATAAAAAGTCTCACTGGGAATTTGGGATTGCTTTGAATCTGTAGATCAATTTGGGGAAAATTGACATTTTAACAATATTGAGTCTACCAACCCATGGACTCAATATCTCTCTCTCCATTCACTTAAATCTTTTAGAATTTCTCTCAGCAATGTTATATAGCTCTTTCACACCTTTTTTTTCAGATTTATCTCAAGTATATCGTATTTTTTGATGTTATAAAAGTTAATATTATACTGATTGTGTTTTGAAAGTTCAACCATCCTTGAATTCCTGGGAGAAATTCCACTTGGTCATAATTATCCTTTTCATATATATATATATATACTTTTTATTATTAATTAAAAAAAGAATTAACAAAACAATTAGAAATCATTCCATTCTACATATACAATCAGTAATTCTTAATATATCACATAGTTGCATATTCATCATTTCTTAGTACATTTGCATCGATTTAGAAAAAGAAATAAAAAGACAACAGAATAAGAATTAAAATGATAATAGAAAGTAAAAGAAAAAAAAAACCTATACCTCACTTCCACCTTCATTCAGTGTCTTAACATAATTGCATTACAATTAGGTAGTATTGTGCTGTCCATTTCTGAGTTTTTATATCCAGTCCCGTTGCACAGTCTGTATCCCTTCAGCTCCAATTACCTCTTCTCTTTTTTTTTTTTTAATTAACAGAAAAAATGAAATTAACCCAACATTTAGAAATCATACCATTCTACATATGCAATCAGTAATTCTTAACATCATCACATAGATGCATGATCATCGTTTCTTAGTACATTTGCATCGGTTTAGAAGAACTAGCAACACAACCGAAAAAGATATAGAATGTTAATATAGAGAAAAAAATAAAAGTAATAATAGTAAAAACAAAACAAAACAAAACAAAACAAAACAAAACAAAACAAAAACCTATAGCTCAGATGCAGCTTCATTCAGTGTTTTAACATGATTACTTTGTGATTAGGTATTATTGTGCTGTCCATTTTTGAGTTTTTGTATCTAGTCCTGTTGCACAGTCTGTATCCCTTCAGCTCCAATTACCCCTTCTCTTTTTTTTTTTTTTAATTAACGGAAAAAAAGAAATTAACCCAACATTTAGAAATCATACCATTCTACATATGCAATCAGTAATTCTTAACATCATCACATAGATGCATGATCATCATTTCTTAGTACATTTGCATTGGTTTAGAAGAACTAGCAACACAACAGAAAAAGATATAGAATGTTAATATAGAGAAAAAAATAAAAGTAATAATAGTAAAATCAAAACAAAACAAAACAAAAACCTATAGCTCAGATGCAGCTTCATTCAGTGCTTTAACATGATTACTTTACAATTAGGTATTATTGTGCTGTCCATTTTTGAGTTTTTGTATCTAGTCCTGTTACACCGTCTGTATCCCTTCAACTCCAATTGCCCATTATCTTACCCTGTTCCTACCTCCTGCTGGACTCTGTTACCAATGACATATTCCAAATTTATTCTCGAATGTCTGTTCACATCAGTGGGACCATACAGTATTTGCCCTTTAGTTTTTGACTAGACTCACTCAGCATAATGTTCTCTAGGTCCATCCATGTTATTACATGCTTCATAAGTTTATCCTGTCTTAAAGCTGCATAGTATTCCATCGTATGTATATACCACAGTTTGTTTAGCCACTCTTCTGTTGATGGAGATTTCGGCTGTTTCCATCTCTTTGCAATTGTAAATAACGCTGCTATAAACATTGGTGTGCAAATGTCCGTTTGTGTCTTTGCCCTTAAGTCCTTTGAGTAGATTCCCAGCAATGGTATTGCTGGGTCGTATGGCAATTCTATATTCAGCTTTTTGAGGAACCGCCAAACTGCCTTCCACAGTGGTTGCACCATTTGACATTCCCACCAACACTGGATAAGTGTGCCTCTTTCTCCACATCCTCTCCAGCACTTGTCATTTTCTATTTTGTTGATAATGGCCATTCTGGTGAGTGTGAGATGATATCTCATTGTGGTTTTGATTTGCATTTCTCTAATGGCCAGGGACATTGAGCATCTCTTCATGTGCCTTTTGGCCATTTGTATTTCCTCCTCTGAGAGGTGTCTGTTCAAGTCTTTTTCCCATTTTGTAATTGGGTTGGCTGTCTTTTTGTTGTTGAGATGAACAATCTCTTTATAAATTCTGGATACTAGACCTTTATCTGATATATCATTTCCAAATATTGTCTCCCATTGTGTAGGCTGTCTTTCTACTTTCTTGATGAAGTTCTTTGATGCACAAAAGTGTTTAGTTTTGAGGAGCTCCCATTTATTTATTTCCTTCTTCAGTGCTCTTGCTTTAGGTTTAAGGTCCATAAAACCGCCTCCAATTGTAAGTTTCATAAGATATCTCCCTACATTTTCCTCTAACTGTTTTATGGTCTTAGACCTAATGTTTAGATCTTTGATCCATTTTGAGTTAACTTTTGTATAGGGTGTGAGAGATGGGTCTTCTTTCATTCTTTTGCATATGGATATCCAGTTCTCTAGGCACCATTTATTGAAGAGACTGCTCTGTCCCAGGTGAGTTGGCTTGACTGCCTTATCAAAGATCAAATGTCCATAGATGAGAGGGTCTATATCTGAGCACTCTATTCGATTCCATTGGTCGATATATGTATCTTTATGCCAATACCATGCTGTTTTGACCACTGTGGCTTCATAATATGCCTTAAAGTCAGGCAGCGCAAGACCTCTACCTTCGTTTCTTTTCCTTAAGATGTTTTTAGCAATTCGGGGCACCCTGCCCTTCCAGATATATTTGCTTATTGGTTTTTCTATTTCTGAAAAATAAGTTGTTGGGATTTTGATTGGTATTGCATTGAATCTGTAAATCAATTTAGGTAGGATTGACATCTTAACTATATTTAGTCTTCCAATCCATGAACACGGTATGCCCTTCCATCTATTTAGGTCTTCTGTGATTTCTTTTAGCAGTTTTTTGTAGTTTTCTTTATATAGGTTTTTTGTCTCTTTAGTTAAATTTATTCCTAGGTATTTTATTCTTTCAGTTGCAATTGTAAATGGGATTCGTTTCTTGATTTCCCCCTCAGCTTGTTCATTACTAGTGTATAGAAATGCTACAGATTTTTGAATGTTGATCTTGTAACCTGCTACTTTGCTGTACTCATTTATTAGCTCTAGTAGTTTTGTTGTGGATTTTTCCGGGTTTTCGACATATAGTATCATATCGTCTGCAAACAGTGATAGTTTTACTTCTTCCTTTCCAATTTTGATGCCTTGTATTTCTTTTTCTTGTCTAATTGCTCTGGCTAGAACCTCCAACACAATGTTGAATAATAGTGGTGATAGTGGACATCCTTGTCTTGTTCCTGATCTTAGGGGGAAAGTTTTCAATTTTTCCCCTTTGAGGATGATATTAGCTGTGGGTTTTTCATATATTCCCTCTATCATTTTAAGGAAGTTCCCTTGTATTCCTATCTTTTGAAGTGTTTTCAACAGGAAAGGATGTTGAATCTTGTCAAATGCCTTCTCTGCATCAATTGAGATGATCATGTGATTTTTCTGCTTTGATTTGTTGATATGGTGTATTACATTAATTGATTTTCTTATGTTGAACCATCCTTGCATACCTGGGATGAATCCTACTTGGTCATGATGTATAATTCTTTTAATATGTTGTTGGATACGATTTGCTAGAATTTTATTGAGGATTTTTGCATCTATATTCATTAGAGAGATTGTTTTGTAGTTTTCTTTTTTTGTAATATCTTTGCCTGGTTTTGGTATGAGGGTGATGTTGGCTTCATAGAATGAATTAGGAAGTTTTCCCTCCACTTCGATTTTTTTGAAGAGTTTGAGCACAGTTGGTACTAATTCTTTCTGGAATGTTTGATATAATTCACATGTGAAGCCATCTGGTCCTGGACTTTTCTTTTTAGGAAGCTTTTGAATGACTAATTCAATTTCTTTACTTGTGATTGGTTTGTTGAGGTCATCTATGTCTTCTTGAGTCAAAGTTGGTTGTTCATGTCTTTCCAGGAACCCGTCCATTTCATCTAAATTGTTGTATTTATTAGCGTAAAGTTGTTCATAGTATCCTGTTATTACCTCCTTTATTTCTGTGAGGTCAGTAATTATGTCTCCTCTTCCATTTCTGATCTTATTTATTTGCATCCTCTCTCTTCTTCTTTTTGTCAGTCTTGCTAAGGGCCCATCAATCTTATTGATTTTCTCATAGAACCAACTTCTGGTCTTATTGATTTTCTCTACTGTTTTCATATTTTCAATTTCATTTATTTGTGCTCTAATCTTTGTTATTTCTTTCCTTTTGCTTGCTTTGGGGTTAGTTTGCTGTTCTTTCTCCAGTTCTTCCAAGTGAACAGTTAATTCCTGAATTTTTGCCTTTTCTTCTTTTCTGATATAGGCATTTAGGGCAATAAATTTCCCTCTTAGCACTGCCTTTGCTGCGTCCCATAAGTTTTGATATGTTGTGTTTTCATTTTCATTTGCCTCGAGGTATTTACTAATTTCTCTTGCAATTTCTTCTTTGACCCAGTCGTTGTTTAAGAGTGTGTTGTTGAGCCTCCACGTATTTGTGAATTTTCTGGCATTCCGCCTATTATTGATTTCCAACTTCATTCCTTTATGATCCGAGAAAGTGTTGTGTATGATTTCAATCTTTTTAAATTTGTTAAGATTTGCTTTGTGACCCAGCATATGGTCTATCTTTGAGAATGATACATGAGCACTTGAAAAAAAGGTGTATCCTGCTGTTGTGGGATGCAATGTCCTATAAATGTCTGTTAAGTCTAGCTCCTTTATAGTAATATTCAGATTCTCTATTTCTTTATTGATCCTCTGTCTAGATGTTCTGTCCATTGATGAGAGTGGTGAATTGAAGTCTCCAACTATTATGGTATTTGTGTCTATTTCCCTTTTCAGTGTTTGCAGTGTATTCCTCACGTATTTTGGGGCATTCTGGTTCGGTGCATAAATATTTATGATTGTTATGTCTTCTTGTTTAATTGTTCCTTTTATTAGTATATAGTGTCCTTCTTTGTCTCTTTTAACTGTTTTACATTTGAAGTCTAACTTGTTGGATATTAGTATAGCCACTCCTGCTATTTTCTGGTTGTTATTTGCATGAAATATCTTTTCCCAACCTTTCACTTTCAACCTATGTTTATCTTTGGGTCTAAGATGTGTTTCCTGTAGACAGCACATAGAAGGATCCTGTTTTTTAATCCATTCTGCCAATCTATGTCTTTTGATTGGGGAATTCAGTCCATTAACATTTAGTGTTATTACTGTTTGGATAATATTTTCCTCTACCATTTTGCCTTTTGTATTATATATATCATATCTGACTTTCCTTCTTTCTACACTCTTCTCCATACCTCTCTCTTCTGTCTTTTCGGTTCTGACTCTAGTGCTCCCTTTAGTATTTCTTGCAGAGCTGGTCTCTTGGTCACAAATTCTCTCAGTGACTTTTTGTCTGAGAATGTTTTAATTTCTCCCTCATTTTTGAAGGATAATTTTGCTGGATATAGGAGTCTTGGTTGGCAGTTTTTCTCTTTTAGTAATTTAAATATATCATCCCACTGTCTTCTAGCCTCCATGGTTTCTGCTGAGAAATCTACACATAGTCTTATTGGGTTTCCCTTGTATGTGATGGATTGTTTTTCTCTTGCTGCTTTCAAGATCCTCTCTTTCTCTTTGACCTCTGACATTCTAACTAGTAAGTGTCTTGGAGAACGCCTATTTGGGTCTAATCTCTTTGGGGTGCGCTGCACTTCTTGGATCTGTAATTTTAGGTCTTTCATAAGAGTTGGGAAATTTTCAGTGATCATTTCCTCCATTAGTTTTTCTCCTCCTTTTCCCTTCTCTTCTCCTTCTGGAACACCCACAACACATATATTTGTGCACTTCATATTGTCATTCAGTTCCCTGATACCCTGTTCAAATTTTTCCATTCTTTTCCCGATAGTTTCTGGTTTTTTTTGGAATTCAGATGTTCCATCCTCCAAATCACTAATTCTATCTTCTGTCTCTTTGAATCTATCATTGTAGGTATCCATTGTTTTTTCCATCTTTTCTACTTTGTCCTTCACTTCCATAAGTTCTGTGATTTGTTTTTTCAGTTTTTCTATTTCTTCTTTTTGTTCAGCCCATGTCTTCTTCATGTCCTCCCTCAATTTATCGATTTCGTTTTTGAAGAGGTTTTCCATTTCTGTTGGTATATTCAGCATTAGTTGTCTCAGTTCCTGTATCTCATTTGAACTATTGGTTTGTTCCTTTGACTGGGCCATATTTTCAATTATTTGAGCGTGATCTGTTATCTTCTGTTGGCGTCTGCGCGTTTAGACAGATTTCCCTGGGTATTGGATCCAAAAGTTTGGAAGATTTTTCTGTGAAATCTCTGGGTCCTGTTTTTCTTATCCTTCCCAGTAGGTGGCGCTCGTGGCACACGTTTGTCTGTGGGTCCCACCAGTAAAAGGTGCTGTGGGACCTTTAACTTTGGAAAACTCTCGCCGTCCGGGAGGTTCGCTAGCCGAAGCGGCTTGGAAGAGTGCGAGCCGGCCTGGGGTCTGAACGCGGGGAGGGTCGCTGGCCGCCGCAGCCCGGGAAAGTGCCCGTCCGAATTTCCTAGTCGGCCCGGGGCAACAAGCGTGGCGGGAGGGCACCAGCGGCAGCGGCGCGCCCGGGAGAGTGCACGTTCCCGGGGAGTCACGGGTTTGGAAAGGGCCTCCCCCACCCGTCACCGTTCTCCGCTGCCTGGGGATTTCCGATCCAATTCTCTCAGTTGGTCCGGGGGCTGCGCGTGGTGTGGGCGCCAGTCGCCTTGGTTTCAGGGGACCGCCTGTCCAATTCTCCCAGCCGGCCTGGGAAGGGGGAAGGGAGGGACTCCGGCCGCTTGCCGCCCCGCCCGGTGAAGCCCGCGCCCCTCGGCGATCTCACCGGAGCGGATTCTCTCAGCCAATCAGCCGTTCCAGGATGGGGTACGCTGTCTTTTTGATCTCTGTTGTGGCTTTGGGAGCTGTTCTGTATTGTTTCTACTCCCCTAGTAGCTTTCCTGGAGAAGAAACTAAGATCCGCGCGTCTTACTAAGCTGCCATCTTCTCCGGAAGTCCCTTTTCATATATTTTTGTATTAGATTTGCTAGTATTTTGTTAAGAACATTTGCATGTATGTTTATGTGGGATACTGATCTCTAATTTTCTTGTAACATCTTTATCTAGTTTTGTTATCAGAATAATGCTACCTTCTTTGTTCAGAGTTTTATTTAGAGGGCAGTAGAATTATCTGGAAGAGTTTTGTAAAATTGGCATTGTTTATTCCTTAAATATCTATAACTCACCAGTGAAGTAATCTGCATCTAAAGCTTTCTTTGTGGAAAGGCTTTTGACTACAAAATATATTTGTATAATAGATACAGACAGAGGGCTATTTGGATTATTTATTTCTTCTTGAGTAAGCTTTGCTAATTTGTGTCTTTCAAGTAATTTGTCCATTTTATCTAAGTTGTCAACTTTATTGGAATAAAGTTGCTTATAAACCTTTTAGTAAACTTCTTAAGCCTTATAAACCTTTTAATACCAATGGTATCATTTGATATTGCTAATTTTGTATTCTTTCTTTTTCCTTATCAGTTTGGCTGGTGGTATTTCAATTTTGTTGTTTCTCAAGATAAACACTTTTAGTTTCATTGATCTACTGTACCTCTGTTTTCTATTTTATTGGTTTTTACTATTTAATTTCTTCTACTTATTTTGGGTTCTCTAAGGTGGGAAATGAAGTCATTGATTTGCCAGCTTCTTAAGGTGGGAGATGAAGTCATGATTTGACCTTTCTTTCTTCCTAAGAAAGGTTCTTAGTGCTATAAGTTTCTTCCTAAGTACTGTCTTAGCAGTATTTCACAGATTTCAATATATGATGCTTTCATTTTCATTAAGCTTAAATGTTTTTATAATTTCTCTTTTTATTTCTTCTTTGACTCGGGCTATTTTAAAGTGTGTTATCTTGTTTCCACATATTTGGGATTTTCCAGAGATCTGATATTGATTTCTAATTAAATTCTATTGTGGTCAGAGAACATTGTATGACTTGAAACTTTTAAAGTCTATTGTGAAACATTTTTATGGCTCAGAATATGGTCTGTACTACATTGTGGTTTTTATCTCTAAAAGTATGGTTTATGTGGGTTTTTAAAAATATCTTCAATGTGGAATACAGTATTAATAGCTATTTTAATGCCATTGTCTGCTAATTCTAACTTCAGTGTCAGTTCTGGATCAGGTTTTTTTTTTTTTTTTTTGCAGTTTTAACGCGGTATGTTCACATACCATAAAAACCACCCAAGAGGTCCAATCAACAACTTTTAGTGTAATCACAAGTTGTTCATTCATTATCACAATCAATTTTAAGACATCTTCATTATTTCAAAAAGAAAAGTCCCATAACTATGAGCAGTTACCTCTCAATCGCTCTGCCTTTCCCAAGCCCTACAGAGCCACTAATATAATTCCATCTCTGTAGACTTATTTATATTCAAAGAATACTAAAATAATTGCTGTTAACTATAGTCCATAGTTTGTATTAAGTATAATTTTCCCACATACCCTACTATTAACCCCTTCATTGGAGACATACATTTGTACAGTTCATGAAAGAACATGTTCCTACTGTTCACCACAGACACCATCCACACAGGGTTAACTGTGTTACACAGCTGTTATATACTACGTATGTTATACATTTTTTATCCTCTCACTTTCCTCCTTGTGACATACACAACCTAAAACCACCCTTCTTCCTCATTCACACACATAATCCAGCCCGTCAATTATACTCACGTATAATTAACTGCCATCATCTCTATTCATTTCTAGACATTTAAAGTCAACATAAATAGGAATTCTGCACACACTAAGCAACAGCTCCTCATCCTCTACCCCTGTTCTTCCTCCTGGTAACCTGTAGTCTAGACTCTAATTTTGTGAGTTTGCTTATTGTATTTAGTTCACATTAGTTAAATAATACTATAATTATTCCTTTGTGTCTGGCTTATCTCACTCAATACAGTGTCCTCAAGGTTCATCTATGTTATTACATGCATCAGGACTGAATTTCTTCTTACTGTTGAATGATATCCCAAAGTATGTACATAGCACATCTTACTTATCCAGTCACCCGTTGACGGGCACTTAGGTTGCCTCCCGTTTTAGCAATTGTGAGTAATGCCACTATGAACATCGGTGTACAGATGTCTGCTCACATCCCTGCTTCAGTTCTTCTGCGTTTTCTGACCTTATGGCAATTCTGTACTTAGCTTCCTTAGGAACCGCCAAACTTCCTTCTACAGCAGCTGAACCATTTTTCCATTCTTACCAGCAGTGAATGAGCATGTCTCTTTCTCCACATCCTCTCCAGAATTTGTAGCTTTCTGGTTTGTTTTTTTAATACTGGCTATTCTAGTAGGTATGAAATGATATCTCATTGTGGTTTTGGTTTCCATTCCCTAGTAGCTAGCAATGCTGAGCATCTTTTCATGTGCTTTTTGGCCATTTGCATTTCCTTTTTGGAAAAATGTCTATTCAAGTCCTTTGCCCATTTTAAAGTTGAGTTGTTTGTCTTTTTTATTGTTGAGTTGTATGATTTGTTTCTATATTCTGAATATTACAACTTTATCAGATATGTGTTTGCCAAATATTTTCTCCCATTGCATAGGTTGATTTTTTACTTTCTTGACAAAGTACTTTGAAGAACAGAAGTTCATAATTTTGATAAAGTTCCATTTATCTATGTTTTTCTTTGATTGCCTGTGCTTTGGGTATAAAGACTAAGAAACCAGTGTCTACCAAAAGATCCTGGAGATGCTGTCCTACATTTTCTTCCAGGAGTTTTGTGGTCCTGACTCTTAATTTAGGTCTTTGAATCATTCTGAGTTAATTTTTGTATAAGGTGTTAAGTAGGGACCTCTTTCATTCTTTTAGATGTGGATTTCCAGTTCTCCAGCACCATTTGTTAGAGATTATTCTGTCCCAGTTGAGTGGACTAGGTTGCCTTGTCACATGTCAATTGGCCACAGATGTATTCCCTATCTTAGAGAAAGCTTTCAGTCTTTCATAATTGAGTATGATGCTAACTGTTTTTCATATATGCCCATTATCATGTTGAGAAAGTTTCCTTCTATTACTATCTTTTAAAGTGTTATTTCAAGAAAGGACGCTGGATTTTGTCAAATGATTTTTTTCATCAATCTGAACGATCATGTGCTTCTTCTCCTTCTATTTGTTAATGTGCTGGCTTACATTAATTGATTTTCTTGTGTTGAGCCACCCTTGTAGCCCTGGGATGAAACCCACTTGATAATGGTATATATTCTTTTGATGTGCTGCTGGATTCGATTTGTCAGTATTTTGTTGAAGATTTTTGGCATCTACATTCATTGGCGAGATTGGTCTGTAATTTTCTTTACTTGTAGTATCTTTATCTGGCTTAAATAATAGGGAGGGAGTGTTGGTGTCATAGAGTGAGTTACGTAGTGTTCGCTCCTTTTCAAGTTTTTGGAATAATTTGAGAGGATTGCTATTAATTCTTCTTGGAATGATTGTTAGAATTCACATGTGAAGCCATCTGGTCCTGGGCTTTTTTGTAGGGGGAGACTTTTGATGACTGATTTGATACAGCACACTCCTCAGGGGACTGGGGAGAGCCTGGCTGCCATCACATGGAGGGGTTGAGTGTGTGCCACAGACATGGCAGAGAGTCTAGGTATGGCCCTGATGCTTGGATAGGGTGGAGCCGAGAAAAAAGTGGTCTCCTCTGTGTCCCCCGAGGTTGATTCGGAAAGAGGCCGGCCACTGCATAGGCCCTCGGAAAGGGTGGGACTGCCACTTTCTAAAGCCAAAGGATGAATGACTTTCAGGCTTTGAAATCCAATGGTGTTTGCCTTGCAGGTTTTACATCTGTGTTTCTTCCGGTTTCTCCCTATGGAAATGAAAACCTGTACTCTGTGAATATCCTCCTTTGCATATTGGCACCAGACAACTTGTTTTGAGATTCATAGGTCCACAGCCAGAAGAGAATTTTTTGCACCTTAATATTGTTTAAGGTGATGCATGTAGTTGACAAGGGGTGGATATGTGGTAGTTAGATTCAGTTGTCAACTTGGCCAGGTGAAGGCACCTAGTTTTGTTGCTGTGGACATGAACCAATGGTATGTGAACCTCATCTGTTGCTCATTACATCTGCAGTAGGCTAAGAGGCGTGCCTGCTGCAATGAATGACGTTTGATTTAATTGGCTGGTGCTTAAATGAGAGACTCAATGTAGCACAGCCCAAGCAGCTCAGCATACCTCATCTCAGCACTCGCAGCTCAGCCCAGGCCTTTGGAGATGCAGAAAGGAATTACCCCAGGGAAAGTTGTTGGAACCCAGAGGCCTGGAGAGAAGGCCAGCAGAGACCATCCTGTGCCTTCCCACGTAAGAAAGAACCTCAGTGGAAAGTTAGCTGCCTTTCCTCTGAAGAACTAACAAAATAAATCCCTTTTAATAAAAGCCAATCCGTCTCTGGTGTGTTGCATTCCGGCAGCTAGCAAACTAGAACAGGGTCTAAGGTGAGTCTCTTGTATACAGCATATAGGAGGATCATATTTTTAAGTATGTTCTGCCAGTCTCTTTTTATTTTTAATTGGGGAGTTTAATCCATTAACATTCAATGTTATTACTTCAACTTTTTTATCCTTTGGCCTTTATATGCATAGCTTATGTTTGTTTCTCTTTTAACCATTTAGTACCCTTATTGATAATCATCAGTTCTACACTCTCCTACCAGCCTCTCTCTCTCTCTCTTGTCTTTTCCTTTCAGCCTGCAGAACTTCCTTTACTGTTTCTTGTAGGGAATGTCTCTTGTAGATAAGCTCTCTCAGTTTCTGTTTATCTTGTCTATAATTTTAACTCTCTCTCATTTTTGAAGGCATTTTTTTTTTTGCCAGGTAAGGATTCTTGGTTGGCAGTATTTCTCTGGCAGTACCTTAAATATATCATACCTCTGCCATCTCACCTCCATGGTTTCTGATGAATAATTAGAACTTACTCTTATTGAAGATCTCTTGTATGTGATGAGTTGCTTTTCTCTTGCTGCTTTCAGAATTCTCTCTTTGTCTTTGGCATTTGACATTCTGATTAATATATGTCTTGGAGTGGGTCTATTAGGATTTATTCTGTTTGGAGTAGGTTGTGCTTCTTTGACATTGTTTCAGTTTGCTAAAGGTGCCAAAATGCAATGATACCAGAAATGAGCTGGCTTTTTCAAAGGGATTTGTTGGGTTACAAATTTACAGATTTAAGGCCATGGAAATGTCCAAATTAAGGCATCAACGAGAGGATACCTTCACTCAAGAAAGGCCAATCACCTCTGGGTATTTTTTTCTGTCATATGTAAAGGCACATGGTGATGTCTGCTGGCCCCTCTCTCCTGGGTTGGTTTCAAAATGGCTGTCTCAGCTTCTGTGGTAACCCTGGCCTCTCTCGGGGCATTTTCCTTCTCTAAACATCAATGAGTCCTCTCTTAGCTTCTCCAAGACGAATTCTGGACTCCATTTCTCAGTTCAGCATCTCCTGAGGCCATTTTCTGTCTGCATGCATCTATGCTTTCTGCTCTCTGTATCTGCTCTGAGCTCTGTCTCTGTTTTCTGCCTTTCATTCTCTTCATAGAGGGCTCCAGTAAAAAAATTAGGCCTACATTGAGTTTGGCGGAGACATCTCCAAGGAAACAACTTGTATTAGTTTGCTAAAGACTTCCAGGATGCAATATACCAGAAATGGAATGGCTTTTAAAAATCGAATTTATTACGTTACAAGGGCATAAATATGCCCAAACTAAGACATCCAGAGAAAGATATCTTGACTCAAGAAAGGCCAATGTCTGTCACATGGGAAGGCACATGGCTGGCATCTGCTCATGCTTGTTCCCTGTTCCATTACTTCCAACTTCTGATTCCAGTGGTTTCCTCTGTAAGCATCTGTGGACCTTCGCTTAGCTCCTCAGGACTCAGCTCTGGATTCTAGCTTGCTTAGCATCTCATGGAAAAGCACATGGCTACATCTGCTGGGTTCTGCATCTGGAAACATCCCAGTCAATGCATCTGCTCTGTCTGCTGGCATTCCAAGCATCTCCAAAGGTCTATGTCTCTGTCGGCTCTGAGCTTTCTCCAAAATGGAGAGAGTCACATTTCTATCTAATCAAAATGTCACACCCACAATGGGTGTGTCACCTCTCATGGAAACAATCCAAAATTTCCACCCCACAGTATTGAATCAGGATTAAAAGAAACATGGTTGCCCCAACAAGATTGGATCAGGAAAGAGGACATGGCTTTTCTGGGGGCATATAACACATTCACACTGGCATACAACCTAATCAAATGTCCAACCCACAAAAGATCCTTAGATCTTAGAAAAACGTGGCTTTTCATGGGTACATAACAGTTTCAAACCAGCACAGACATGTATATTTAAGTCTTTTAAAAGATTTGGGAAAATTTCAGCCAGCATTTCCTCAGATATTCTTTCTTTCTCTCTCCCCTTCTCTTCTTCTTCCGGGACACCCATGATGTGCATGTTTGCATGTCTTGTGTGATCATTCAGTTTCCTGAGATCCTGCTCATTTTTTCCCCATTCTTTTCTCTATCTATTCTTTGGACTGTATGATTTTGGATGTCCTATCTTCTACTTTTCTGATTCTTTCTCCTGCCTGTTCAAATCTGCTGCTGTATGTCTATAGTTTATTTTTAAGCTCTTCAATTGTGTCTTTCATTCCCATAAGTTCTGTTATTTTCTTTGCATGCTTTGAAATCTTTATGCTCACCAAGTGTCTTCTTAATATACTTTATCTCTTAACCTTATTTCCCTCCTTCTCCTTGAGTTGATTTAGGAGATTTGTTTGAATATCTTTGATTACTTCCAAAATCTGTATTTCCTCCAACTTTTTTATTGTGAAATATAGCATATATACCAACAAGCAACAAATTACAAAGTACATTGTAACAAGTAGTTCTAAAACAGATTTCAGAGTTTGACATGGGTTATGGTTCCACACTTTTAGGTTCTTCCTTCTAGAAACGGAAGACTGAAAGGATCATCAATATAATGATTCAGCAGTTGTGCTCATTTGTTAAATATGATCTTCTCTGTTACAACTCCTCTTTCCCCTTTGGTCTTTCTCCCAATCTTTAGGGGTATTTGGGCCATGTCAATTCTAGATTTTTCATGCTGGAAAAAACTGTCAATAATATGGGATACAGGGATGGAAGTGGTTGATGTTCTAGAGAGGCTGGCTCCTCTGGGTTTCAGGACTTATCTGGTCTAGTAAACCATCGGGAGGTTGTAGGTTTCTGGAAAGTTTTTATAGAATCTCAGATCCCTAGGTGTTCTTTAAGGTTAGCAGGAATGGATATGGTTGGGGGCTGACAGACCATGGTAAATAGTATTATCTAGCTGAATCTTGCATAAGAACAGTGTCCTGAATAGCCTCTCAATTCTATTTGAACTCTCTCAGCCACTGATACCTTACTGTGGTACAATTCTTTCCTCCCTTTTGGTCAGGCAGGCATTGTCAATCCCCTGGTACCAGGGCCAGTTTCATCCCTGTGAATCATGTCCCACATTGCCAAGGAGACTCCAACTCTGGATGTCATGTCCCATATGGGGGGAGGATAATGATTTTACTTGCAGAGTTGGGCTTAGAGAGAGAGGTTGGACTTAGAGGGAGAGAGGTTGGGCTTAGAGAGAGAGAGGTTGGGCTTAGAGGGAGAGAGGTTGGGCTTAGAGAGAGAGAGGTTGGGCTTAGAGGGAGAGAGGCCACAACTGAGCAACAAAAGAGGTCCTCTGGAAATGATTCTTAGGCGTAACACAGGTAGGCTAATCGTCTCTGCTACATAAACAAGCTTCACAGGAGCAACCCTCAAGGTCAAGGCTTGGCTTATTGACTTTGGGGTCCCTAATGTTTGAGGCAGTATCAGGGTTTCCCCCCATGGTTAAAGCTTAATAGCTCCATATTTTTTCTCACTTCCCTCAAGGGACTTTGCCAATACTTTTTATTTATCTGCTCAACATACTCTGGGATGTATCTGGGCATTAGTTTAAGCTATGCAGAATTACAAACCCTCATTCTCATTTTGGGCTCCATGTGTTTGGGTTGTTTAAATGAACTATCCAGACAGGTTGAGTCAGATTATGTGCTACAGAAAACTTGGGTTTTTGTACAAAATAAATCTCTCTTATTTGGTCTCATTGGGTAGATGAAGTCCCAAAATACAGACAATGTCCTCCTTACCCCTTGTTCTAGTTTGCTAGCTGCCAGAATGTGATAGGCCAGAACTAGGGGAGCTTTTAATAAGGGTATTTTAATAAGTTGCAAGTTTACAGTTTTATGGCTGAGAAAATGTCCCAATTGAAGCAAGTGTATAAAAATGTCCAAATTAAGGCACTAACAAGAGGTTACCTTCATTCAAGAAAGGCTGATGAAGTTCAGGGTTTCTCTCTTAACTGAGAAGTCATGTAGTGAGCATGATGATGTCTGCTAGTTTTCTCTCCAGGCCTCTTGCTTCATGAAGCTCCCTGGGGGGCAGTCTCCTTCTTCACCTCCAAAGGCTGCTGGCGGGTAGACTAGGTGGTTCTCTCACTATCCTGAAGCTTTCTCCAAATTGTTTCCTCTTTTAAAAGATTCCAATAAACTAATCGAGACCCACGTGGAATGGGTGGAGTCACATCTCCCTCTTTGCTCCCAGAAGATTGGATCAGGATTAAACATGGATTTTCTAGGGTACATAAATCCTTTCAAACCAGCACACCCCTACATTCTGATTTACCTTAGACCCGACCTGATTGACTTTATTCTTATCTCTAGTTGAAGCCTTATGTCTTCTTCAGTTTCTTTAACAGTTGTTGTATGTGGCAATGCTGACTTTTAGACCTGCAGAACCCCTGTGCTGAGTCTTCAATATTATAAACATAACCAAAGTTCCAAGGAAATACCAGGTAATACATATACAGCACAGCTTCTCAGAATCTAGAAATAACAATTACAGCTCTGGAGTAAATGTGACTGCTATAATAGCTCATAATCTAGGCTACAATTTTCTGATAATTATTTTCTAAAAGAGACCATACAATATTTGCTCTTTTGCTTCTGGCTTGTTTTGTATCACATAATATCCCCGTGTTCATTCTCCTTGCTGCATGCCTCATGACTTCTTTCCTTTCTGTAGCTGCACAATATTCGATCATATGTATACACCAAAGTTTGCCATTCTTCTTCTCAGTCAGTATATCTTTCAGCCACCTCCATCCATTGGGCATCAAAAATAATGTCCAAAAGCAACAATAATGTATCACATTATCCTCACTTAGTTGAACAATCGTCAAGCCTCTCAATTTTAAACTATTTTAAACTCCCAAAAGAAAAATAACTGATAAACACGACCTCACCAAATAGAAAATCCAAACCTCTCCTTAACTCTTGTGTTCCTCTACCCCAATTATTTATCCCTGGTATTGCTCTGGCACTGTTGATGTCTTCCATTAAGCATAGCCCATAGCATGCAATAGTAGTTTTCCCTCTATATCCCTCTATTATTTACTCTTATATGAGAGTCATACCTTTTAAGTAGTTCATTGAAGAATGTATTGATATTTGTAATATTAATCAGATACATGGCTCTACACGACTGCTTTCAATCATGTTCACCTTCAACATGGCGTTACTTACAGACCCACTGGTGAACCACCTTCACTTCTCCATTCTCTCACATTCAAGTTCAACCCCATTAGCTAACAGTTCACCCATTTCTAGTTTCCATATGTCTCTATGTCCCCTATATTCTATATTAAGCCTCTGAGTTGACTTTTACCAAGGTCATAAAAGCAAAATCATAAAGTACCTATCCTTTTGTGTCTGACTTGTTTCACTCAGCATTATGTCCTCAAGGCTCATCCATCTTGCCGTGTGCTTCAGGATGTCGTTTGGTCTTACTGCTGCATAGCCATCCAGCAAATATACACACCACACTTTGTTTATCCACTCATCTGTTGATGGGCACTTGGATTGTTTCCATCTGTCACTTGTGAACAATGCTGCTATGAACCTTTTGTGCAAATGTCTGTTTGTGTTACTGTTTCAGGTCTTCTGGGTATATACCGAGTAGTGGTATTGCTGGGTCATAGGGCAACTCAATATTTAGTTTTCTAAGGAACCAACAAACTGTCTTCCACAGCAGCTGTACCATTATACATTCCTACCCACAGTGTATAAGTGTCCCAATTTCTCCACATTCGCTCCAACATTTGTAGTTTCCTGTTTGTTTAATTGCAGCCATTATAGGTGTGGCCTGATATCCCATTATAGTATTGATCTGCATTTCCCTTAGAGCTAATGAAAATGAGCATCTCATCACATGTTCTTGAGCCATCTGTATTTTTCTTCAGGAAAATATCTCTTCATATTTTTAGTTCATTTTATAATTGGGTTGTTTGTTCTTTAGTTGTTGAGTTGTAGAATTACTTTATGTCTACAGAGTATCCAACCTTTATCCGATATGTAATTTCCAAATATTTCCTCCCATTGAGTTGGCAGCCTCTTCACCTTTGTGACAAAGACCTTTGAGGCACAGAAGCATTTGATTTTGAGGAGTTCCCATCTATCTATTTTTTTTTCTTTTGTTGTGTGTGCTTTGAGTGTAACGTTTAAGAAGCTACCTCCTATTACTAGGTCTTGAAGATGTTTCCCTGTATTTTCTTCTAGGAGTTTTATGGTAAAGGTTCTTATATTTAAGTCTTTGATCCACTTTGAGTTAATTTTTGTATAGAGTGAAAGGTAAGGGTCCCCTTTCATTCTTTTGCTTATTGATATCCAGTTCTCCCATGCCCATTTATTGAAAAGACTGTTTTGTCCCAGTTCAGTGGATTTGGGGGCCTTGTGAAAGATCAGTTTCCCATAGATTTTGTGGTCTATTTCTGCACTCTCGATTCAATTCCACTAATCAGTTCTCCTATCTTTGTGCCAGTACCATGCTGTTTTGACCACTGTGGCTTTTTAAATAAGCTTTAAAATCAGGAACTGTTCATCTTCTTGTTTCATTCTTCTTTTTAAATAATTTTTAGGTATTTGAGGTCTCTTTCCCTTCAAAATGAATTTGATAGCTAGATTTTCTAAGTCTTCAAATAGGTTGTTGGAATTTTTTATTGGTACTGTATTGAATCCTTAGATCAATTTGGATAGAATTGACACCTTAACTACATTTAACCTTCCTATCCATGAGCATGGAATGTCTTTCTACCTATTTAGATATTCTTTGATTTCTTTTATCAGTGTTATGTAGTTTTCTATGTACAGGTCCTTTATATCCCTGGTTAGGTTTATTCCTAGATACTTGATTCTTTTAGTTGCTATTATGAAAGGAGTTTTTTTCTTAATTGTCTCCTGTGTATAGAAACATTATTGATTTTTACACATTAATCTTATATCCTACTTTGCTGAATTTATTAGCTCAAGAAACTTGAGATTTCTTAGGATTTTCCAAGTATAGTATCTTGTCATCTGTAAATAATGAAAGTTTTACTTCTACCTTTCTGATTTGAATGCCTTCTTTTTTTTTTTCCTGTCTGATTGCTCTAGCTAGAACTTCTAGTCAATGTTGAATAATAGTGGTGAAAGAGGGCATCCTTGTCTCATTCCCAATCTTAGGGGAAGGCTGCCAGTCTCTCACCATCAAGTAAGATGCTGGCTATGGGTTTTTCGGTGATGCCTATTATCATATTGAGGAAATTTCCTTCAATTCCTTCCTTTTGAAGTTTTTTATCAGAAAATGATGATGAATTTTGTCAAATGCTTTTTCAGCATCAATCAAAATGATCATTTGGCTTTTCCCTTTTGACTTGCTAATGCGCTATATTACATTGATTGATTTTCTTGTGTTGAACCACCCTTTTTTCTTGTGTTGAACCACCCTTGAGTTCCTGATATAAGCCCCACTTGGTTGTGGTGTGTACTTCTTTTAACTGATATTGGATTCAATTTGTTAGTATTTTGTTGAGAATTTTTGCATCTATATTCATTAGGAAGATTGGTTTGCAGTTTTCCTTTCTTATAGCATCTTTACCGCTTCTTTCTGCAGCTCCTTAGCCTCCCCTCCTGCCCTGCCGCGCTCCCCTGCTCTCCAGAGCCCTGAGCGGGCATCTGCCAGCTTCCCCTCCCTGAAGGCATCGCAGGGCCTTGGGCATCTGCATCTTCTCCCCGGGGCTCGGCACCGCTGGCTGCCCCATGCCAGATCCTACAACTGTGCTGTCATGTACTTTCTCCTTTCGTTGCTTGTTTCAGGTGGGAGGGTAAATCTCATTCCCTGCTCCATCTTCTCCAGAAGGAGAAGCCGGGAAGACGGTGCTTTTAGCTAGAGGGCAATGGGGAGGAGGGAAACGGTTCTGGCTGGTCTGGGAGGCTGGTGGCCTGGGGCGTGGGGGGTGAGGGACAAGAAGGCCTGCCCTCCAGCCCCTTCCAAGTCTCCTTCCCTGCCGCACCCGTCTGCACTGCCAGGCAGAAGTCCTGCAGGCGTAACCACAAATTCATCGTGCTTGGCTCCGGCCGGGCCAACCAGCCTGCTGCGGTCATTCGCTCACTGTCCAGTGTCTCCCCGAGGTTTCAGGTGGGTGGATTGGGCTTCTCTTTGCGGATGGCTCGAATGGGGCCTGGTAAAGAGAAGAGGGGGGCGATTGCTTCTTTTTCTAACAAAAAGATAGCCTCACTTATGCAGAGTCCTGGGGCAGCCTCATTCTCCACTGCCGGGTTTTCCCAGCTCACCAAGAACGGACCAGCCCTGGGATGGCATATACTTTTCAGAGCAGAGAAGTGGGTCAGCCCAGAGAGGAGGTGCGCGGTGCGGGGCTGGCACCCGGAGAGCCGCTGGATTATCGGGGCAGCCGTCCAAGACCAGCGCGAGGGTGGAGGGCAGGGTGTGCAGCACAGCTGACCTGGCGCGGAGAAGGAACAGCGTAAAGCGAAGCAGGCTTCCTGGGAGATGTGAGTTTCCTGTCCTGGGAGATGCAGCCTGGACAGCTGCTTGTGGGGGCCCTGCAGAGGGCATCCACGCAGGGACAGGCTCCTTCCCAGCCCCGAAATCCATCAGTGGAACCAATGTGCTCATGGAGGCCACGCTGGACTGAGGTCGCATCTGCCCAGGAGAGTTTCACTTTAACACCACAGCTCACTGTGCACCAGCTGTGAGCATCGGGGCTGCTCTGCAATTAAGCCAGAAACTAGCTGACAGGTCACTGGCAATGGGGAGGGGCAGTTAGGGCCCAACGGGTGCAGAGTTTCTGTTGGGGTGATGGAAAATCCTGGAGCGGGTGGCTGTGGGGGCTTCCCCAGTGAATGCAATACCAGTGAATGTGTTTGAAAGCAACCCAGAAAGGAAAGTTTAGGTTATTAATATATCACCAAAAAAATGAAAAATAACTAAAAAAAAAATCCAGACATGTATGAGACAGAGTGAACCCAACTGCAAACTACAGCCTTAATAATATAATTATAATTAATAATAATTTTGGTTCAATTGTAACAAAGGTACCTACCACATTAAGGCCGAGTAGAGGGAGGTGGGGGAACCCTAAAGTTTGTGCATCGATTTTCTGTAAACCTACAAGTGGCCTAATGAAAAAAAATGCAAAACCAAGCTTAACACTCGAGGTGCACGCCCGGGAACCTGCCGTGAGGGGAAGGCCTCTGGTGCCCGGGGCAGGTCGTGGGGACTGGGAAGGGCACTGGGCGAGAGGGCCAGTGCATGCGCCAGCAGGCCAGGCCAAGAGGCTTTTTTGCGGCAGAAGGGAGGGCGAAGGCTTCCCAGCAGGGGTGAGACCACGCTGTGTTCCAGCAGCAACATCCCCACCCACCGAAGCCGAGGGCAGCCACGTCCGGCAGGCGACTCCTTAAATTCCAAGCCAGGGGCCTGGGGGTCACCCTGCAGTCTGCAGGGTGAGCGGGGGACTGGAGGCTGAGGGGCGGGCTGTGCCCGAGGGCGAGGTCTGAGTGGTAGCCCCTCAGCTACGCTGTGGTGAGCACACGTGCTTACTCCACCTGGCTGCTCCACCTCTGCCCTCCCCAGCCTGGCCCCCGCCGGAATGCTCCAGAAGCTGACTCCTGTGCAGTTTGGGGAGGGGGGTTAACTGTTAGCTCCCTTAGGGCCTCGCCTCGGCTGGACACACTTACGACCCCGCCATGAGCCACCCCGGGTTTCCAGACAGCCTCTGGCCCTCAGCCTTTTACCATTAGCTCAGGTACACCTGTACTATTACCTGCTTTTAAGAAAACAATTCAAATAAATTTGGGTTGAGAAAGACTTTGCATTGCTACAGTTGACAGAAAACCTGTAACATGCCACGAATGGGTGATAAAAACAGACCCACACGAGCGACCACAACTTCCGGTGCCTGCTCGCCCGGGCAGCAGGCACGCCAAACTAACAGAACAAAGACCAGCCTGGCCCTATGCGAGGGCCACACGCAATTCTTGAAACTTCTGGCTGGACCCGGCTGCCTGCCCAAGGCCTGGAGACAGGGCTTCTCTGCTCCATCGCCAAGGTGTGCCACGTGCTACACACCTGGGGGGCAGGGCGCAGTGAAGGCAGCAGTGCCAAGAGAGCTGGCGAGAGCTAGCATGCACGGCCTCTCCGGATGCTTCCCTGGCCACCTGCACAGACTGTGGCCTGGCTGGCAGTGGACAGCAGTGCCCCGAGGGTTCACTGTGAACGAAGGGCCTCGGCCTGTTATGCTTTTCTCGGGCATTTGGACAGCATTAAGTCTTGAGGGCCAGGGATTTTGTCACGATGTGCCCAGGTGACGTTTTGAGATGTTTGCAGTCCCTCGAAAGTGAACTGGCCCGTCCGCGGTGACAGAGCCACAGAGCTGCCCGCTGTGGATGGAGCTGCCCACCGTGGACAGAGCTGTCTGCTGCGGAGTGCACCACAGTCACGGGAGACGCACAGTCCTGGTCAGAGGTGGATGAGAGTAAAGGCGCCACTTCTCCCCAGCCCAGCACCCGGGTCTCCTTGGGACCTCCAGCTGCCAGCCCAGGTGGGTGGGTTTCCCTGCAAGCCACGCTCCGGGCCCCTCCGCCCTGGGACCGGCCAAGCCCCCAGGAGCATGTGACCCTGTCCTGTTGGCCCACCATGGCCAGAGGGCGCTGGCTACCCCAGGGGCCCCTTTCAAAGGCCACACTCACGAGTTCTAGAAGGGGGACTTCAGGCCGGGGGATGCCCACCCTGCACCCGGGGCAGCGGGTGACTTGGGTCCCCCAGGGGATGCGGGGCTGGGAAGGCCAGGTGAGCCCCCCCTGAAGCCATGTGCTGGACGCCGGGGCACCTGCTCTCCACCTGCAGGCCGGGGCGTGGGCGCTCGGTGGTGCCTGAGTTCCGCACCCCGAGTCTGCCCACACTCGGGGTCTGAACCCCGATGCCGAGGGCGTTTCCCCTCTGCAAGCAGGGAACCCTCCCGGAGGCGGTGCTGGAGTTAAGGTGCGCCCAAGGGGGCCCTTCATCCTATTGCTGGAGTCCCGGACAAGCAGAGCTAGAGGGCAGCAGAGCCCGGAGAGGAGGGAGAGGACACGCACGTGGTGGGCATGCCAAGGAACCGTGGCTGGGGGCAGCCAGCACGCCGCCCACCCTGGGGGTGCCACCTCCCGCCCGGCTCCCGCAATGGAGTCCCCGGGCCCCGCTCAGCAGAGGGGGTTGCGGGCCAGCTGGGGAGAGCTGGCGCGGAGGGGGCCTGAGCCCGGGCCTCTGCACCCAGCTGCTGTCCAGGCCGGGCTCAGGGACAAGGACGGAGGCCTGACCTCAGTCCCAGCTGCTCTCCTGGGGACCCTGAGCTGTCAGGTACACTGTGAAGTGCCGCGACCACCTCCACATCAAGGAGACCACTGGTCACTGGCATCCCACCCTGCGCCCCCGTCCCCAGGCTGCGGCTCTCCTGCCCCCAACCCGTCACTTCTCTGCTGTCCCCTGCCTGCCAGAAGGACAACAGGCTTAAGAACCAAAGTCCTTTATCCCCCAAAATACTTTTTATTCTTGCATTACATTTGTGTTTCCAATCATGAATAAAAAAAGTGCTTAGAAAGTGGTTACAAAACAGCGTGGACCGGACAAGGCGCGGGGCAGGCCGAGGGCTGGCACTTCCCAGCGTTCCTCCGTGGCTCGGGCTGGCGTGGGCCTGGCGTTGGTGCCAGGACCGGGCGACCGGGCTCAGGCGGGCTTCTCGCGCTCAGAACCTGGAAGACAAAACCAGCCCGTTACGGCCCCGCCGCCATCAGCCACCACCCCCGACTCACGCCCGGTCAGCGCACCACCCCACCCGAGCAGCGGGTCCAGGCCAGCCCGCGGCCTCCGGCCCTTGGGGTCTGCCGACGCCAAAGGAGGTGACCCGCTGGGGGCCGGGCTGCTCGGCCGGGCCTGTCCCCAGCAGCCATTCCACACCACGCGCGGGCAGCATCCACTTCCCAGCCGAGATCCCGGGCACGGCGTGTGCGCCTCAGCCCCCACCCCCGCCCCGCGAAGCAAGTGCACCGCAAGTCTGCTCGAAGGCCTCAACCCTGCGGTGAGATGCGGCCCCCACCCTCCACCCAGAGCCCGGCACCCCAGAGCAGCCAGGAGCAGGGCAGGGGGGCGTCCACCGAGGCCCCTCCCCAGCGCCCTCCTGAGCTGGGCCGCACCGCTGCGCACCCCTGCTGCTGCGGAGGCAGAAGCGGCTGCTCCCCCCCACCCCTCCCAGCTCCAACACACTGCAGAGGGTGTGCCGGGCCCCAGGGCAACGCAGGAGGGCGCAAACACCAGCACCCAGAGGGCCCGCCCCTGCCAGGACACACGGACCCAGCGCCCACCAGGCCAGCACCTCCCCACGGCCCTGTGCCAGAGGGAAAGCCAGGGCCCCTCGTGGACTGAGGCTGACCCTGGAGTGGATGGGAAGGAGCTCCGGGCCCCCGGGTAGGCCCCTGGAAAGGAGGGCCATGGGGATGCCTGCACGGGGCAGGTCCAGTGGGGCCAGGGCAGCACCCCTGCACATACTGCAGAGCAGCTCCCTCCAGCTGGGCAGGGCCCACTGCAGTCGAGACCCTCAGACTCAGAGGCGGCTCTCGGCAGGAGCCACGTGCCCGGACCGCCCCCTGGGCAGTGGGCCTGGGGCCTTCCCAGGGGCCAGGCTGCAGGCCGGCGGGGGCAGGTGCTGTGGGCCCCAAGTTTCCGCTCTGCAAGGCTGGGCAGCAAACGTCCCCACGGGCAGAGACCACACCCTGCATGTCCCGACCCAGCCCCACCCTGCAGCCAGGCCCCGCCCACTTGCACCTGGCCCACCTGGCCCCACCCAGCAGATACCTGCTCCACCTGGCCGCACCTGGCTCACTCCCCTCCTCCAAGCTCAGCCCTACGTGGAGGATTCGGGGTAAGAAAAAGATGTTTCTCCACACCGTTTTTGAGCACAAATGTTTATTTTTCTCCTTAACATACACAGTCTCTCGGGGGACTTCATACCACTTGGCTGTCGGGGTACAAGAACTGACAGGCAAGAGGGGTTCAGACTTTACTCCTTGGTGTGAGCTGGGGGTGGGGAGGTTTCCAGTTACTCATGGACAGACAGACGAGGCTCTAAACCCAGACAGACGAGGCGTGTGTTGCAGAGGACAGAAACCCCTTACAACAGTGTCTGCCTGGGCAGAAGATCCTGCATAATCGCCTAGAAACGTCAGTTCTAACTGAGCTGGTGGAGTAATGGCTAAAGCAACTGGACTGCGCCAGTTCTAACGCCGTCCCTCATGAACCGCGCCCAGGGAGAGCCGCCTCCACCCTGGGCCAGCGGCCTCGGAGGTACTGCCCGGCCGCCCGCCCAAAGGGGGTGGGGCACAGTGCGCGGGGGAAGGAGTGAGGGCACCGCAGGGGGACGGCCGGCAGGAGGGGTGGCTGCCCCCCACGCTCGGGCCGGCGTGGCCTGGGGTCACCGGGGCCACCTGTTACCCTGGTGTTTTCCAGCAGGTTCTGCAGTGAAACGCAGCCGCGGGCACAGCCCACGAGGGGCCTGAGCGGCCGGGGTGGTTTAAGCGGCTCGTCACAAGCGGCAAGGACACACCAGCCACACATGCAGTTCCTCCTCTCTTCTCCTGGCCACTGCGGACCAGAGAGGCCGCCTGTCCCCGGGGCTGAGCAGAGGGACTCCTGCCCAGCATTTGCAACTCAGTGTTCACAGTAACTAATCCTTTTATTTTTAAAAGGCATTTTACAACAGAACCCTGAAGACCAGATTTTAGCTTCGAGTGTGTCACTCATTCATATCTCTATCACTTAAAATAAGAAAGATATACGCTCACAAGCCTATGATAAATAAAATACACTTTTCTGATGAGCAATTTTTCTTTCTTTTTCTAAGATCTCTTTCCATTAGACAACAGAAAAGCTGAGATTCAAGGTGCTGAACTTCTGCAGGGCTATTTTTTACAGTGACCTAAGAATCAATTCAAGTACAGGAACTGAGGGTGAAGACGGCGAGGTGCTGACCGCTGGGGCCGCTGCGTGGAGAGGCTGCCGGTAACTAAGGAAGCACATGTTGCCCCGCACGTGGCCCCTCTCTGTGGCTATGCCTGCCTGGCCACCTGCCGGAGAGAGCCGTCTCCCAGGGGTGAGCCCTGCAGGGTGGGTACTGGGCTTGTGAGCAGGCAGGGGAGACGCCCAGGCCAAGCCACAACCTGATCGTCCTGTCCTGTCCAGAGCTCGCCATGTGCAAGCGGTGAGGCAGCAGCTACGTGATGTGCAGCTTCGGGCTGCACGTGCGGGCTGCGGGTGGCTGCAGGTATGGCGGGAGCGTGGGCAGGCTCGGTGCACCCAAGCCAGGTGCCTGGGAGGGGCAGTGGCTGCCCCAAGGGCCTGGCTGGCCCAGCTGTGCCGGCCAGTATCCCCAGCACAGGGGAGCTGGGAGCAGGCCGCGGCAGGGGGCATCTGCACAGAGCGGGGCTGGGAAGCCCCCGAGGGCAGTACCTGGCACAGACAGGGCTGGGGCAGCTCCGGGGATGACCGCAGTGGACAGAGGGCCGGGCGCTGGGGCTGCTGCTCGCGGCGGGACCATCTATAAGACAGAGGTAAGGAGAGGGCGGGTTACGCTGGGTCGCAGTTGGCTGCCTTCCCTGTGGGGACCCCAGGTCCCAGGCTGCAGCTCCATCCCCAGGATTAGTGGGAGGACGAGTGGCCTCTGACGGCCCACGGAGGTGCCCCCATCGTCCACAGCCGGACGCGGGTTCCTGATCAGGGCCCTGCTGGGTGCAGCCACCAAAAGCCCCTCTACCCAGCTGACACAAGGGCCTCCTGTGTGACAGCCAGGGACACTGAAGGCAGACCCCCAGCCTCAGGGGTCCTACAGCAGCACGAGAAGGAGCTGGGGGCCCGAGGGTCTCAACGAAGCAGACACGCCCAGAGGCAATGGCCAAGAAGGCCCTGCACTTGGCAACAGTCCAAGGGCACAGCCTCGGAGGGCACGGGGAAGGAGCAGCCCGTGGGTTATGTTCTCAGGGCCAAAGTCCAAAAGGACACGAACAGGAACTGGGAATAATACAGCCGGGGCATGCAAAAGGCCTCAACAAAATATCCGCAAATCAAATCCAGCAAATACAAAACCCAGCGGGGTTTATCCTAGACCATGAAGCTGCGGAGGCCTCAGACACCAGTGTAATTCCCCGCAGCTACTGCGCGCGAGAGAAACCCACGATGAGCTCCCGAGAAGGAAGGGAACCAGGGCAGAAGGCAGCACCCCTTCGGGGAAACCCCCCTGGCAGGAGGGCTGACCAGAAGGGACCCTCGCGGGGCCGGGAAGGCAGCTGCGGGCAGCCCGGCCATGGCATCAGAGGTGGACGCTCTCCCAGGCTTCGGCCCCATCGGGGACCCTGCCCTGGAGGGCCTGGCAGAGGCAAGAGGACGAAAGGCGCAGGCTGCAAAGGACAAGTAAAGCTGTCCTTATCTGCAGATGAAGAGATGGTGTAGCACAGAAAACCTACAACTGAGGAGGCAGTTTCTAGAGGTAGGAAGTAGACCCAGCAAGGTTGCAGGGCACAAGGAACAGAAGTCAGTCTTGCTTTCATGTCCTAGCCGAGGACCCAGAGGACGTGCTTGGAGCCACAGGGGCCGGCTCTCAGGCCCGGAGACGTAAAGGAATAGGCCCTGCTGGGGCTGGGACTTGCTTCAGACCGGTGGGTCCCGGATTCCTTGCGTTTCCTCTTTTTAGGAAGAGAATGCCTATCCCCCGCCCCGCGGCTGCGCTCTGGAGGCACAGCCCTTGTTTTCCAGGTTCACAGCAGGACAGGACTTCTCTCTCAGGGTGGACCCTCAGAGATACATCCATGCTTGGTTTAGATGACTTCCACGATGAGACTGGGAGCGTTCCCAGTTGATAGAAAAGATTTCAGACAAAGAGCTAACGTGGGAATGGGTGAAGACGTTCGGGGATTTGGACTGAAGTGAATATATTTTGCACACGGGACAGATGTGACCTTTGGGGAGATGGGGGAAGACTGTCGTGGTTGGGTGGCCTCCAAAATTCACGTCCACCTGGAACCCCAGCATGTGACTTCATTTGGAAATAAAGTCTTTGCAGATGTTTACAGCAAAACTCATTAATGATTAATGAGCTTAATTAAACTAAATTCATTAATGACTAAATTCAATGACTGGTTAGGGTTAGGGTTAGGGTTAGGGTTAGGAAGAGGTGGGGACACAGCAGTGGCTCCAGTGAACTGGAAGTGGGGACTGCCACCCGGCCATGTGGGCTCCCCACATCCTAAATCAACAGGCAGAGAAGCGGATGACTTTACTGGCTGGGGTGATGGTCCCTATCAGGGGAAAACAGGACTGCAATACACGATGGAGGTAAAGAAGAGTTTGCCTGGAGTACTGGAGATCCCAGGGCATCTCTTAGCGCTACCATGCCCTGTGATAACATCAGTGGAAAATTGCAACAACCTAATCCAGGCAGGACCCTTCATGAATGAAGGCATGGGTCACCCCACCAGGAAAAGAACCACGACCAGCCAAGTTGCTGGCTGAGGGTGAAAGGAATAAGGAATGGGTACTGGAGGAAGGTAGTGATAAATATATATTACAACCATGTGACCAGTTACAGAAACAAGGTCTGCAATTGTTATGTATATTTCTTCCTTATTTTGTAATATTTATGTGTGTATATGTAAATGTATGCATGCACACTCATTGTTTTCTGGAGAACTCTGGCTGATACATGTTGAAAGATGAAATTAAAGGACAATACTATCTTAGGAATATTCAATATTGATAGTATGTCATATCTCACTCAACTGATCAACAGATTCATTACAATCCCAATCAAAATCCTAGCAGCCTGTAAAAAACTGACAGGCTATTTTTTAAATGCACATGGAGATATTAAAGACCTAGAAAAATCAAGACAATATTAAAAAAGAAGACTAAAATTGTAGGTCATATGCTATTAGATACTTAGCCTTCTATAAAGTTATAGTAACTGAAAGCATGGTGTTACTATAAGAATAAAGGAACGGCTTGATGGAATAAAATAGTGAGTTTCAGAAATGTTCATGCTCACTTGAGTTTTGATGAATGCACCAATGTGATTCAGTGTGGGAAGGAAGGTGCTGGAACAATCAGATGTTGTTCACAGGAAAAAACAAAATCTTGACTGCTACCTCAAAGCACACAAAAGTTAATTTGAGATGACTCAAAAAATATGATGGCTAAAGCTATAAAGCTTCTAGAAAAAAATCTTCATGGTCTTGGAAGACGCAAAGAATTCTTATATAGGGCACAAAAATCACTAAGCATTAAAACAGTTCGATAAAGTGGACCTCAACAAAACCGAAACTTCTGCCATTTCAAAAGTGAAAAGAGAAGGTAAAGACTGGTAGAATACATCCAATATACATATTTATGGCAAAGGACATATAACAAATTCCATAGATCAATAGAGAGAAAAAGACATCAACTTTAAAATGGTCAAAATTCTTGACCAGGCACTTAACAAATGGTGGCTAACAAGAATAGGTAAGGTGCTCAAAGGTATATTAAAACAATTACAAGAAAACTGCTATTAGACCTCAAATTATTTTTACAAGTTAAATTTCAAATACATGTCTCACACTCAACTTTAAAAACCAGGCAAAAGAAAAGATACAGCAATATAAAGAATAACTAGGTGAATCAGAAAATATAAACTGTAAAAACTATGCATAAGGAGATAAAAGATTAAAGATTTTGGCAGAGAGCTGGGAACCATAGGAAAGATTCAGCAGATATGAGAAAAAGCAAACAGAAATTTCTCAACTGAAAATATGATAATGAAAATGAAAAAGTTAATGACAGCACAGCCAAAGAGAAGTTTAGTGAACTGGAAGACAGATCTGAAGAAAATATCTAGATTGAAGTATGGAGATACAAAAAGATAGAAAATAAGTAACAAAGGGTAAAATTAAAAGACCTTCTTTTAAGTCTTTTAAGACTTCTTTTAAAATAAGTAACAAAGGGTAGAAGGTCTTTTAATTCTACCCTTTGTTACTTATTTTCTATCTTTTTGTACTTCCATACTTTAAAGGCCTCCCATGAAAGTGAATGAAATCTTAGGAGGAGAGAAGTGAGGAAAAGTGAGGCAGAGACAGTATTTGAAGAGATAATGGCAGAAAAACTTCCAATACTGATGAAAGAAATCAAGTCATAGATACCTAAGTAGGATTTTTAAAAGTCTATGCCAAAGCTCCTCATAACAAATCTCCTGAAAATGAAGCTACTAGAAACCAGAAGAAGTTCTTATCTTTAAAGGAACGACAAACAGACTGGCAGCTTACATCCAACAAAAACAAGAGAAGCCAAGTAAGGGGGATGATAATTTCAAAATGCTTAGAGAAAATAATGGCCAAACTAGAATTCTATACCAATAGAAAATATGCTCCAAGAATAATGATGAAATAAAGATATTTTTAGACAAAAACTGAGAAATTTGTCACTAGTAGACAATAAAGGAAATGCTGAAAAAAAAATGGCCCCAGATGGAAGACTGGAGAGGTAGGAAGTAAAGGAGAGCAACAGAAATGGTAAATATGCAAATAAATGTAAATGATAATAAAAATGTACCACAGAACTTAAAATCTGTAAGGAATTAAAAAAAATACCAGTGGGGTAACAGATTCAATTAAAATGTCCTATGGTCCTTGCTTTGGGAAAGGGTAAAAAAACAGCAGCTAACGTTAGACTTTGATAATTTAAGAAGCATTCTATAAATAATTAGGATATTCACTGAATGAATCAAATGAAATGAATCTTCTAAGCTAACAGTGGGAAGAAAAAAGAATAATAAACCACACTCATCAAGTTTGAAAGAAAGTAGAAATGGACAGTAAAAACAGAAAGCATATGGTAAGATAATGCATTGAAACTAAAATATATAAGCAATTATGTTAGATGTAAATAGACTACGTACTTTAATTAAAAGACAAAGATTTTCAAACACAATTAAAAAATAAAACAAAACTCAATGACACACTGCTTAGAGGAAACATCTAAAACATAATACAGAAAAGACAGAAAGTAAAGAATGGGAAAACTGGGCAAGCTCCGCTGGCTCAGCAGGCAAGAATGCTCGCCTGCCATGCCAGAGGACCCAGGTTCGATTCCCGGTGCCTGCCCATGTTAAAAAAAAAAAGAATGGGAAAACATATACAAATGTAAATCATAATCCAACACAAACTAGTGTAGCGATATCAATTCTAGACAAAGATTTTAAGGCAAAAGGTACAACAAAGTGGACACTTCCTAATATTTAATGTTCAACATTAAATTTATATATTATAAATTATATAATCATATTATCTAATATACCATATTAGATAATATATAATATTATATAATCATATTATATAATATATATTATTAAAAGACGAAAGGCCAGAAATAAGTGAACTACACACGTCAAGAAACTTTCAAGAACAGAAAATTAATCCAAGGATAGAAAGAAATAAATAGCAAGGAGAAGAAATTAATGAATTATACAGTAAAGTATATAACACAGAAGCCCAAATCATTCAAGGCTTTTGAAAATGCTACTAAGATTTATAAACTGTTAAGTAGACTGCTTAAGGAAGAAAAAAGACAGAGAAGGCACAGATCACCACCATCAGCAACGAAAAAGAAGATAACACTGCAAATCCTACAAACTGTAAAAGGAGAAGACATTAAAAGCAACTTTATGCTAATCAATTGGAAACTTTAGATAAATTTAGAAAATGGATCAATTGCTAAAAAACACAATTTAACAAAATTGTCACAAGAAACAGAAAACCTAATGATACTAAAACTATAACTGAAAAGTAAATCCATAATGAAAACAGATTTAATACAAATCTTACACAAACGCCTCCAAAAAAATTAAAAATGAAGGAATACTCCCCGCCAACTAGTTTCTGAAGTCGGCAAATCCTTGATATAAAAATGCACTGCATTTTCAATCCTAAGAGCACTATGAGAAAGGGAAGTTACAGATCTATCTTGACACAAGAGGTAAAATCCCGAGCAAGTCGTCAGTCAGTGCAGCCCTTCTGTCCAACAGGCATGAGAGCAAAAGGCCCAAGTAACAGGTTGGCACTCAGGTTGCAGGTGCACACCAAGCCCTGAAAGAGCTGGAAATCTTCAACGGCTGGGGGCAGAAGGTGGGTCCGACAAGACGAGGCTCCCTGCATCGCAGCTCCGGGCTGCCAGGGGGCTTATGCCCCCACCATCCCACAGCTCAGCAGGGGGCCGGGGGTGCTGATGGGCTGAGACCTGGAGGCAGACTCCTTGACATTCAATCCCATCCCTTCCATGTGTTAGCTGGGGGAACTTGGGCAAGCTACTTAACTTTTCACTGCCACAGTTTCCCATCCATGAAGTGGGAAAATGTAATTCATGGATGTGATGGTTAATTTCATGGGTCAACTTGGCTAGGTTATCGAATCCAGTTGTTTGGTCAACCACTGGCCTGTTACTGTGAGAACATGACACACGTGGGATGTGCATCTATAACCAATGGACTGCATCTACAATCAGTTGATTGCATCTACAATCCACAAGGGTGATCACCCTCAGCAGTGTGGGGAGACTCATAATCCAACCAGCTGGAGATTTTAAAAGGCAGAACTGAGGGTCAGAAGAAGATCTTCTGCCTTAGCGTCAGCACTGGCTCCTGCTCGAATTTCCAGCCAGCCAGCTTCCCCTGGGGAATCTGGATTAAGGACTTCAACATCATCTTCATGGTACTCTCCAGCACGCAGTCTGCCCAGCCAAGTCTGGACGTGTCAGCCGCTATGGTCGTGGGTGCCAATTCCTTACACTACACCCCACGTGTGATAGCTAAGAGACGCAATGTCTGCAAACAGTACGCTAACAGATGTTAGCTGCTGCTGCCCCTTGCCCCTACCCTCCGGAGCCGGCCTGCCCCCCGCACCCCACCCCGTCCCACTCACCGTCCGCGCCTCGCTGGCAGCCGGGGCTGGGCCGGCCTTGGCCTCCATGTCCTGCAGCTTCTGGGTCTGCTTCAGCTGGTTGAGCGAGGGCTTCAGCTGCGCCGGCCCCGCCGTCTTGCCGGGCCACTCGTCCACCAGCCTGTGCAGGTCGTCCGTGAAGGTGCCCGTCCTGTTGTTGCTGTTGTTGGTCTGTGCCTGGACGTGCGGGGGGGGGCGGGGGGCCCGGCTCGGGACCCGGGGCCAGGCTGCTGGTGGAGGACCCTAGGGAGTCACACACAGGCGGGTCGGTCACGCCGCTCGGCCCCCCAGGGCCACCAGCGGGCGCCGGGCATTCTCACGTGACGGCCGAAACAATGGCTCACTCAGGTCAGGCAACACCTTGCTTCAAGAGGTGGTCTGGCTGCGGGGCTACGTGCGCGTTTCGGACCTGGAGGGGCATTTCGGTGGGCGGCGGGAGGCCTCTGCCGGGACTGGCGGGCAGGCGCGGGCCAGGGGGCTACACCCGGGGCAGCGGCGGGCAGCCCGCACTGCGTGGACCCAGGGCCCAGGGGAGAGGGCCTGGAGGCTCTTGCGCTCAGGCACCTTGTGGCACGTGACGCCGGAGGCCCAGGGGCGTGGGACGTGACTACGGCCGCTCTGGCCTCTGCACCCCAGCTGTGAAGGGGGCAGTAGCTCCTTGCGGAGGGGTCAGGGACCCTGGGCAGAAGCCTCGGCGGCCACGGCTGACCTTCCAGCAGACCCCAGCCAGAAGGGAGGCTACTTGCTGTCCTCGCCAAGCTTAGTACCTGGGGCTTGGGCTTCAGACAGACCTGGCAACCTTCCTCCCTCCCGGGGCGTCTGGGGAGAGACCCACAAAGGGAGCAAATGCCCCAGCCTGCCTTCCTCAGCCACGCCAGCTCTGTGACCCCTGCCGGGGCTGCGGCCTTCAACAGGAGCCGCTGGGGCTCCGGCCGCCCGTTGGGGGTCTGCAGAGCCGCCTGCCACGTCCCAGCAGCCAGCTCATGGGGTCTGGGCGGGGGCAAGGACGCCTGGCTGCCTCAATGAGGGTTCTTTTAAACGGCCAAGGTGGAACTTCTGTAGTCGTGTCCCCCTCCATGCCCACTGCAATTTCTGGTGGACAATTTGGAATGAGCCGAACTTTCTGCCCTGCAAAGTGATCTAATGACCATCTCTTCAAACAAGCTGCTCAGAAATGTAGTCTACTTTAGTAGCTAGCAATGAAAAAGCACAGACAACAGACAATTTAAAATTAGTTATGAGATCTTACACTCACAGAGCTATTTCTACATGGACATTTCAGCCAGAAACTTAAAAAAAAAAGGAAAAAAAAAGAGACGGAGAGAGAGAGAGAAAGAGAGAGAGAAGTGAGGGGCCCAGGTGGACTAATACCCATTTAATTCGGGTCATCACTCCCGAGGAGACACAGCTTTAGCACTTCAAGGAAATACTCATGCCTACGGTTTTGGAAAAGGAGCCAATTAATGATGAGTACTCTGCGTGCACTCCGAGAACAGGACAGGCGTGTTACACGTGGGCTGGGGAGCGGCACAGCGTCTAGGAGGCGAGGCATGGAGCACGGAGCGCGGGTGCGGACAGCGCCCCAGGCGGGGCGGGGGGCGGGTGCGGACGGGGGTGGGGGCGCGGCGACCCCCCAGCCCTGCCCCGCACTCCCGGCCGGCAGCCCTGCCCCGCGCCAGCCACGAGAAAGCCCATGCGATGGAGAGGAACAGAGGGTAAAAAACCTGGATAGTTACTACCACTGTGTTCTTTGCCCAGGCAGAGACGTTTCAGGGCAGACCCTGCAAGGGGGGTGGGAAAGAAAGAAAACGATACAAGACACACGGTTAGGCAGGACAGAACACACCTGCAGGCCAAGCTACCAAACTTAGCAAAAGTCCTCATCACGAGAAAGGACAGAGGCCAGCAGTGCAGAGACAGGAGGGCGGCCGGGCGCCAAGGGGCTGCAGATGGCAGGTCAAGCTCCCCGAGCTTCGGGGGAAGGGTCTGTCTCTGGAAGCGCATTTTACGATGACAATAATAAAGCAAACGAACACTGCTTGGCTTTCCCACGTCAGGCCCTTGGGAGGCCACTGCTTGAGGCAAGAAAAAATCATGAAGAGGCAGCCAGGCTGCCGGGCTGGGACACACTGAGGCCCGTCCCAAGGTTCCAGGCCCGAAAGATACATTGCTTTGCGGGTCTGGGGCCGTCCGGGGCCGGGTGACCGCCTTAAACTGGGCCCGCGGCCGGGACGTGCGGGGTTCCTAAGGGTGGGTGAGGCAGGGACGGTGGACCCACGGCCACAGCGTCCTCTGAGGCCTTGTACTGGAGCCGCTTTACAGACCCCTCAGCAATGGGAGGTGCACTCAGGGCACCCACCCCCTTACAGCCAGGACTGCAGCTGAAAGACGGTCAGCTGCAGGGAATGGACTTCAAAACACAGAGGCAACGCGGAATTTAATTTCTGGCAACACAAGACTTGAAAGGCCAGCGCGTGGCTCGAGGGGGCAAGGGGCCGGCTGCGCTGTATACCACCAGCAGGGCTGGACCAGAGGGAAGGTGGGCTGTGGCCATGCACCGGTGACCCTGCTGCCCCTGGGGCCCCACCAGTGAGGCACTGGGCAAGGGCAGGCTCCGGTCCTCACAAGGTCGCCCACGAAGGCCCTGCGGGCACCGAGGACCAGCTCTGCGTGCCCCGCCCACGTGTGCCCTGCTCCCAAGAATGCTTCCCCTTGCCCCTTCCTTGGCCTGGACAGGCAAGGTCCCCGGGCGGACAGTGAGAGTGCTGAGGTCCCAGGGCTGCCTCTAAATCTGCGAGGGCTCCATTTTCTGCTGTGCAGGAACAGCACGGAGAACTGTCGGACTGGGCTTCTCTGGAGATTTCTAAACGTAGGAAGAGGCGAGCTTGCTGAGCTTCTGAAACCTAGTTCAAACCGGGTTCACATTTTTGTTAAATTTCTTTCTTTATGTCCTCTGCAGCTACTGTCAGGGAAAGACGAGATGATAACCTGTAAGTCTCTGATGTAAGATACACCCGTAAGGGCTAAGCACGGGGAAGGCAGGTGGACAATGCACAAGGGCTCCTGCAGCCGCGGCCTCTGCAAGTGCACGCTCTCAGGTGAAGGCTGGTGCCCTGCAGTGCAGATGGGAAGGCTCAGCTTGCTTTCCAGTCAGAGTGATGCCGGAGAGTGACCGTCAGGGATGGAACCACATACCCCCCCCCCCACAAGGTCAGGCATGAGTCCTAGCCCAGTGGCTGTGGGTGTGAGCCCACGTGTAAGCAGGGCCTCTGGAGACGTAATCACGGGGAAGGCGCCCGCATCAGCGTGGGCTCCCATCCAGCAGCACCGGAGAGGGTGGACAGCAAGGGGAAGAGACGTCCAGCTTCTGCAACTGTGCGACAACGAAGGCCTGCTGCACAGCCCCCCGGCCCGCAGCCTCTGACGTGGCAGCCCTGGCAGATGGGATGGTGGCTGCACAGCCAGGCGCCTATGGGAGCTGCTGTCCCCACAGCCGACAGCAGTCCACTCGGGGACACTTGTGCTCTCTAGAAGTGGCGGCTCCGTGTGTGGCTGGGCCCGTGGTGGGGAGTTCTGCATCCAGGGCTCCTTAGAGGAGTATCCGCTCTGTGGCCAGCGCCTGCTCAGCACCACCGGCAGGAGCCGGGGCTGTTTTCCCAGAGCTGCGTCTTGGACCCATTTAAGAACCAAGTGAACCTGAATCAGGGTCTGTGCCGCCGTGGTCACCACTGGAGAAGCCGCCTCCAGCCACAGGGGGCTGGCCACGCCCTTCCCAATCCTGAGGTGACCAGGAGAGGCAGGGTGCGCTGGCCACCGGGGTGCCCGCAGACGCACACCATGCAGAGGGGTTGCCCACCGCAGGGAGCTCCACAATCGCTCCCTGGGGCTCCCTTGCCTCTCGCGTGCGGGATGGCCCTCTGCCCCACCCGGACCCCTGCCAGACCCGGCTCATTCTGGCTTGTGTGAGGACAAACGTCCCACAGGGTCCTGCCAAGGATGAGCCCACAGCCGACAAGGCAAGACGTGCACAGGTGCCAATGTCAGGGGCGCGGGCTGAGCCCACACGCTGGCCTCCAGGAGGGCAGGACGCTCCTGGTGCGCTCTGGCCATGGCCGCGGGGTGGGTGAGGGGCACCATGACCTTTCCCCAGCTGGTTGGAAACACACTAATTTCTTCCCAAGTTTAAGGGGGTACTTGGGAGGACAGAGGTGCTGCTCCTGCCCTCAGCTTCCACTGTGCCTCCAGAAGACACGTGCGGCAGCCCGCCCGCCCCAGAACACCGCTGGCCTCTACCCAGGCCCTGACCTCAGGCAGTGAGGGCCCCGGGCACCCCGCCCTGCCCTCCTCCGTTTGGCTCTGAGTGGGGGGGGGGACACCCTGACTGGCACGTGAGCAGACGCTCCCCCTGCCTGACGCCCGGCCCTGCGCGCACACCTGCCACTGCCCCACGCTCGGCGGCGCGGAAAGGGCAGCCTCAGGCCGCAACGAGGTAGTCCAGTCTCTTGGACTTGGCAGGTTGGACCGCGGGCCAGGCTCTGCAACGGTGTGCCTGGTGGGTGTCCACGGCCGGGGGGCCTGAGGCAAGCACCCCAGCGCAGTGACCTTACATAAACCCGAGCCCGTGGGGTGAGGCCGCGGCAACCGCGACCTCTCCAAGACTGTATCCTTACTTGGGGGCGTCCTGAGGGATGAGGGAGGGTCTGCAGGCCTTGTAAAAAGGAAGGAGAGGACCCGGCCGTGGGCAGAGTGGAGCCACAGGCCCACCCGGGGACCGCGGCAGGCCCAGTCCCCCAACGAAGCAGCGCCGCACCCATTTCCGGACTGCAGGCTCTTCCCCCAAACCGTCAGCCAACGCGTGCTCGTGGCTCAGCCCAACCCGCGTGGGGTATTTACAGGAGTGTTCGCCAAGAAAGCACACTCTGCGTAGGCCGCCCCCTCCCGCGCGCCCCCCCTCCTGCGCGCACTCACCCCCACAGCAGAGGCCCCGCCCCCAGCCCCCTGCACGTACCCCGCACCCCTCCGGAGCGCACCCACCCCCACAGCAGAGGTCCCGCCCCCAGCCCCTGCACGTACCCCGCACCCCTCCTGCGCGTACCCACCCCCACAGCAGAGGCCCAGCCCCGCTGAGCTGACACGACCCCATGCGGCTACATGGCTGTCATCCCAGTTGTCTGGCTGGATTTCTAAACTGGCCCGGGGCGTGGGAACAGGGAGAGGGGGATTAGCTTCACCTCTGCCAGGGTGACCGGGGACGCTGGCCCCAGACACAGCCCCCAGGCGAGCGGCCCGGCCTGGTGCCCCACCAGGGAGGCGGAGAGCACGGGCGTGGGGTGGGCCATGGGAGCGGGCAGCCCTTGCGACCTTCCCCACACAGCCACAGCAAAGGCTGCGGGCCGGGGAGCCACAGGGGTCCTGACTGCATGGCTCCTCCTTGCAAGGGAGGTCTGGCACAGGCAGGGGACTCTCCACAGCTGGCAGGGCCCTAAGGGCTGGAGAGGGCCCCGGTGGGACCCACTTGGGGAAACCCCCCAAAAAGTGAAATCTAATGCTCCCATGGGCCCAGAGAAGGTGCCCGAAGAACAGGAGTGCCCGGCCCTGCCTGGAGGAGGACAAGCCCACAGGCCCTGGAGTCTGGCGAAGCTTCTGACGGCCAGGATAACCCAAATTCCTTGGGTTCAGTCCCTGGATGTGGCCAACCCCCCCAAGCAGCCCCTCTGGGGTCCCCAAGCTTCCCCTGTGCCCCCACCAGCTACCACCCAGGTGATCTCGTACCACCAGCTACCACCCAGGTGATCTCGTACCACCTGCGCTAGAGCTGGGAGGCTGGACGCCCGGCCCCACCAGGGCTTGCACCTGCTATCCCTCAGCCTCCCGGGTGGTCCAAGGCCCCACTGGACAAGCGGCCAACCACGTGCTCAGAAAGGGGCTGCCTGGCCTTGGGCCACTGGACACCAAGTCCCCGCCTTACCTGGGGGCTCGTCCCTTCTGTTTCCTGCAACCCCCTCTCGGGGCCCACCTCACGCCCTCCTCATGCAGAGGCCCCTTCCTGTCCTCCACGCTTGCCCTCCCTGACGACCTGAACTACTGAGCAGGCTGGGCCCCTCCCCAGACCCCCCCAGCAGCTCTCCTTACGGCTTCCACGGGCCACCTGGAGCTGATGCTTCTTCTCCAAGCTTTTCCCTCTCGAGGTGGGTCCAGGGGCTGCAGCCTGAAGGCCCTGGGCAGGAGCGCCCCTGCAAGCTCTCCCTGACCACCCGGGGCCTGAGATCACAACTCGGCCACAGCCTGCCCAAAGAGGCTGCGCTGCCAAGACAAGCCACGCCTTCGATGCAAACACTGGAGAGTGACACGTAAAGTGTTCCATCCGCTCCAGGCTCCCGGAGCCTTCCAGGAGGGGCGGCCAGCCTCTGCTGGGGCAATGGCTGCTCGTGTGTGCCCCACACTCCTTCCTTCCTGATGGAGGTCACACCTGAACACTTTGCCCTTGCGGTGCCTTGGTTTTTTCTTTTAAATCTTGGAACAATAAATGGCAAAACGAATCAGACCCTTAAAACAAAACACAACCCGGTGGGTGAAGAGACAGAGCGTGGACCATCTCAGCTGCACATATCACGCTGACCGGGAAAATCCCTAACATGCCAGTTCCGTGGCCTCCACTAAACCCCAGCCCCAGTGGGCTGCGGACCCACACGTAGGAACACTGCGCTCTGAGAACACCGCCACCTGTCCCGAGAGGCTGAAGACGCCTTGAGACAGCTCCTTCCTCCCTTCCTGTGACTCGGCTGAGCTCAGCCCCAGGGACACCGGGTGTCCTATTGTGGACTGACAAGAAGTAGCCTGTCTGTACTTGGATACGCGGGGGCTTCCCGAAAGCCCTGGGACGTCCAGAGCACATTTCTGAGTGGCCCTTGTGCCTTTGATTTGTCTCTCCGGGAGTCGATGAACCAATGTAGACCTCGGATGGGTGTCTAGGGGGCACGGAGTGGGGTGAGGGGGGCTGATGTGACTGGACACTGCCCTCGGGTCAATGTCTGACTGTGGACATGGCCTCCAGACCCTGACAAGGACAATGTATCTTTCTTGCACGACCCAAAAGTCATGTGCCCCAAGCCAGCACCTCCATCCCATTGATAAAAAGCCTCATTTTTCCGTTGCGAGAGAAAAACCCAAAGGCCCTCCAGTTACTCTGATCCAATTATTCTGAGCGGGGGAAGCACCCCACAAGGCCTTGAGCATCCTGAGCAGGTATGCCGTTAGTCAAAATGGAAGGCCTGGGTGCTGAGACTGCTGTTGAATTTTGGTTGGGTAGACAATTCAGGAATTATTCAATTGACTTCATCTCTGAGATCACAAGTTATAGGAAAATACAGCAAGGAAAGTGCTCCAGCTAGAAGATAGGAAGGGCCGGATCAGAGGCAGGGAGGGCCGTCCTGAGAGGAGAGCCACAGGTTAGGATTTCTAAGCGCAGCTTTCAGGATTGGAGAAAGCAGAGGGTAGCCATGGGATTATGTGGGTTGACCAGCTGTCCCTTCTGGGAGGTGCGTGAGGGCTGGGAAATCCTAGCTGGAGCACTGCTTTCTGAGCATCTCACATGCACGGGCAGGGGACAGCAGGTGGAGACAGCACTGCACATGGTTGTAATACAGCCCTTGTACAGAAGGTGTACCCGCCAGTGACCTAGAATTGTACCGGCTCGCTACATGCATATCTTCAGAGCCCATACATGTGTGCAAACACCATGCGTCTAGAGGAGGTTGGGGTTGTCTTTTTGTTGCCGCTGGAACCGGGGAGGGCGGACGTGTATATTTGCCACCATCGCAACAGAAAAATAAAACCACTTCCAACATTTAAAAAGAAAATCAAATCAAATCAAACGAGCGACAAGATACAGAGTGCCCTGGCACGCCCGAGAGGTGGCGCTGCCGAGGCCGGGCGTCGGGGAGGCTGTGCACATGCCTTCGGTGGTGCCCGGGCATGAGCCAAAAGCAGACGCACAAGCTTCCCGAGGACAAGAGGATGGGTGTGGAGAGAGCTCGTCCAGAAGGAGGGGCTCAGGGGGTGCCGCTTTTGGTATTCGGTGATTTGAATGGGGTGGGGGGGCGGCTACTGGATGCATGAGAGGTGCCAGTGAAGACAGAGGAGTGGGGGCAGAAACCAAGGGACAGGAGGTGATAAAATACAAAAGAACAAATACAGACAGATGGACAAAGACACAGGTCCACTGAGGAATCTGGCACGAGGTTTGCTACTAGATTTATAGGTCACTCTCTCAGGCGTTTGATGGTAAACCGTCCAGCCTGCAAATGAATATAAAGGGAAGAAAACAAAGAGACACTTATCAAGTACAAGTCTCTGCGACTCCGCGTCCTACCACACCACCAGTCACATCAGCTCTGCTACTAAACAGCCAAGGTTCCGCCTAGCCCAGCCCGGAGGCCCAAAGCCACTGCGTGTGGCGGGAAAGGGACCCCCGGCTGGGGCTCCCGGAGGGGTGGGCGGGCGGGATGGGGGCCGGCTCAGCACCTTTGTCACCGCGGCCACACTTTCTTGGGGTACAGACGCTGAGAAGCAGGACGCGGAGGCTTTATCAGCAGCTGCCCTGGTCCCCTGCAGCGCTGGGCAGAGGGTGCTTCCGCGTCAAGGTCAGCCTCCCGAGTCTCAAGGTCAAAACCTCCCGAGTCTCAAGGTCAACCTCCCGAGCCGCCCTTCCTCAGCGGAAGGTTCTGGTGTTTAGCACCGTGCTGGCTCTGCTGGGGGCAGGGAGGGGGCCGGGGTGGGGGGCCAGGACTCGCCATAGCCAGGCCGACAGAGCTACTGCGGCAGATGACCGTGGCTGTCTCCCCTCCCTGGCCATCGGGCCAAGCCCCTCAAGGGTCCTGGCGACCTCCCCTAGGACCGTCCTAGCCGAGCATCACCTCCCCTGAGCTGCTGACAACCAGCCCGGGTGAGGACGTGGCAATTCTGTTCTTTTCGTTCAAAGACGACTCTGTTCTGTCCTGCTCTGCGTGCGTAAGGACCGCTCAGCAGACGCTGCAGCGGCTCCTGCCCTTCTCTACTGGGTGTGTCCCTGGGGACCACACCGAGGCCCTACATGGCTAGCGCATGCTCGGGCAGGCGGGAGCTGGAAGTCACCTTGGCCGTGCACTCCACCTCCGTCGCTGGCTAAGCCGGAGCAGATGTCAGCGGATAGTGAGGCCTTGACAGAGCAGGGCTGCTGGGTCTGCACGGCCTTCCCACTCGGGGCTGGAGCCGGGGGCGCCACTCTGCTGTCTGCAGCCGGCCCGGCAGTCCGGGCAGCAGGGTCCTTAGCGGGGGGGCCTCTGCTGCAGTCTGACAAGTGACCTGGGCGGGGGTGGGAGAAGACGGCCACCGGTACCATGAGGCACCACCGGCCGGGGCCGCCCTAGGCGGGGCCTGTCAGATCCCCCCTGATGCTGGGGGGCCTTGGGAAGGCCCGTACACCACGGGCACGGGGCTGCGGCACCCACGGCGGGCTGCGGGGAGAGGAGCAAGAGCCACCACGGCCTCTGCCCACCTGAACGTGGCACTGGTGGTGCTTCCTCTGCCGTTCAAATGCGGCCAAAGACCACAGCCCTGCCACGTGCGCTTGGGGGGCTGGGGAAAGGTGGAAATATTGAACTTCTTCCCTGGGGAGACCTGGTACCTTCACAGTCAGTGGGACTGCCAAGTTGATGGGCCTCGAACGTAGGGTTCACCTCTATGAAACCTATTCCTGCAAAGGAGAGGCTAAGCCTACTAATAATGGTGCCTAAGACTCACCCTAGAGAGCCTCTTCTGTGGCTCAGATGTGGCCTCTCTCTTTCCCCTCCCCCTCTACGTGGGACATGACTCCCAGGGATGTAAATCCCCCGAGCAACATGGGACAGAAATCCTGGGATGAGCCAGGACCTGGTATCAACAGATGGAGAAAACCTTCTTTACCAAAGGGGGAAGAGAAAAATGAGACGAAATAAAGTGTCAGTGGCTGAGAGATTTCACACAGAGTTGAGAGGTTATCCTGGAGGTTATTCTTACGTATTATATAGATATTCCCTTTTTAGTTTATGGTGTATTGGAGGGGCTGGAGGCAAGTACCTGGAACTGCTGAACTGTAACCAATAGCCTTGATTCCTGAGGAAAACTGAGTGACTACACAGCCCTTAAGAAGTGCCTGTGTGGCTGTGAAAACCTTGTGACTGATGCTGCCTTTACCCAGTGTGAGGACAGATGGGTAAGAAAGCAAGGACAAAAATAAACAAACAATAGGGCGCTTGCCGGGATGGGATGTTTGGGGTGTTCTTTTTATTTTTGCTTATTTTGGAGGAATGAACATATTCTAAAATTGATTATGGTGACGAATGCACAATGATATGACGATACTGTGAGCCCCTGAAAGTACATTTTGGGTATTATATAGTATATGAATACATCTCAATAAAATTGTATTAAAAAAGAGCCCATCCAGGGCGGGCCACGGTGGCTCAGTGGCAAAGTTCTCGCCTGCCGTGCAGGAGACCCCGGTCGATTCCCAGAGCCTTCCCATGCAGAAAAAAAAGCCCATCCAGGGTCGTGTCGGAGGCTGTGTGAGCGGGTGCCCCGGGACGAGTGCCCCCAGGGAGGGCTCCCGCTGGCCGGGCCCTGAGCCTTCGACCCGTGGGACACGCTGCGTGGGAGCCAGGCCAGGGCCTCTCCCTGACAGGGTGTGGTGGCAGCACCGGGAGGGGCCCCGGCAGGTCAGCAGACCAGGGGCTGAGGCAGACCCCGCGGACACAGCATCCAGCCTGGGCAGCACCCGGCAGAGGCCCAGGGCTGGGGTCAGCCCCCCAGCACCCCCAGCTCTGCCGAAGCCACGCCGCCACGCCTTCTGCCACCGCACCCCTGGGCTCCCTCGGCGGCCACGCCACCCCTCACCTGCCCACCACCCGCGCTCCGAGCTGGCCGGGCTCCCAGAGGTGCCTGCAGCTTCAATGCCTCGCTCCCCCGGGGGACAGGCCGCAGAGGCGCCCACAACCCGCAGCGCTTTCCCAGCTGCATGAGTGCTCCCCCAGGGCTGAACCTCCCCTTGTCCCCCTGTCCCCATGTGGCCCCTGCCCCGTGCAGCCCTCCGCCCCCAGCAGCCCGGAGGGCGCGTGGCCAACCTGTGCTGGACGCCACGACCTTCAGCTGCTGCACCAGTGGGTTGAGCAGCCTCCCAGCACGCAGCTTGCTCTTGCTGGTCTTCCTGCGGCGGCCGCTGGGCGGGGCTGTGTGGAAGAAGCCCAGGGCGGGGGGCGGGGGCTTGCCCCGCCGGCGGTACAGGGCCTCAATCTCCTGTTTCTGCTGGGTCTGCAGCTCTGAGATCTCCTTCAGGTGCCTGCGGGGGTGGGAGGAGGGAGGAGTAGGGTCGGGACGGGGAGGGCAGGGATGGGGGCAGGGACAGGGGAGGGGGGCAGGGACAGGGGAGGGCAGGGAGAGGGGAGGGCAGGGAGAGGGGGGCAGGGACGGGGGAGGGCAGGGAGGGGGAAGGGCAGGGAGAGGGAAGGGCAGGGAGAGGGGGGCAGGGAGGGGGAAGGGCAGGGAGAGGGAAGGGCAGGGACAGGGGAGGGCAGGGATGGGAGCAGGGAGAGGGGAGGGCAGGGAGAGGAGGGCAGGGAGAGGGGGGCAGGGAGAGGAGGGCAGGGAGAGGGGGGCAGGGAGAGGGGGGCAGGGACAGGGGAAGGGCAGGGACAGGGGAGGGCAGGGACAGGGGAGGGCAGGGACAGGGGAGGGCAGGGAGAGGGGGGCAGGGACAGGGGAGGGCAGGGACAGGGGAGGGCAGGGACAGGGGAGGGCAGGGAGAGGGGAGGGCAGGGAGAGGGGGGCAGGGACAGGGGAGGGCAGGGACAGGGGAGGGCAGGGACAGGGGAGGGCAGGGAGAGGGGAGGGCAGGGAGAGGGGGGGCAGGGACAGGGGAGGGCAGGGAGAGGGGGGAAGGGACGGGGGAAGGGCAGGGACAGGGGAGGGCAGGGAGAGGGGGGCAGGGACAGGGGAGACCCCTCAGCTGCTTCTCACAGCACACATCCGTGACCCCCCCAAGGTGGCCAGCTGGGTGGGGGATCCAACAGATTTAATAGCATCTGGCTGCCGGCCCCCCTCACCCCCGTGCCCCCACCACGTCGTGCTCCAGGACACAGAACCGAGTGGCTGAAACAAATGCTGCATCTGTTTCAGACACAGACTTCCTTGGGTTATTGAAAACATGTCTCTGAGTAGCTTCTCCCTGCAAACGCCAGGAGAAACAGCGAAGGGCTGTGGCATCAGCAGAGTCCTGCAGGCTGGTGACCCATTTCACGAGCAAAGGCAGGTTAACCCGTGGTGGGGGGTGCTGGGTCGTCAGAATAACTTTGGGGTTCCCTCCACCCAGAGGCACAAGCCCCTGGCTGAACCCCCTCCCCCCACCCTGGGCCTAAGAGCGAGCTCATGGGGTGGGGGCTGACGTGCCCTCTCCACCCCCGCGGCTCAGGGTTGGGGGGCCCTGCATTTTAAGCCTCGACATTGGCCTGGGAGAGAGCCGGGACTCGCCCCTGCGGGATTTCCCTCACTGCCTCGCTATGGGCAGCTACTTCCTTCCCCGAGGAGACGCGTGGGGGCACGCTCCTCCCCTCACCTCACCCGCGGCCCTGCAGCCCCTGGACTCGCCCCAGCACTTCTCCCAGGCCCGTCACTGCCGCACCTGCCTCAGCCCCGCCACGCAGGCTGCCCCTGGCCTCCCTGGCGGGACGGCCCCACTGCAGCTGGCCATCGGAGCAGAGGAGGCCCGCGGCGCCCCGGCACAGCCCTGCTGCTCCGCTCCGGAAGGCTGCAGGTGGCGGCCCATCATTGGCTCCCGCTGACCTGACCGCGCCCCAGGCCACCTCTCCAAGCCCCTCCTAGACCAGCACCCCCCATGCCGTCCCGGCCACCCTCGGCTTGGGCACAGCCGGCCGAGCTCCCTGCGCAGCCGGCCGAGCTCCCTGCGGACACCAGCCGGGCCCCCACCGAGGCGCTGTCCGCTCACGCTGCAGCCTGGGGCAGCCACCCTCGCAGCCCCACCCTGCCCACGTCCCTCCCGGGGAGCTGCAGGTCTGTCCCCGTCACACACTGCGGTCAGAGCGGGATCCGCTCGTCGTGGCTACGGGCCTCAAACTGCCCGGGTCACACCCTCCCTCCCGGAAGGACACTGGTCTCTGGTTGCTGGTGACTCCAGGCCGGGCCCGGGACAGTGGCCCATGCCCGCTCCTCCTGCTTGCCTCCCAGGACCTCGGGCAGCACCTGTGTCCCCTGAGCTCCCGACCAGCGCAGGAACGCAGTGAGGATTTGCCAGGTGGAAGGTTGGAAGGCACAGGGCCAAGCGACACACCCTGACTCCAGCTGAGGCTGAGGGAGGGAGAGGAAGTGGCACCCAAGGAAGGCGTGGGAAGTGAGGAGCCGCTGCCCGCAGGGACCAGAGGCCAGGGCCAGAAGGCAGGAGTGTCCCACGTTAGGAGATGTCCACCCTGGATGCCTGCAGGTGGGCTGGGCCACTCTCACCGCTTCCCGGCTCCCAGGCTCAGCCCGCTCCGTCCACCAGACACCCCCGGCCCACGGGCAGCACCCCGGCCGCACGGACGTACTTCTCCCGGAGACTCTGCAGCTCCTTCTTGATGTCCGTGTCCTCCAGCTCCGAGTCGTTGTCGCTGCTGACGTAGGACGACTGGGAGTGGAAGGAGGTGACGCTGATGGTGGGGATCTGGGTGCGGCCCCTGCCAGGCGTCTCGGGGCCCAGGGAGCCCGTCCTGGACGGCCTGTGCAGGAAGGCGGTGGCCTTCCGGACGAAGTCGCCGGCCACGCTGCTGCTGCCGGGCAGGGAGGACTGCTTCTGCGCGGGGGGCTGTCCCCGAGGGCCCTCATCCCCGGAGTCACTGGACACAGGCTCGCCCGGGCCCGCCTCGATGGAGGAGGCCGTCTGTGCCCGCCGCACCGCCAGCCGCACGTCGGGACTAGCCGGGAGCTCGTCCAGGTAGACGTCGGGCGGGGCCGAGTACCTCAGGCTGTGGGGCGAGGCCAGGGTCCACTCGTCCTGTGTGCTGACCACTGAGAAGCGGCCCACCGTCTTGGCTGGCGAGCTGCTGTCCTGCGGTCCCGGCCACTTCCGAGGGGTGCCAGCGTCCAGGGAGCCGCGCGTCTGAGGGGGACGCTCCGCCGCCTGTGTCCCCGTGGGGCTCTGGACGGGCTGGGTCCCTGCATCCTGGGCCTGGGGCTCCGGGAAGGCAGCGCTCCCAGAAGCGGGGGCGTCCTTGGGAAACAAGTCGGGAGGGGAGTCAACTTGACTGCCACGGGCGAGCCCACCCCAGTGGCCCAGCTGAGGGTGTGTCCGAGAGGACGGCCTGCCTACCTGTAGGCTGGTGGCCGCGGCCGAATTGGACCCTGCAAGTCCGCTGGGGGCCCCCGCGCTGCTGAAAGCTATAGAGGAAAATCGGAAGTTACCCCAGCTGCTGGAGGAGGACGGCGTGTCGGGAAGGCACGGTGCACGCTGCCCAAACTGGAGCCCCTGGCCAAGCAGGCCAGGCAGGGGCTGGCGGGGAGGTGGCCGTGCTCGGGCCAGCCTGTGTGAGCCCGCGGCGCGTCCACAAGCCAAGGCCACAGGGCCGCGTCCCAGCCCACGTGAGCAGCACAGCCTCCCCTCACGGGCTGGGCGGCCCCCCCGGCAGTGTACCCGGGCACCTGCCACCGCTTTCAGAGTGGCACCCTCTGCGTTTTAAAAGGTTCTGGTGAGCAGATGAGCAGGTGATTTCTAATGCTGGCTGCCGTGTTGGAAATGCCTGCATAACTGGGGTGGCCTGTTTCCTCGGCCTGCAGGGGAGAGGGATGTGGTTATGACCCCTCTCCTGGCCAGCGCTGAGCCCTCACCAGGCCCAAAGCCAGCGCAAAGCTGACGCCCTGCTGCAGGAGGCCACACAAGAGCCGATCCCGCCTGCTGGCCCCACACCCTGGGTAAGATGGGCCCCAGCAAGGGAGAGAGGGGCCACCTGACCTCTGCACCACCCCATGTGGAGCTCACGAGGACGCATTAGGCTGCAATCAGACCCAAGGGAGATGCACCCCATCTCTGTCACATACCCCCCAACCTCGGGCACTGCCTGACCCCCTCTTCACAGCCCTGCGGGCACTGCCTCTCAGCTCTCTTTGCACACTTTTGGGGACGGGAGGCTCACTACCAGCATCACACCCTCTATTTCTCCAAACTAGGATCTGCCTCCCTGAAGCTTCCCCTGGAGCTCTGCAGCCCGGGGAGACCTTGGTAGTGTCCTGTAGCTTCGAGGGACCGAACCTCGCTACAACTCAGCTCCCTCCTCAGCAGAAGGGGCCCGGGTGCACTCACCCGCGGGTCAGACCTGACAGAGCGCAGAAGCAGCACGGTGCAGGGCACGGAGTGGGCACCCACCCCTGCACAGCCCAGGCCAACAAGCCCCGCCCTTGCAGGCTGTAGAGGGGCAGCTCTCTCTTCCAGGCTGCCCAGCTCCCTGTGCGCTCCCCCGCCCCACCTGGAGAGGGGCATCTGGAAGGGAACGCAGCGGTCCAGCAAGGCTGGGGTGGGCCTGGTCAGCAGGACCGAGCGGGCTGCACCTCCACACAGAAGCACCCCAAGTTCATATTGCAAGGAGGCTCCTTCTTCACAGAGGACCCAATACCTATCTTACGGGTACCCCAAGAAGTTCCAGAAGGAGAAGGAACGCCACACCCTAGAAGGTCAGTCCACATACCTCAGGGCCCCCCCAGTTTTCAGATAACAAGACGAGAGCAAATGCCCAAAGCTCATGAAGCCTCACATGGGGGGAGGGGCGCGGACAGCAGGAGCCCCACCTCCTGGCCCTCCCCAGCTCCCCAGCCCGCCGCAGCTTCCGTCCACTTGCTAGAGCCCCCCTCCAACCCTGCACTCTGTAAGCACCCCCCAGGTGTTGTGGAACCTTGCTAGAGGGAAGAGGGAGGAGGGGTACCCTGGCGCGGGGCGAGAGCACCCACTTGTCAGCAAGTTCTGGGCGCCCAGCCCACCCTCCAGGGCTGCTATTATTTCTATAGAAGGGGGTGCTCTTTTAAGCATGAACAGACCATCTATTCTAGAACTCAGTGAGTTTAACAGTCATAAGGGACCCCTGCCACATGTTAAACAGGCAGCGACTGGGCCACACAAAATGCTTTGGGGGACAGTGGCCCCAGAGGGTCCCGGGGGCTGCTGGTGTGATGTCACGAACACGCCCGTGGGGCTGCAGATGCCCCCAGCCCCATTACCTGCTCCCGGCGGAGGCTGTCCCTGTTCCGAGGCACCTGCTTGCACTGTCCCCGTTTCTGACTTTTCCAACTTTGGAAAGAAACAGCAGAGACAGTCAGCCTGGTTTGCTGGCACCTCTGCTAGCAACAACGTAGTTCCTTCCTCTTCTCCTTGTTTCTGAGCACTGGCTCCTCCTTCCCAGACCCCGCCCTGCAGGAGACCCCAAAACAGAGACTGTCCACGCCCCTCGGGGCAGAAACTGCCCGCCATGCCTGAGTCCCTCCTGCAGGGCATCCAGGTGCTGGTGAGGCCCAAGCAGGCAGCTGGGAGCATGGCAACAGTCCAGGGCCCAGCCCTGCAGAGCCAGGCACCCTCCACCTACAGCCTCAGCCCTCAGTGCCACATCTGTGCCCGCCACCCCTGCCACCTGTCCGTCTGTGCCCGCCACCCCTGCCACCTGTCCGTCTGTGCCCGCCACCCCTGCCATCTGTCCACCTGCGTCCGCCACCCCTGCCACCTGTCCACCCGCGCCCGCCACCCCTGCTACCTGTCCACCCGTGGCCGCCACCCCTGCCATCAGTCCACCCGCGCCCGCCACCGTCTCCACCTGTCCACCCGCGCCCGCCACCCCTGCTACCTGTCCACCCGTGGCCGCCACCCCTGCCATCAGTCCACCCGCGCCCGCCACCATCTCCATCTGTTTACCGCGCCCACCGCCTTGCCCTCGGGGTTGCACCTGGGGTGGGAGGTGTGACCACTCACCGAGAGCTGGGGCAGCGGGGCATGCCCTGGGGGCACAACTGCAGGGGCTGAGGGCAGAGGCGGCTCCTGTGGGGCCAGGGTGGGGCCGCCCACCAAGGCCCCTGCCAGCGGCTCCAGGCTGAAGTCCCTGTCAGCCCCGTCGCCCGGGGTCCCCGGTGGGGCAGAGGACGTGGGGACGTGCTCCGGGTAGAGCAGAGTCCGCAGCTTCTCGTCTAGGCTCTTGATGGCGCTGTCCACAAAGCCCACCCTCGGAGGTGGCCCTTCCCCATCAGACTCCAAGGCCAGAGGGGGCTGCGTGGGGGCGGCGGGCCCCAGCGGGGGGCTGGGGAGTTGCGGGGCAGCCAGGCTGGCAGGCTCCACCGCCGCCGTAGGAAACACAGGCAGCGGCTGGCTGAAGGCCGGTGGGGGGGCCCCGCCAGGGGGGCTGGGCTCTGACCCTGCGGGGGGTGTCGGCAGGGGCTGCGCCTGGGCACTGGCCCCCGGGACCGCGGTGGGCTCCCCTCGGCCCAGGGAGCAGCGGGAGACCTCCACAGGTGGGACACATGGTTCCCGGGTTGTGCCCAGGGGCCACGCTGCACATGGGGCATCGCGGATCTCCCCGGGGGCCGGGGGAGTCTCCAGTTCGCTGCCTGGCCCCTGAGGGGTCCCAGGATCCCCGGCCAGTGCGGCAGCCTTCGGTGCTGACTCGGGCATGAGGATGGTGGTGGGTGCAGCGGCGTCATGGGGCACAGCGGCCATGGGTGGGGAGGGCAGCGCCGAGGGGGCTGGTGTCCCCCCGGGAGGGCCGGGGATGCCGGCATGGCTCAGGAGCGGCTGGGCAGCCGGGACAGCGGGTTTTTCCTGCAAGGACAGCTGCTCCTTACAGGATGCTGGCTCTAGAAGAGACAGGAAAGGCACTGTGTCCCGCGGCCACGAGAGGAGCCTCACAGAAGCCCACGGGGAATGGACGCCCAGCCACAGCTCTGCCCTTTCAGGGGTACCCACTTGGCCGAAAAAGGGGGAAGGATGCGCTGAGACACGCAGCCGTGAGGGCAAACCTTGAAAACGCGCCAAGTGGCAGGAGCTGGATACAGAGGACAAATACTGCATGATTTTGTTCATATGGGATATTTAGAAGAAGCAAATTTATACAGACAGAGAATGGGTGACAGCTCCCAAGGGCTGGGGACCGGGGGACTCACTGCTTAACAGGTGGACAGCTTCTCTTTGGGGTGATACAGAAGTTTTGGTAGTGGGTGTGCTGATGGTAACACGCCACTGTGAATGTAGCCAATGCCACTGAACTGGGAATTTAAAAACGGCTAATGTGGTTAAAATTTATGTTATATAAAGCACCACAATAAAATAAAATCAGATTGATGGTGCTGACAAATGCACAACTCTGTGATGATACCGTGAGCTAATGACTGCAGTTTAAAAACATTAAAACACACATGCCAAAAAATAAAGCCTTTGTACCAGCCTGCCCTGGTCCGGTTTACTCGGCACTTCCTTGGCACAAAGGATGCTTTATGTGGCCTGGTCTCTGCCCGGGCACTGGTCTTCTCTGTCTTCAGAACGCCAAGTTCCTTCCTGCCTCAGGGCTGGTGGCTGCCGAGGCACTGGCAGAGCCCTTCCCGGCAGGGTGGAGTGGTCCCCGCAGGCCGCCCCCAGCCCTTCCAGGACTAGCCCTGCCTGCCCACGCCCACCCCCCCACCCCCCCCGCAGACCATGTCCCTCTGCCATCGCCTGGCCAGGCCTTACCCGGGGAAGACAGCCCTGTGGAGACGCCGCTTTTGCCCACCAGGATGGAGGGGAGCTGACGCCCACGGGTCAGAGGGCTTCAGCGAGTCTGTAAAGCCCACCCGCTCTCATGGCAAGCAGACTGACCCCAGTCCAAGGAGGGAGCGCAGCTCCTGCTCTGCGGTGGGCACGGGCCACCAGTGTCCCCAGGAAGTTCAGCCGCGACTCCTTGGGGGAGCAGGCGTCGGAAGCGAGGGCCGGGGCCCAGTCGACAGCGCCTCCCCGACCCGCAACCCCCAGGCCGCCGGCCGCCCCGCTGAAGACAGAATACAGAGGGTCCCAGCGAGTCTGTCCTCCCTGCCTGTGATAAGGACACCTTTCTCCTTTTTAAAAACACACACAAAATGCACAAAACAGAAAAGGAAAAGCTTTGAAAACGACGGCGGAAGAGGCCAGACCCCGAAGCCTCCCTCCGGGCCACACAGCCCAGCCGACCCCACCCCCCGCAAAGGAAACACGAGTGTGACGCCTAAGGCCGCAGCCCCCGTGCCGTCTTCGGCTCGGCCTCTGGGACCACAGCCCGGACGGGGCGTCAGGGAACCACACCGCGCTCCCCACGCCTGCCTCCGTGTCCTCCAGTCCGCGGCTCACCCGGGTCCCTGCGTCTAGGGTTCTCAAGCGCAACCGCACCGGCCCCCGCGTGCTCCCTCCGGCCGCCGGGACGGGACGCTGCTAATGGGGAACCACTGCCAGGAGCTGCAGGGCTGCAGGTCCCCCAGGGCGCGCGCGCAGTTGGCCGGGTACACACCCGGAGCGCAGTGGCCGGCCGGTACGTGCGCAACTGCAGGAGATAAAGCCGATCGCCCTTCCCGAGCAGCGCTGCCGGTGCCCACGCCCACCAGCCGTCCGCGAACCCTCCTGGAGCTTCTTACCGCGTCCTGCTGGGTGCCACGGCTGCTCGTAGTGCCTTCCGTTTGCACGAGGTAAGTGGTGCCCTCCCACACACGCCCGGCAGTAATCCGTGCAGCTCCTTTCATGACATCTATCAAAATCACTTTATTTTCTACTGAGTCGTTCTTCACATATTCTGGATAAGAACTGCCTGTGGGTTCCGTGGGTTGCCGATATCACCTTTTACTCTGCGATTTGCCTCTGTCCGATTAGTGTTAACTTTAGATGAACACAAGTTAATTTTAATGTGGTCAAATTTAATTCATTTTGATCTCTCCTTCCTTCAGTGTTTTTTGCCAATTTTAATGTCTTGCCCCACACCGAAGTCCTATGCGCATCTTCCTCTATCCCTTCAGCTTTTCCATTTATGTTTACAATCCATCTGTAGTTAGGTTTTGCATATGGTGTCAGGTCAGAAGCAAGTTTCATTCTTCCGCAGGTGGAGAGCCCACTATTGTCTCAACCCCTTTTATGGAAAAGACCATCCTGTTTTGCAGTAACAGCTTTCTTGTAAATGAAGTGTCCAAAGATGTGTTTCTGGGCTCTAGATGTCAGTGCATCCCCCTATTTTCCTAACCTTATTCCCAGATCATACTGTTTTCATTACTGCAGGTTTATATAATTCACCACGATTTTCAGAAGCACGTTCCTCATCAAGACTGCCGTGATTTTTCTTGCCTTTACAGCTCCATAAATATTTTACTGTTAGCCTGCTAATGCCCATAAAGATCTGTGACAAGTGTAGCACAGGTCACATTGAACACGTTGGCCAGTTTGGGACAGTGTCCATAATATTGAACCTTCGATCTGCGAACATGGTATGCATCTTTCCATTCATTTCTTTAAAAATTTATCTCAATGTTTTATAGTTTTTGGTAGAGAGGTTTTACATATTTCTTGTTACATTCATCTCTTGGTATTTTTATGTTAAAATAAATGGAATCGTTCCAAAATTTTTCGATTTTCTGACTTGCTGGTTGTTTTTTGAATCTAGTGACCAACTAAATTAATTCTAATAATTTAGCTGTAAATTTGAATTCCTATGCCTACAATCACCTTATCAGCAAATAGTGATAGTTTTATTTCTTTCTTTCCTATTTCTTTCTTTCCAACCTTTATAACTCTTGAAAACAATAATTATTTCATTTCATTAGCAACACTAACACAAAATTATATCGGTAACCTCCCTAAAAAATTCCACCTCAAAATGGAAAGTTTTAGCAAACATCTTCCTTGGAAAGAATTATAACTTGGCTCACTAACTGTATACCTAGGACCTCTGAGTAAAAGGTAGTTATCTTGTTCTGTCTAAATATTAAATAAAAAGTAGCAATACTAAAGAGATCACACATTTTATATAATAATAATATGGAATTACACTAAGGAATCAGATCACTCACCTCTGAGTGTATATGATATGGGATGCATTATGTACTTGCATTTTTATTTATTTTTTATTGTTCTTAAATTTTTTCACGTATTTGTATTTAAGAAGTGGTAATCTGGAGTAGATAACAGAAGAAAATTTACCTGAAGTTGCATCAGAGCAAACCAACAACATTTTGCTTTGGAGAATCTTGTTTCAAGATGAGTGGCTAGTTATTTATTCTACTCGGCATTTTCTTCAAATGAAGAATAAAGACGCTGTACCATCGCCATAGCTCCTGCTTACATATTTACAACCAGTGACTAGGACCCTGGTTCTTAAAGTTGGTTGCATATTGCAATCTCCTGCAGGACTGAAAAAATGACAACATCTGGGTCCCATCCCCAGAAATTCAGATCTCATTGTCTATGAGAGGGTCAGGGCTTCCTGGATCCTTACGGCTTTCCTTTCTCTAGTTTTCTTTTCCCATTTACTTATTTCTCTCTTCCCTTTATTTTTTTTCACAGTGTACTAGTTTCTCACTCTGGACTAGACACTGGATAGAAGTGATGGAACTACCACATTCCCAGTCTCAGAGATGTCACCATTAAGAATATTTGCTATTACTTTTAGAGAACTATCCAAAGTGACTAGAAGAGGGTCCCTTTTACTCCTACCTGCCTATTATTTCAAGTCATAAACGGATGTTAATTTTAAGTGCTTGTTTCTATGTACCAATACGATCAAATGCTGCTTCTCCTTTCATCTGCTAATGCAGCAAATTACACTCCTTATTTTCAAATTTAGTCCAACCAGCCTTGCATTCCTGGAATCAACGTCCCTTCTTCATCTGTGGTGTCCATTTCATACATGACTAGATTCCATGTGCTGCTGTTTCATTTGGGATTCCTGCATATGCGGTGATGAGAGAGACGGACTGCGTCTTCCTTTCTTGTAATGTCCTTTTCAGGTTTCAATACCGAAGCTCAGCTATGTTCACAAAACAAACTAGAGAGTCTTGCTTCTCTTTTTCTTCTCTAAAAGGGCTGAGTAAGAGTAGCATTAATTCTCCCTTAAATACCTGCTGTAAAGTCATTTGGCCTGGAAGCTGTCCTTCTGGGAGGTTTACTTCTTCCTCAAGTGCGTCTGTGTGTCTGCTCAGGGGGGAGGCCAAGACTGAATTTCTTATGCCACATGTTTTGATCTCTTTCCCATTACCTCTTAGGAGTCTGTTTCCCTTTGTTTTTCAACCTGGGCAGATTCTCCACTGTTTGCATGAACTGCTTTAGAGCTCTCTTTTTCTCAGCAATTATCACATTTCTTTTCCCAACGTTTGGGTCTGACTACCTTGCTCACCATCATGAACGTGTTATCTTTTGACCACGTGGCATCCACCCCTCCCTCATTTGGGAGCAGCACTGAGCATTTCCTTTAGGGACAATGCTCCCCTACGTTCAGCTCCAGTGGTGAGCATGTGACTTGGGCTTGAGCCAGTCTGTGCTTCTGTTCACGTGGCCACGTGACTAGTTATGTTCTACAGTGGAGTGAGGTCGAGATGTCTGAAACCGTGGAGGAGACTCTCGCTTTCCTGGCTGCACTTGAACCTGGAATGCTGCATGCCAAACTGTTGCAGGAATCACACCACTGCAGAGGACGTGTGGGCAGGCTTCTGATTACTGATTCAGTTTTGTTATCGTGTAGTGCTCTTCAGATATGTTTGGTAAGTTGTATTTCTAAGGGCATGATCCATTTCATATAAAATTTCAAACTTAATGGCATAAATTGTTTCCTCAATGTAGCAATGACACTTTTTATTGGTTATTTGTGCCTTCTCTTTTTCCTTAGTCAGTTTCACCAGGAAATTCAACTTGCCATTTCAAAGAAACACCATTTAGCTTTGTTAACACTCATTTGTTTTCTATTTTGCTTACTTATGCTTTCTTATCTATCTGATTTTCTCCCATCTTTTTCTAACTTTTTAAAGTGCATAGTCTGATTACTGAGTTTTAGCCTTTTCTCTTTTTAATTTACATATTTAAAGCTACAAAGTATTCCTAAGTGTGGATTTAGCTGAATCCCACAAGTTATGATACGTAATATTTTCATTGGTATGATTTTCATATCATTATCATTCAGAGTGTTTTCTTAATTTCCATTATAGTTTCTTCTCTGCCTCATGGGATATTTATAAATGCATTTCTTTTAAAAAATTTATCTACATTTTTTTTATTAGAGAACTTGTAGTTTTACAGAAAAATCAGAGTTCCCATAAACCCACGGTGCCTTTTTAAAAGTATTATGCACCCCAGAAAAGCCATGTTTTAATCCTGATTCAGTCTTGTGAAGGCAGCCGTTTCTTTTAATCCTGATGCAATACTGTGGTTGGAAACTTTTGATTAGCTTATTTCCACAGAGATGTGCCATGCCCATTTGTGGATGTGACCTTTGAATTAGATAGAGATGTGACTCCACGCATTCCAGGTGGGCCTTGATTAGTCTACTAGAGTCTTTAAAAGGGGAACACCTTGGAGAAACCTCAGGAACAACAGAGCCGACAGAGAGAGCCGACAGGAACTTCAGAGCAGAGCTGACACAGATGCTGATACCTGGAGGACAGAGACACGGATGTTTGGAGATGCTCAGAGTCCAGCAGATGTCATCATGAGATGCTGAGTGAGCCAGAACCTGGAGAGCCAAGGGAAGCCAAGAGAACAAAGCCAGCCCCGGAGAAGCAAAGTGAGGACCCCACAGGAACAGAGTCTGGAGGCAACGGAGCCCAGGAGCAGGGGGCCAGCAGATGCCAGCCACGTGCCTCCCCAGCTGCCAGAGGGGTTCTAGACCCATTGGCCTTCCTCGAGCGAAGGTTTCTTTCCCTGGATGCCTTAGTTTGGACATTTTTATAGGCTCAGAACTATAAACTTGTAACTTATTAAATTCCTTTTTACAAAAGTTGTTCTAATTCTGATATATAGCATTCTAGGAGCTTATAAACGAATAAACCCACCTCCATTTTTAACACGTGAATGCATTTCTTAACTGTGAAATACGTGGAGATTTTCTGTCATCATCTTGTTATTGATTTCTAGTATTCTTTTGAGCGTAGTCAGAGAACCTGTTTTGTATTAGTTTGGTCCTTTGAAATTTGTTGACATTTACTCTGTACCCTGCCTATGATTAATATTAAAAATATTCTATGTCTACTTGGAAAAGATGTTCCTTCTGTGGCCGTTAAATGCAGCTTTCCACAAACAGGACAAGATGACGAAGCCCATTGCTCAAATATTTCACATCCTTATTGATTCTGCCTTCCTGCTCTAGATGTTAAAATCTCCAATGATGACTGTATAGCTATTTCTTCTCTTACTTCTACTAATTTTCACTTTATTTACTTTGCAGCAATTTAAATCCACACAAGTATAGAATTAATATAGCTTCCATTATGAGCCGTTTATCTCTCCATTAGATTTCTGCCTTAAAGTCTACTTTGATATAACAAAGCAACACCAGCTTCCTTGAGCTTACTGTTTGCATGCTATATCTTTTTCCATTCTTTTAACTTTTCACAGTCACATGTTCTAGATGCTCCTTATATAAGCATTTTGAGTTTGTGACTGATTTCTTCTCCATGCCTAACAATCTTTGAGATTTAACCCCTTTACATTTAATTTAAATATTGACTTATTTGGGTTAAAACTATCATCTTACTAATGACCTGCATGTTCAATACCTTTTTTCTTCTCCTTCTTTTGCCTTGTTTAATTCTTTTCCAATCCCACTCCTCCAGCATTAGCTTGAAAGATATATGCTATTTTACAGTCCTCATAGGGGTTATTCTAGAGATTAAAATACGCATTCCTGATTTTGGCTCTCTTCCAGGATTCTGGCTTTCTTCTAGAAGCCTAGACCCTTTAAGTGCATGCCAAATATATTTTAAACCTCAAAAGGCATGATCTTTTTATACAGTCAACATTCATTTAGGTTTACCTGCATATTTATAATTTTCAACACTTTTTATCCTTTCCTGCATTTCTGCCTTTCCATCTCAAGGTCACTGTTTTCTGTTTTAATGGAAAAAAAACTCATTTAATATTTCTTTAGTTGAGATATCATGTGAAAATTCTTAGCATTTATTTCACCTTCACTCTCATAGGATATTCTCACTGATCCTGGAATTTCAGATCTGCACTTATCTTCTTCTAGTCCTTCAAAGATAGCATTTTTCCTTTGTATGCTGGCATAGGTTGTTTTCACTGATGTCAGCTATGCATGTAATCATTCTTCTTAAAGGTAACCTACTTTTTCCTTCTGACATTCTTTAAAATTTCCTGCTTGCTTTTGGTTTCCAGTATTTTTAGTACAATATATTTGTGTAGATTTTATTTTTACATCTCAGAGTTTGGAGGCTTCTTGAATTTGTGGTTTAATGCTTTTCAATTCTTGGTGCTACCATTTTAAAATTGCTTTTGTCTCATTCTGCCACTTTCTGGGACTCCAATTACATATATGTTTGACCACATAATCCCTGTATTTCTTGGCTATTCTTTTCTTTTGAATTGTTTTCATTATCCTTGATTCATTTTAAATATTTTCTTCTGAGTGACCTTTTACTGTGCTAATTTTTTCTTCAGCAGTGTATAAATCATCCATTGAGCTTATAATTATAACAACTGTATTTTTCAGTTCTAAAATTTCCTCCTTTTTTGGTCTTGTTTTAGGTTTTTTTTAATGTGAAATATAACATATATACAAAAAAGCAATACATTTCCAAGTACATTTTAACAAGTAGTGACAGAACAGATTTTAAAGTTTGGTATGGGTTACAGTTCCATGATTTTTAGTTTTTTCCTTCTAGCTGCTCCAAGACACTGGAGACCAACAGAAATAGCTCTATAATGATTCAGCAGTCACACTCACTTGTTAAATCCTACCTTCTCTGTTATATTCCTCCTTCTCTTTAAATAACATATATACATAAAAGCAATACATTTCAAAGTACATCACAACAATCAGTATTTGTGATGGTATAAGTTACAATTCCACAATTTTGGGTTTTCATTTCTAAAGACCTAACAGAAATATCAATATAGTGATTTAGCACTCATACTCATTTGTTAAACCCTACCTTCTCTGTATAACTTCATCGTCATCTTTGATCTTTCTCCCACTCTTCACAGGTATTTGGGCTATGCCCATTCTAACTTCCAATGTGAAAATGTTGGATGGGGCCGTCAATCATATGGGAGAGGGGAATGGAACTAGTTGATGTTCTGGAGAGGCTGGCCCCTCTGCATTTCAGGACTTCTCTGGTCCAGAGACCCATCTGGAGGTTGTAGGTTTTGAAGCGTTACTCTAGTGCAACTGACCTTTGTAGAATTTTATATATTGCCCTAGGTATTCTTTAGGATTGGCAGGAATGGTCCTAATTGGGGGTTGGCAAGTCATGATAGGTAGCAAGGCCTAACTGAAGCTTGCTTAAGAGTGATCTCCAGAGTAGCCTCTCGACTCTATTTGAACTCTCTCTGCCACTGATACCTTATTTGTTACACTTCTTTTCCCCCTTTTGGTCAGGATGGAATTGTTGATCCTGCAGTGCCAGGTCTGGATTCATCCCTGGGAGTCATCTCCCATGTCCCCAGGGAGACTTTCTCCCCTGGATGTCATGTCCCACATAGTGGGGAGGGCAATGGTTTCACTTGCAGAGTTGGGCTTAGAGAGAGTGAGGCCACATCTGAGCAACAAAAGAGGTCCTCTGGAGGTGACTCTTAGGTATATGTATAGGTAGGCTAAGCTTCTCCGCTACCTACATAAGCGTCACAAGAGCAAGCCTCTAGATCAAGGGCTTGGCCTATTGATTTGGGTGTCCCTAATGTTTGGCACAGTATTAGGGATTTCCCCAGTGGTAAAGTTTAATAGTTTCATAATTTTTCTCCCATCCCTCAAAGGACTTTGCCAATACTTTTTGATTATCTGCCTAATACACTCTGGAATGTATCCAGGCATTACATTAAGCGCTACAGAATTAAAGGTCCTCATTCTTATTTTGGGCTCCCTGTGTTTAGATTGTTTAAATGATCTACCTAGACAGGTTGAGTTAGATTATGTGCTACAGAGAACCTAGCTTCTGGACAAAATAAAACTTTCTTCCTTTGGTCTCAAAGAGTACATGAAGTTCTAAAATACAGGCACCATCTTCCTTACTCCTGTATTCTGAACTACCTTAATCCCAACCCGGCTGGCTTCACTCTTATCTCTTAATACCAGATTATACATATATAGAGCAGCTCCTCAAAATCCAGAAATAATAATTACCACTCCGGACTAAATGTGACTGCTGTAACAGTTACAATCTGGGCTCATTTTCTTATAATATTTCCTAAATGAGATCATACAATATTTGTTCTTTTGTTTCTGGTTTATTTTGCCTCACCAAATGTCCCACAGGTTCTCTCACATCATTGCACATCTCACAACTTTGTTCCTTTTTGTAGCAGCGCCACATGTTTACACCATGGTTTGCCAATCTACTTCTCAGTTGAGTGCATCTGTCAGCCACCTCTATCTGCTGGGCCTCAAGTATAGACTCAAAGTCTGTACTTTGAGACTCAAAGTCAGCAGTCCATCAACACTCTCAATTTTAGATCATTTCGTTGCTCCGAAGAAAAAGATAACCAATATTCACACCCTCACCAATTAGAAAATCCAAACCTCCCCTTAACTCTTGTCCCCCCCTCCCCCCATTATGTACCCCTGGTGTTGCTGAGGTACTGTTGATGTTTTCCTGTTACACAGCCCATCGCATGCAGTATCAGTATCCCCCACCCCATACCCCAAACTTAAACACTCTTTGTGCACGAATCATACCTATGCAGCAGCTCATACAAGAACTTAGGTATATTTGTGCTGTTAATCAATGGGACACATGAGTCTATACAGCCCCTTTCAATAATGTTAACTTCCAATATGGTAATATTATTATAGACCCACTAGTGAACCGCCTTCACTTCTGTCTATTCCCTTACCAGTAAGTTCAACTTCATTAACTAATGACCTATCTAGAGCTTTCCTGAATCGCTAGGTCCTCAGGAATCACAAAGTATCTGTCCTTTTGTGTCTGGCTAATTTCACTCAGCTTATTGTCCTCAAGGCTCATCCATCTTATCGTGTGCTTCAGGACGTCATTTCATCTTCCTGCTGCATAATACCCCATCGTATATATTTACCATATTTTGTTAATCCACTCATTTTGGATTGTTTCCATCTTTTAGCGATTGTGAATAGTGCTACAAACATAGGCATGCAAATCTGTTTGTGTCACTTCTTTCAGCTCTTTTGGGCATATACCAAGTAGTGGTATTGCTGGGTCATAGGGCAACTCGATATTTAGTTTCCTAAGGAACCACCAAACAGTCTTCCATAGTGGCTGCACCATTATACGTTCCCACCTGCAGTGCATAAGTGTCCCAGTTTCTCCACATCCTCTCCAACATTTACAGTTTCCTGTTTGTTTAACAGCAGCCATTCTTACAGGTGTGAGGTGGTATCTCATTGTCATTTGATCTGTATCTCTCTTTTGGCTAATGAGAATTAGCATCTCTTCATATGCTTTTTAGCCATCTGTATTTGCTCTTCAGAAAATGTCTATTCATATCTTTAGCCTACTTTATAATTCAGTTGCTTGTTCTTTTGTTGTTGAGTTGTATGATTTTTTTATGTATATAGGATATCAAATCTTATCCAATGTGTGATTTCCAAATATTCTCTCCCATTGAGTTGGCTGTCTCTACACCTTTTTGACAATGTCTTTTAAGGCATGAAATCATCTGATTTTGAGGAGTTCCCATTCATCTATTTTTTCATTTGTTCTTGTGCTTTGGGTGTAAAGTTTAGGAAGCTACCTCCTAATACTAGGTCTTGAAGATGTTTCCCTACATGTTCTTCTAGAAGCTTTATGGTGCTAGTTCTTATATTTAGGTGTTTGATCCACTTTGAGTTAGTTTTTGTGTAGGGTGTAAGATATGGGTCCTTCTTCATTCTTTTGGCTGTTGATATCCAGTTCTCCCATGCCTGTTTATTGAAGACTATTTTGTCCCAGTTCAGAGGATTTGGGGGCCTTGTCAAAAATCAGTTGCCCACAGATGTGGTGGTCTATTTCTGCAGTCTCGATTCGATTCCACTGGTCCATGCTTCTATCCTTGTGCCCGTGCCATGCTGTTTTGACCACTGTGGCTTTATACTAAGTTTTAAAATCAGGGAGTGTTAATCCTCCCACTTCATTCTTCTTTTTAAGGATGCTTTTAGCTATTTGGGGTCTCTTTGCCTCCCAGATGTATTTGGTAGTTAGCTTTTCCACATCTTCAAAGAAGGTTGTTGGAATTTTGATTGGTACTGTGTTGAATCTTTAGATCAACTTGGGGAGAACTGACAGCTTAACTATATTTAGCCTTCCTATCCATGAGCAGGGAATGTCTTTCCACCTACATAGATCTCCTTTGATTTCTTTTAGCAGTGTTATGTAGTTTTCTGTGTATAAGTCCTTTATGTCCCTAGTTAAGTTCATTTCTAAGTATTTGATTCTTTTAGTTGCTATTTTGAATGGAATTATTTCCTTAACTGATTCCTCAGCTAGGTCATTGCTTGTGTATAGAAATGTTACTGATTTTTGCACATCAATTTTATGTCCCATCAACCTTGCTGAATTTATTAGCTCGAGTAACTTTGCTGTAGATTTCTCAGTATCTTTCAAGTATAGTATTATATCATCTGCAAATAATGAGACTTTTACTTTTTCTTTTCCAACTTGAATGCCTTTTATTTCTTTGTTCTGCCTGATCGCTCTAGCTAGAACTTCTAGCACAATGCTAAGTAATTGTGAAGACAGTGGGCATCCTCGTCTTGTACCTGATCTTAGGCGAAAGCTTTCAGTCTCACTCCATCGAGTACAATCCTGGCTATTGGTCTTTCATATATTCTCTTTATCATATTGAGGTAGTTACCTTTGATTCCTATCTTTAGGAGTGTTTTTGTCAGAAAAGGATGCTGAATTTTGTCGAATGCTTTTTCGGCATCAATCAAGATGATCATATGATTTTTTTCCTTTTGATTTGTTAATGGGCTGTACTACATTAACTAATTTTCTTATGTTGAACCATCCTTGCATTCCTGGTATAAGGCCCACTCAGTCATGGTGTATAATTCTTTTAATGTGCTGTTGAATTCGATTTGCTAGTATTATGTTGACAATTTTTGCATTTATGTTCATTAGGGAGATTGGTCTATAGTTTTCCTTTCTTGTAATATCTTTACCTGGTTTCGGAATTAAAGTGATGCTGGCCTCATAAAATGAGATAGGTAGTGTTCCTTTTACCTCAGTTTTTTTGGGAAAACTTTGAGCAGGATTGGTGCTAGATTTTTTTGTAATGTTTGATAAAATTCCCCTGTGAAACCATTTGGCCTTTGGTTTTTCCTTGCAGGAAGATTTTTGATGACTGATTGAATCTCTTTACCTGTGAGTCATTCGTTGAGATCTTCTATTTCTTCTTGAGTCAATGTAGCTTGTTTGTGTGTTTCCAGGAATTTGTTCGTTTCATTTATGTTGTATGGTTTCTTGGCATACAGTTGTTCATAGTATCTTCTTATGATTTTTTTTTTTAATTTCTTCAGGGTCTGTGGTAATGACCCTTCTATCATTTCTGGTTTTGTTTATTTCTATCTTCTCTCTTTTTCTGTCAGCCTTGCTAGTGGTCCATTGATTTCATTGACTTTCTAAAAGAATCAAGTTTTGGTTTTATTGATTCTTTCTATTATTCTTTTGTTCTCCTATTCATTTAATTCTGCTTTAATCTTTGTTATTTCTCTTCTTCTATTTGCTTTTGGGTTTGTTTGCTATTCTTTTGTCAAGTTTCTCCAGGTGAGCAGTTAAGTCTTCAATTTTTGCTCTTTCTTCTATTTTAATATAGGCATTAAAGGCAATAAATTTCCCTTCAGCACAGCTTTTGCCACATCCCTTAAGTTCAGATATGTTTTATTCTCATTAGTCTCCAGATAGCTTACTGATTTCTCTAGAAATTTC